>NC_090272.1:209654025-209972358 GCF_040414725.1 Anabrus simplex
GATCGGCTGAAATGGAGCGCAAGGTTGCAAAACCTTTGGTTACTATGTAAACAAAAAGGTGTAAGCCTAAGAAATAGTGGCAGGTCGTTTGTGTAAGAGTAGTCCATAGTTAGCTGTATCGATATCAATAAATAAATAAAAGCATTATACAAGGAACGGAAATCAGCAGCAGGGATGCTTACAGATCGATGATCAAGGCCACCAAGGAAAAGTTAGATCCCGTACCCAAGCGCCATGGACAGAAGAAAGGAGGAGATTGCAGAGTGAAAGGATGAAGGAGAACTGAATTCGAATTAACGTGGTAGATAGTCGGCCATAACCTGTCATCCCTGGGAGGGCGGTTCCTTTTCTCACCAGGGGGGAGGGGGGGGGAGATTGACACGGCCGGACAGTAGTTGTAGGAGTGGCGCCTTGCACGTGGACTGGTTGGGGTCAGCAAGTTAATTTTAGGATTATAGGGTTAATTTAGATGTAGGGGTGCCCCAACATGTGGACTGGTCATCCGCCGATGTCAGTGGCAGCTTAGTAGATTTAGTTTAGGGGTAGTGCCTTGCATGGAGACTGGTATCCCGGCCGTGTGGAGGGCCACCAAGTTAGTTGTAAGATTATAGGGTTGTAGGGTTGGTCATTACATGTGGACTGGTCATCCGCCCATGTAAGGGGCCGCTTAGTAGTTTTAGTCGGTGTGTTTTTAGTTCTGATTATAATTGTTCGCATCGTTAACATGTATCTCGGCGAAAAGCCTGTAATGTTCAACGAATTACTACACTATACTATACTATACTATACTATACTATACTATACTAGTCTGCCATAACGAAAGAAGAAGAAATAAATAATTAAGAAAGAAAATATTAAAGAAAGGAAAATCATGAAAAAAATCTTGAGGCCAAGAATTAAAAATGGAATACATTACCCCAAAACCAACTCGAAAACATATTTCAAAATATCGAAACTTACCGATACAATGAAACTGCGATGGATTCAATTTTTAAGCCATTTGGAAAGAATGAATAACAACAGACTTACTAATCAAACACACAAAATCAAACGTACGAGATCAAAATAGTATAAGCAAGTAGAGAAAGACCTCACTGAATTACGATCACCAAGTCTGTAGGATAGAAATGCTATCAGGAAAATTGTTCACACATGGGCATTTGAGGAAGACGAGAAGAAACCAACACTACGTACTGGTCGGAGGAACAGAAATCACAACAATCGATTAAAATGAATAACTGCTGGGTAAGGACAAAAGCTCAACAAATGTTTATTCTGCGTGGTCCGAAGTGACCCCTTCGCGCAAAATAATAATAATAATAATAATAATAATAATAATAATAATAATAATAATAATAATAATAATAATAATAATAATAATTGTACCGGGAGGTACACCTCTACGCCGCACATTTAAATCTTTCGCCACAAAGACCTCCTCTTCTGGAGAAATCTTGAACTGGAAACTACACCTACTTAAACCGTTACTCAGAAGATGTCACTACAGAAATCTAATGAAATTTTGTTTAGTTTGAAGTTCCATGTACTGTATGAAACTCTACGTGTTTTGTTTACCATTTATCAAGAAGTTGGGACTTTCTTCAACAGAGGTCACTGCTAAAAAACTATGATCATGCACCCTGGTGCGAAGTGGAAGAACTTTGATTTGAAGAAGTTTTGTATTCATAAGTGTTTTTTTTTTTTTTTTTTTTTTTTTTTACTAAATTATGTTCATTCAATTTTGGGTTGGCAATATTGATCTTTTCCTTCCGCAAGTTTTGAATTTAGCCAATCACGAATTTCTGTAATTAATTTTCCACCTATCACAGGCTTCCTGTTCGATCCTGTAGTGTAACTTTGAATTGACCAATTAAATTGAGAGGGTGTGGCTGGTTTATTCATGAATGATCTCGAACTTTCCCCGAGGGTTTATGAACTGCGGATTTTCACGTCTCTTGGCCATTTAATCGTCATCTAACTTAGTGTGTGTGTCAAGCGGGAGGCGTGAAGCGCCTCTTTCATCAGGCAGCAGTTATTCAGCAAGGTAATGGCCAATTAACATCTTTATTTCTTGCTAGCTCTGCAGTTTAACCCGAGGGAGAGGTCCGAAACCTTAACTACGTAACCTACTTTCCTGTAAATGTAACTTCTGCCGGCTTTTGTTATAACTTCATAAAACTTTAACTGTAAATCGGGGATAGAGAGTAATGTACCCTCTCGAGCTCCCTTTCATATTGGTTTGAGGTGACTACGTTTTGTAACTTTCCTTAATGTCTTAAATTTTCTTTCGGATACGAGTCACCTCCATAGTTTGGGAATAGCCCCTATTTCATCGGCCTAGTGCCCCTTAGGATTTTAGAATGCATATTTAGGAGTGCAAGTACACGCCTCCATTCAATTTGTGTTTCGGGCCATTTTCTTAACCTGTTCTTTTTCGCTACGGCCCAATAGGTTGGGTACTAGATACTCCTGTTTCAAATTTGTAAGTTGTGCCTTGATGGCAAGTGATTGTAATTTTCTGATATCGCCTTGAATAGGCTTGGAAAACGGAGAGCACATTAGCTCTTTTTCAAGTGTTGTAAAAGTGCCTCTAGGAGGCATGATATTGTAAATTACGGAGCTAGTGCTCCATTGTACTAGGTTTTTTCTGCCCTTGTAAAATTGTGCCCTTTTGTAAATTTGAGCCGAGTGCTCAAGAATTGTGAAGCGATGGGCTGGAAGCCCTGATTACTAAACAGTCACTAAATTTTGGATTTTCTTGTTTTGTCTAAACTTTGTCATGGTACCTGATATGTCATTGTTATCTCACTAAGTGTATGTATGTTTGTATGTTTAGTCGTCAGCCCGAAGGCTGGTTGGATCCTCAACAGTTCCGCCATAAGCTGTCATAGATGGCCTAGGCATCACTGAAGATGAGGAGTGAGGTAGTTTCCCGTTGCTTCCCTCACCGAGTCAGAAGTTGCTATTACATATCAGTCTGCCAAGCCCACTGAAATGCAAGCACCAACTGACCCTATGAGCAATATTTTCACACCATTCATAGCAGGGACTGGCTGCAGAAGGAATGGTATTACTAGCATCACTCATACCTCAGTCACTTTCATATTGTCAAAGCCAACGATAAAGCTGAGACAGATCAATGAAAGTAACAAAATTGCTCTAGCCCATACCAGAAGACATAGTGCACTGCAAACACTAGGTCCTGCCAGCAAAGGCACCTGAATTTGTTAACTTGTTGCTTTTTGAAAATATAACCTTCCACTTCAGTTTAATTTCTTTCTTGACTTAGTAGTTAGACCCATTCACCCCGGCACCTTCTTTCACCTCTGCTGGTCCACGGGTAGCTCCGTAACAACAACAACAACAACAACAATAATAATAATAATAATAATAATAATAATTATAATAATAATAATAATAATGTATGACCTTACGAGAGGCCTGGTGCAGTTCTTTGGAGTTGATGTCTTATACGCGACCTGTGCGTCTGTCAAGATGGGGCTCTAACTATGATGAATTCCAATGCTGAAGGTGACACACACACACAATTCAGTCCCCGAGTTAGGGGCATTAACTGAAGTTAAAATCTTCAACCCGGGCGAGAATCGAACATGAAACTTGTGAACTGAAGGCCAGTATACTCATCATTCAGCCGAACATTATGGGTCGATTGCAGAAACGATGACTAGTTTTAAGTCTTAGACAACGTCTACCTAAACAACATCTAAATTGAGCACGATCTTCCATCACATAAACAATGTTCAGCCGATGTTTAACTAGACATCGCTTAAAGTTTCAATATTGGTTTGAAAATGGAGATAGAAGTATCTTTCATGCAACTCTTTGCCTGTCGCAACCAATGAAATTCGTCGTTGCGCGCGCCGAACGCCAGTCACCTGTTTGCCTTCCTACACATCAGTCAAATATGGCTAATCATGAACATGACTTGCCCACAGATAAGAGTATCACTTTCAGTGGAAATTAAATCTCATAATATTATCGACACTAAAGCGACACGCCACCGTACGGGGAAGTGTGGCTTTGATTATGGCGTTGTTACAGTGAGTGGTAATTTACTCATAAATGCGGTAGCTTCGACGAAGGGAAGATGAAGCAATGGTAATGTGTAACCGAGTGTGTTGAAGCTTGAATTCTGGAGATCGTAGGTTCGAAACGCATCATCGGCAGCTCTGAAGATTGTTTACCGTAGTTTCCCTATTTTTACACCAGGCAAATACTAGGGCTGTTATTATGGACACGGCTCTTCTTTCCCTGTCCTCCTCTTGAAACTGTAATCACCACCATTACCACCACTTGCTTTTTCCTATCTGATAGTTGCCGAAAACTTGTACCCATACAACCTACTTTTTAGTTTTCACTATTATGTGTGTTTACTTGGCAGTAAATATAAGTGAATCCCTCCTAATTGATGTATGTGACAGCCCTCTGACGATTGGGACAAGTTGTTCTGATAGTGGAAGTGACCTATAATTCCATGGAAATTACTCAATGTAAAATATATCGGCTGCTATGAAGTGTATTCAAGTTGACAGTTACCGGACTGTCACTTTGTCAGTCTCAAGAAACAAGTCTCTCGAAAAGCGAAACCTTATTTTAAGATCTATCTCCCCGTACATGTCAAATGAATTGCTGCGATTTAGCAGCGGGCGACCCAGAGAGAGGCCGTCGGACTAAGCTTTCTTCCCGGAATCGTCTCAACATGATAATACAAATTACATGTTTCATGGGGCATAACCTCTGATTGTTATTCACTCCTCTCATTCGAGGTTAAACAGTGCTCTCGGCAGTGTTTAAATATGACCGGTTCAACATCGGTTTTAGACAGTGTCTAAGTGATAAATAACGTCTCTGCAATGCGGCAGCCATACTTAGGCATTGTTTAACCGTAGACGACGTCTAAACACCATTTCTGCAATCGGCCCTATTTGTCTAAGAGCAGATATTGCTAAAGGAAGAATGAAATCTTTCAAACCCCTTTTTTTCTTCTCAGAAGTAAGGTATTTTACTTAATGTCTTGTCCTTGTAGTGATGGTGTTAGTAACCTTGAAGTAAAGTGGTACTCACCGTGAGCTGGAGCATGGCGTGGCGGTTCAGCTTCGGGTGGTTGGTGGCGATCACGTAGTCCAAAACAGTCCCTCGCTCCGCGTCCTGGAACGGGAATGTTCATTTAGCCGTGACAATGTGTATGTGATACAGGAGTGGGGTTGGGGACTGGGTGGCATATGAAAATAATCAGAAATAATGTCGAATCCATACTTTTGTGGGGTCGTTGAGATGAATAGCGACGCTCCGAATGTCGCTTAAGTCCAAGTTCAACCCCTATCGGGGTGGGGAGTGAGAAGAGGTGAAAAACAATGTCCAAAATGACCCAGATTACGGATGTACATGAGTATGCTCCATCATAGCTTTCAACCAAACTTGGTACACATATGACTTACACTCGGCAAAAAATACTGTGGGGTAAGACACCCTTAGCACACGAAGCGAAGGGGGTGAAATGTAAAAAAGAATAACAGAAAACGGCCGATATTAGTGTCGAACCCATAGTTTTCGGAGTCACTGAAATGAAAAGTGGCAGTTCAAATCTCACTTAAGTCCAAGTTCAGCCCCATCGGCGGAGGGGTGAGAAGGGGTGAAAACAGAAATTGTCGAAAATAACCGAGATTACAAATGAATGTGTGTAAGTTCCAGCATAGCTTTCAACGAAACTTGGTGCACATATGACTTACTATCTGACAAAATTACTGTGTGGGTACAACACCCCCAGCACTGCTAGTAAAGATGGCGAATAGTAAAAGGAATCGAAAACGACGGATATGAGTGTCGAATCCACACTTTTCGGGTTCGCTGAGAAGAGGTATCACACTCCGGATGCCAATTAAGTCGTAGCTCAGCCCAAGTCGGAATGAAGTTGCGAATGGTTGAAAACAAATATCCAAATTGACCGAGATTATGGATGACCTTGAATGCATTGTTTCACTTAAGTCCTTATAACTACAATCGGTGTGGACATTTTTCAAAAAATCAAAAAGAGCCTCAGGGTATTGAACCAAGGGACACATTACAGAAAGAATTTTGCAGATTAATTAATTTTGCTAGGATTTGAATAAAAAGGAAAACGAGTAAAGAAACAATCGATTTTAGAATGTTTTTTCCTGAACTGCATTTAGGCCGGAAGTGATTTTCGAAATTCGTTTTTGATAGGTTTATATAGCTGTCCAAGACTCACAATTTAAAACCTTTATGGGACCTTTAGCCTTTCAACTTTCGGCGCAATTGAGGAAATCTTACTTTTACGTTTTTCGTAGTATGGGGACCCCTACTTTGCTGAGAAATATTTTTTCAGCATTAAAAGAAATATTTTTCTGAAACCATCCTCACAAGTTGGAGACGCATAAGTCACTCTCGATGATAAAATGATTTCTTTCCATCACATACATGAGCTGGTCTGGAAAGAACCTTTTAACACGTTAGGTGATGTAGTGCTTACCTCTGGGACCATGATGAGAGAAGGCATGTGCGGGAAGATGGTGTCCATAGGGGTGGAGGCGTTGGTGGTCTTGATGGTGCAGTTGATGGTGGTGGTGTCTCCTCTAGTGTCCCTTACGAACACCTTCAGCTCGTACACTCGCCCTTTCTGCAGCGGTTTAGCTAGGATCACGTTAGCTTCACAGTGGCTCTCGTTTCGCCTGCAGGGTAAGTCCTCCAGACGGATCACATCGCTGTTTGGTCCACCTGCAAGACAAAATAATAATTTTAATAATAATTAACGAAAGGGGGATTATCCGAAAAAATTTTGGTCCTAACCACAAAGATGATGTTTACAGGCTTCGGGACAACTTAGAAGTACTGTATATACCCACACCGAAAAGATATCAAGCGTAATCCGGAAAAGAAGGTTAACATTCTACGCTCATCTCTTCAAATTTCCAGCTGAATAAATCTGTAAACGTTTGTTATCCTATTTCAGAAGTCTCAAAACGATCCTTCCTTGGTTGGTGGAGATCAATAAGGATCTTTTAAAGTGTAAAATCTCAGAAACAGACATTCATCTGGGAGCACAACTCAGACACAAAGACAGGTTCACCAAGAAGAAGTCCCTACTCGACTGAAACATGTCCCTTCTAATGCATGGAAGAAAGCACAGTCCGAAAGGATAGAAACCTGGCGGGCCCGCAAGAAGACAAACAGTTGAGATCCCGCGATCCTAAGTGGCCCTAATGATGAATCATAAATAAGTAAACAAATAACTAAATAAACAATACATTCGGACTTATGCCATGTCAAGAAAATGAGGTGAAAATTCTTTACGTATCGCAGAGAACATTGCTCTGCGTCTTCAGAAGAAAATCTCGACTGTTCCCTTGTGACTAGTTGAACATGCATAAATCACCTGTCATCATAAAATGTTTCCTTTCCATCACATACATGAGCTGGTATAAAAATTAACTCTATTTTCACTATTGTTATTAGTGTAGAAGACTTCCTCGGGAACAGTCGAGATTTTCTTCTGAAGACGCAGAGCAAAGTTCTCTGCGAAACGTAAAGAATTTTCACCTCGTTTTCTTGAAACGGCATAAACCTACATCATGTCAACAAGTACGGGTCGTGAAAGCATCAACGCTAACAATAAAACATTCATTTCATCCAACTTTTCCCGTTACTATTCCCAAATATTAACTTCCTTCAATCTGTTTCGTCGTATCTCTCCTCTTACTTAGTCCACTGTCTCTTTGGACTTCCTCTCCCCCTATCCCCGTCCATATCCATTCAAACACATTCCTCCCAATATAACCTTGATTGTCTTAAAATGTTACCACGCCACTGCAGCTGTCTTTCTTGTATTTTTTTTACCTCTACCACCTTTACACATCCTCTGATTTCTGAACTTTTACCCGGTCCATCCACCTAACAGTACATATCACCTCAACATCTTCATCTCTGCCACGTCCTGTTTCTCCTCTTAGGTCGCTTTGTGGGCAGCTGCAAATGGACTTGCTAAATTTGCACGTGGTCATAATAGGGGCTTCAGAGTCATGCCGCGAAACCAGCATCCAACACAAACACACCGTGAGTTTCAGCCAGTGTCACCGTAGCGCGATCCTGTCATCTTGGAGCTCCGTGTTCAAATCTCTCTCTTGGCAAAGTTGTCTTCCTTCGACTGGTGTTCTCATGCCTGTCTTATCCCAAAGCCCTTGGCGCAACAGGCCCTTGAAGAACCTTGGCCTACCAAGCGACCGCTGCACTGCAGATTACGAGGTGTCATGTGGTCAGCACGACGAATCCTCTCGGCCGTTATTCTTGGCACTCGAGACCGGGGCCGCTATCTCACCGTCAGATAGCTCCTCAATTGTAATCACATAGAGTGAGTGGACCTCGAACCAGTCCTCAGATCTAAGTAAAATCCCCTGCCTGGTCCGGAATCGACCCCAGGGCTTCCGGGTAAGAGGCAGGCATGCTACCCCTACACCACCGGACCGGCTAAGCCTTTCTTATACCATGTGAACATTTGGTACCATCGCCTCGTAAAGCCTATTTAAATTCGCCCGCTAAACGATCTGATTGGCTAACTTCAGCTGCTGATAAAATGACAAGGCGCGAGACATCGAATTATTATTTCAAATTATTTATCAGTATGACCAACCCTTTAAAGCTCATGTACCCGGTTCGCGTTGTTTCCGACCAGCCTGTATGTATCCTTTAAACTTTTCTTTCTTTCTTTCTTTCTTTCTTTCTTTCTTTCTTTCTTTCTCAATCTGCTTACCCTCCAGGGTTGGTTTCTCCCTCGGATTCAGTGAGGATCCCACTTCTATCGCCTCAAGGGCAGTGTACTGGAGTGTGAGACTGAGTCTGGATACAACTGGGAAGGAGGACCAGTACCTTACCCAGGCGGTCTCACCTGCTATTCTGAACAGGGGCCTTGTGGGGGGACGGGAAGATTGGAAGGGATAGACAAGGAAGAGGGAAGGAAGCCGCCGTGACCTTAAGTTAAGTACCATCGCGGCATGTGCCTGGAGGAGAAGTGGGAAACCACGGAAAACCACTTCGAGGATGGCTGAGGTGGTAATCGAACCCCCTGTACTTATTTGACCTCCCGAGGCTGAGTGGACCCCGTTCCAGCCCTCATACCAATTTTCAAATTTCGTGGCAGAGGCGGGAATCGAACCTATGCCGTTATTGGTGCAGCAAGTACGTCTCTACAACCTCGGCTAAGTATTCCCTATTTCTAGTACAGTAATAGAGCAGTTCATTGGGACTGGTTGTTTCCTTTCTTAATTTGTTTACCCTCAAGGCTTGGTTTCTCCCCCGCACTCACCGCCTCAAGGGCGTTTGGTTGGGGATACAACTGGGAAGGAGGACCTGTATATCGCTCAGGCGGCCTCATCTGAACAGGGGCCTCGTGGGATATGGGGAGATTGGAAGGGTTAGACGAGGAGAAGGGACGGAAGCGGCCGTGGCCTTAAGTTAGGTGCATCCCAGCATTTGCCCGGAGGGGAAGTGGAAGGTAAGGTAAGGGTTGTTCTGCCCGAAGGCAGGTCCGAACCTCCATCGAGGTGTTCCTGAGCCGGAGTTTACATGCGGTAGGGTGGCCAGTTCCTTTCCGCTCCTCCATTCCCTTACCCCCCCCCCACCAACAGCGCGTGGCAACCCATCCAATTCCTGACCACGCCCAATGTTGCTTAACTTCGGAGATCTCACGGGATCCGATGTTTCAACACGGCTACGGCCGTTGAGAAGTGGAAAATCACGGAAAATTACTTCGAGGAGAGCTGAGGTTGGAATCGAACCCGCCTCTACTCAATTGACTTCCAGAGGCTGACTGGACCACGTTCCAGTCCACTTACCACTTTTTTAAATTTCGTGGCAGAGCCGGGGATCAAACTCGGGCCTCCGGGGGCGGGGGTGGTATCTTATCACACTAACCATTACACCACAGAGATGGACACTGGTTGCTTTTTAGAAAGAGAATGCGGTCCTAACTTTTCCAAGACGTACATATCTATCGAGCTACTGACTACTGTGTTGTTAGAGTTTAGAACACTTTGTCAACTTGGTTGAACTTGGCCCTTATTGCTCACAAATTGGGGCGTTCCGTGTTGCTGGCGACGAGAATATAATCAGGTCACGTGGGACATCAATATCGTATGTTGTTGTGAACCTGCGACAATCGATGGTTACTTTGTTTAGGCTACCCCTCTCCCTGAATACATGAAGTGTTCTATCACACCGAGCGAGTTGGCCGTGCGGTTAGGGGCGCGCAACTGTGAGCTGCGGGTTCAAGCCCCACTGTAGGTAGACCTGAGGATAGTTTTCCGTAGTTTCCCATTTTCACACCAGGCAAATGCTGGGGCTGTACCTTAATGCCACGACCGATTCCTTCCCACTCCTAGCCCTTTCCTATCCCATCGTCGCCATAAGACCTATCTGTGTCGGTGCGACGTAAAACAAAGTGTAAAAAAAAAAGCTCTATCATATTTCTCTGGGGGGCTGTTGGATTTATATCAGGACGGCTGAGGTTCGAATCCCGATAGAAATATCATGTGGTGTCTGGAAGGGCATCCAGACTTAAACTCAGATCAAAAATGAGCCCGATAGGCTTCATATATGGGATAAGATGAAGAAAGTACTTTCTACCACTCTTCTCAGTACTGCTTCTAGTAAACACCTCAGTTCAGAGCTATTTCCGAGCCACTTCAAACACACTATACGCCAGGAATGGACGTGGACTTCATAAATTGTCTGCAAAGTTTGCTCATCCCTAAGACCTGCACAGCACGAAGTAATGTGTGGTAAGCGTAACGAATCCTCTCGGCAATCTTTTTTGTTTTTCTATGTTGGAGCCGCTAGTTAGCTCCTCAATTGTTCTCACGTAGGGTAAGTGAACCTTGAACCACTCCTCAGATTGAAGTAAAAATCTATGTCATAGCCAGGAATGGCACCCCCGGCGCTTGACCAAGAGATAGGCTCACTACCCCCTGCACCGCGTGGCTGGCGAAATCCATTTCACGATTATTGATATTGTTACTGGCTTTGGGTGCAACCATCTTACCTTCCTATAGTTTTCGGAGACGCCGAGCAGCCGAAATGTTATCCTGTAGCAGTTACTTGACGTGGCGGTAAATATACCAACATGAAGGTACTATATTTGAGCACCAGTCCGAGTCTAGACTGATCTCATCAACTTTAGCTCTGACACCCGGACGTCTACCCTCCGAGCTACTCAAACTGGTCCAGGATTATTATACCATAATGTACATAGAGTAAGACTAGGAATTTTGAAAGGGAATCACAATCCAAGGAGAGGAAATCAAAACTAAGATATGGGTTTTCAGAAGATCTGGAGAAATTGCTGAATGATACGGACAGACTCTTGGAGAAGGAATACTAGATGAAAATAGAAATAAGACCAAAACAAAAGTAATGGAGAGCGGTCGAACAACAGGCGATGCAGGAAAATACTAGATTAGGAAATGAAGAGAAATATATCTGCTCACTTCGGACATTAATAATAATAATAATAATAATAATAATAATAATAATAATAATAATAATAATCGTATGGCCTCAGCTACCGTGTGCAGACATTTCGATTTGACGCCATCTGGCTGTCTGCTCGTCAATTTCGACGTTCCATTTTACTCTAGGTCCGTTAGATGGCAGACAGAGTAAACCGGATCTCTCTTGGGCGTCTATGGCTGAGATTTAATTAATTTTGTCGGGTAAATACCAAATGTATCACCAGAGATCTTTTACATGCCGACATCGTACGACATGGAGTGTCGAATGGAATTCTTTCCGCCCTTCAAAAATCCGACTACCTCTGCCGGGTTTGAACCCGCTATCTTGGGATCCGGAGGCCGACACTCTACCACGGATCCACAGAGGCAGCTACTTCGAACATTGATATATGAATTAGAAAGATGTTTTTGAAGACTTTCACCTGGAGTGTGGCATTGTACGGGAGTGAAACATGGACGATATACCTATAGAAGAATGCTGAAGATGACATGAGGAGATAATTAATCTAATTGGTTAGAGGCGAAATTTGACGAGAAGAAGAGACAGAATGATAGGACACATGTTACGACACCCAGCACTTGCTCAGTTGGCTTTTGAGGCAATTACAAAGTATAGGCGGTAAGAACGGTAGGACTAGACCAAAGTAGGAATATAGCAAGCAAATGTAGGATGTAGTAGTTATGTAGAAATGAAAAGTTTAGCAGAGGATAGGGTGGCATGGAGTGCTGCATCAAACCAGTCTGTGGGCTGATAACTTAAACAGCAACAATGTATATTTAACTAATTTAATTTTCATGAGAATAAGTAATAATATATATATTGCTATTTGCTTTACGTCGCACCGACACAAATAGGTCTTATGGCGACGATGGGAGAGGAAAGGCCTAGGAGTTGGAAGGAAGCGGCCGTGGCCTTCATTAAGGTACAGCCCCAGCATTTGCCTGGTGTGAAAATGGGAAACCACGGAAAACCATCTTCAGGGCTGCCGACAGTGGGGCTCGAACCCACGATCTCCCGGATGCAAGCTCGCAGTTATTATTATACGAGTTTTTGAATTTATTTAATACCTCAGTCCAGAGGTATCTCTCGACTCTGCACAGAATGAAATAAATGGCACATTTTTGATGGGCGATCTGAAATAATTACAATAGCAAATTACATAGGTGCATTTTAAAGTTTTCAAGTCGGAACTCTACTATTTTCACGTAACATTGAGTTGTAACGGGAAAAAGACGGCTCAACATCGCAGGATGTTATTGGGGCATATTTGAAGTAAGTCATATCATTAGAGTTCAAAATTGAGGCTCACTTTTCTGTCTCTTGCTATGCATCTGTCTCTTTGTTTAAAGATTACCCTCCTAATTCACACACACATTTATTTCTAAGAAACATAATTGTAAGAAATTACAGACAACAGTTAGGAGATGTGAAAAACCCGTCTTTTAGACGACTGCAAGCAGGTATTCGAAAAAATAGAATGGTAAGGTAAGGGTTATTCTGCCCGAAGGCAGGTCCGAACCTCCGCAGAGGTGCTCCTGAGCCGGAGTTTACGTGCGGTAGGATGGCCAGTTCCTTTCCGCTCCTCCATTCCCTTACCCTCCACCAACAGCGCGTGGCAACCCATCCAACTCCTGACCACGCCCAATGTTGCTTAACTTCGGAGATCTCACGGGATCCGGTGTTTCAACACGGCTACGGCCGTTAAAATAGAATAAACAAGATAAAATATGATAAACATGCTGAAATTCACGAGGAAATATGGCCACAACATGAAAAACTACAGGAAAATGGCAGAAACGTTAAAAACCAAAATATGACTTCATATGACCCGTGAAATTTGCCTAATTTTAGTCACCGTAAATAAAATCATGCTTAAGTTGTACTTTCCATGGAAATAATATAAAGAAAAAATTATATGTCTTAGACATCCGGGATCAAACCATAAGCAAGAATTCGGTGAGAGTTTCATCAAAATCCTTCCAGTACTTTTTGAGATTATCATGGACAAGAGCACTAACTCAAAGATAAGTATAGGTGAAGGATACTTACTCGCCACGTCGAAATGCAGAGGGAAGTCGAAGTCGGAATCCGAGGCCTTGAAGCGGTAGAGAGCAGAGCCGACCTTAGCATCAGCAGGCACCAGCAGGATGCGCATTAGGGTGGAGAGGTCGAATAGAGGGAAGTTGGCTCGAGCCCCGGTGAGGGCAAGAGTGAACACCACCAGCAGTCTCATAGCCGTCCTGCCTGAAAAAAGATGGATGTTAGAAGTAGATTTTGAGTTCAAATCAATTTGGAACAATTTATTCTTTGGAAAATACTTCTTTATCCCCAAAGCAATTATGTTTAATTGAGTTTCACTAACAGTGAGCCTTAAAACAGCACGAAATATGGCATCGTAAATTGAACACATCCCCGGAATAAGGGTGCAGGTAAGCAACAAATCAGTTATTTTTCAGGAGAGAGGAATATCATTAGTTTGGTAGATTTCATTGCATGCACTACTTGAACTAATTGCATATACAAATGTACTTGAGATCATCTATTAAAAACAATGTGTTATTGTTATAACTTAAGGTCTTAAAGATAATGTATGAATTGGAAGTGATACAGTTGAAAATATTCTTCAAGTATGCCTTACGTTTGTATATAACAAAAGAGAAATCCTGTACATGCACTTGGAACAAGAATAATAGCAAATAATATTAGTGTAATAATAAACATAACAAAATTTATTACAAACATCACGAACGTTCCAAAATGTTAGGCAACAGATATTGGTCCAGTGGAAAGAGTAACGAAATTCAAATATCTGGGAGAAATAATTCAAGAAAATGGTTTAGACAAATCTGCAGTAGAAGAAAGGGTGAACAAAATGCAAAGAGTACTGTATATGGCATCACAAATAATTTTTATAACAAAAAGTGTTTATCTAAATATCTTAAAATAAGGCACTACACTACAGTGGTGAAACCGGAATGCCTATATGAAAGTGAATGCCTGGTAGTAAACTATAGATTAGATACACTTGAGGTACTAGAAAGGAGTATCTTGAGAAAAAAATCTTAGACTCTGTGAAAACAGTAGAAGTATGGAAATTAATATCAAATTATGGAATATACGGGAACATAGAGAACATAACAGAAACCATAAGAAAAAGGAGATCGCAATTTTTGGACATATTTACAGAATGGGTGATTCCAGATTAACAAAAAGGATTTTCAAGTACCTTTGGGACAAAAAGGTAACAACTAGCTGGATTCAAGAAGTAAAGAAAGATTTAGAAAGAAACAATATAAGAAAAGAAGAAACTATGGAAGGATTCCAACGAAGGTTGGACAAGAAGCCTGGTGCGAAGTGGTTCGGGGACAGAAAGAAACAACATAGTGAAAGGATGAAAATAATTAATATTGGAATGAACGGAAAACAACAAAGTATGAAGGTAAGGTAAGGTAAGGGTTATTCTGCCCGAAGGCAGGTCCGAATCTCCGCAGAGGTGTTCCTGAGCCGGAGTTTACGTGCGGTGGGGTGGCCAGTTCCTTTCCGCTCCTCCATTCCCTTAACCCCACCAACAGCGCGTGGCAACCCATCCAACTGCTGACCATGCCCAATATTGCTTAACTTCTGAGATCTCACGTGATCCGGTGTTTCAACACGGCTACGGCCGTTGGCAAAGTATGAAGAACTGAATTGAAACTGGCACGTGGTCCTTAGCAACCTTCATCGGGAAGAAGAAATAAAACAATAACCCTATAAAGTCAAGAATATATTTCAAAATGTAGATATGGTTTCGTCTATGGCCTTTATTTAAATGAACCAACACAAGCACTGTCCACTATCATGACTGATGCTCCATCCTCACACCACGGAGGACAAAGTTCTGCTGGCTGTAAACCAGCTTGAAGTTCAAACGTAAGACATTTGATGACACCGCAGTGTGATGACACACTTTATTACCACCGAAACCTTACTTTTCAAAAAAAATTGTTGGTTACATTCTTACTGCGGCAAGGTCTTCAATTTGTGGCTAAATGGTTTACTATAAGTACTGATGACTGTTGTAGCTGTTTCAGATAAATACACAGAATGTTCATTACGTAGACGAAGGTGATACCGGTATTACTATTGTTCTTGACTGTAAATAAATTCCTCTCCAGTCTGAAGGTAAGTTGCTGAGGACGACCAATCAAAATCAGTCAAACGCGTTCAATCCAGTTTACCATCAAAATCAATATTCTAATAATCACTACGTAATTATCATGGTTTAATGGCTAAGTGAGAGTTCCAGTCATAGCGACCTATCACTTTGGGAATATGTAATATGTGTCGATAAACAGACCACAGTTATATTCCTATATTATTTGAGAGTGAAGGAGCACTAAAGATGGCTTGCACCCATTCATTCTATAATGATCTGAACACTAACTTTTTAACTGAAATCTCGGTGCTGTCTATTGGTTATGGTTGGGGAGACACACTTTCACCAAGTTTCAAGCTGCCATTCACGTGGATTTGTATCTATGAGGCACGATCTCGAAACCTGGTAGCCAACTCTCCTGTTTACATTCTCCGCATGGTAAATCTGAGAATGTATGGTTTGAGGAAACGTGCTTAAATACAAAATAGACCATGGAAATGTGTAGGACAGACTACCCTACGCCAGCTCCCACTAAAAGAGTAAGGCTAAGAGTTGTGTTATATGCCGGTACAGCAAAATTAATTATTTTCCTTTCTTTTCTTTACGGCACACTGGCACAGATAGATCTTATGGCGACAATGGGATGGAAAGTGCTAGCAGGGGGAAGGAAGCGACCGTGGGCTTAGTTAAGATACAGCCCCAGAATTTGCTTCGTGTGAAAATGGGTAACCATGGAAAACAATCTTCAAGAACCGTTGGGTTCGAGCACATCCTCTCACGAATCGTGCAGTCAACTCACTCGGTGGTATAAGTATTCAAAAATGAGTTTGGTAATATTGACTGTACAAGTACCCACCATAAAAATCCCATCCGTTACCGTAGCGTCTCACACTTCACCAGCCTGGAATATATTATTATTATTATTATTATTATTATTATTATTATTATTATTATTATTATTATTATTATTATTACCGTGGTTTGGTGGATTAGCAGAGGTGAAAGAAGGTGCTGGGATGAACAGGTCTCAACTTACGAAATTAAAGTTAATTTAAAATTTAACAAGGTTATATTTTCTTTTTAAGATCAAAAAATAACAAATATAACAGGTACACCCTCCTCTGCGAACCATGTGACCTTGCCGCGGTGGGGAGGCTTGCGTGTCCCAATGATGCAGATAGCCGAGCCGCAGGTGCAACCATATCGGATGGGTATCTGTTGAGAGACCAGACTAACGAATGGTTCATCGAAAGGGGGGTAGCAGCCTTTCGGTTGTTGCAAGGGCGGCAGTTTAGATGATTGACTGATACGGCCTTGTAATAATACTCAACATGGCTTAGCTGTGTTGATACTGCTACACGGCTGAAAGCAACGGGAAACTACAGCCGTATCCACCTCCCGAGGACATGCAGCTCTCTCTGTATGAAAGATGTACTGATGATGGCTTCCTCCCGGGTAAAATATTCCGGAGGTAAACTAGTCCCCCATTCGGATCTCCGGGAGGGGACTACACGAGACGGGGCGATCATCAGGAAGATGGATACTGACATTCTGCGAGTCGGAGCGTGGAATGTTAGGAGTTTGAATCGTTGTGGTAGGTTAGAGAATCTGAAAAGGGAGATGGATAGGCTAAAGTTAGATGTAGTTGGTATAAGTGAAGTACGTTGGCAGGAAGAACAGGATTTTTGGTCAGGCGACTACCGAATTATCAACACGAAATCAAACAGGGGAAATGCAGGAGTTGGTTTAATAATGAATAAGAAAATAGGGCAGCGGATAAGCTACTACGACCAGCATAGTGAAAGAATTATTGTCGCCAAGATAGACACCAAACCAATGCCCACCACAATAGTGCAGGTCTATATACCTACTAGTTCAGCGGATGATGAAGAAATTGAAAGAATATATGAGGAGATAGAAGATTTAATACAATATGTCAAAGGTGACGAGAATCTAATTGTGATGGGAGACTGGAACGCAGTGGTAGGCCAAGGAAGAGAAGGTAGCACAGTAGGAGAATTTGGATTGGGACAAAGGAACGAAAGAGGAAGTCGGCTGGTTGAATTCTGCACCGACCATAATTTAGTCCTCGCCAATACTTGGTTCAAACACCACAAACGACGGCTGTATACGTGGACGAGACCTGGAGACACTGGAAGGTATCAAATAGACTTCATTATGATTAGGCAGAGATTCAGAAACCAGGTGTTGGATTGCAAAACTTTCCCAGGAGCAGACGTGGACTCTGACCACAACTTGTTGGTCATGAAATGCCATCTGAAGTTGAAGAAATTGAAGAAAGGAAAGAATGCAAAAAGATGGGATCTAGACAAGTTGAAAGAAAAGAGTGTGATGGATCGTTTCAAGGAACATGTTGCACAAGGACTAAATGAAAAGGCCGAAAGAAACACAGTAGAGGAAGAGTGGAGAGTCATGAAAAATGAAGTCAGTAGGGCTGCTGAAGAAATGTTAGGAAGGAAGAAAAGATCAACTAAGAATCAGTGGATAACTCAGGAGATACTAGACCTGATTGATGAACGACGAAAATACAAGAATGCTAGAAATGAAGAGGGCAGAAAAGAATACAGGCGATTAAAGAATCAAGTGGATAGAAAGTGCAAGGTAGCTAAGGAAGAATGGCTGAAGGAGAAGTGCAAGGATGTCGAAGGCTGTATGGTCCTGGGAAAGGTAGATGCTGCATACAGGAAAATCAAGGAAACCTTTGGAGAAAGGAAATCTAGGTGCATGAATATTAAGAGCTCAGATGGAAAGCCACTTCTAGGGAAAGAAGACAAAGCAGAAAGATGGCAGGAGCATATCCAACAGTTGTATCAAGGTAACGGTGTAGATAATTTCGTTCTGGAACATGAAGAGGCTGTTGATACTGATGAAATGGGAGACCCAATTTTGAGGTCAGAGTTTGACAGAGCTGTGAGTGACCTAAATAGGAACAAGGCACCTGGAATTGATCATATTCCCTCTTAATTACTGACTGCCTTAGGAGAAACCAGCATGGTAAGGTTATTTCATTTAGTGTGCAAGATGTATGAGACAGGAGAAGTCCCATCCGATTTTCGGCAGAATGTTGTTATACTTATTCCCAAGAAAGCCGGTGCTGACAGGTGTGAAAACTACCGCACTATTAGTTTAGTATCTCATGCCTGCAAAATTTTAACACGTATTATTTACAGAAGAATTGAAAAACAAGTTGAAGCTGAGTTGGGGGAGATCAATTTGGCTTCAGAAGAAATGTAGGAACACGTGAAGCAATCCTGACTTTACGTCTGATCTTAGAGGATCGAATCAAGAAGGACAAGCCCACGTACATGGCATTCGTAGATCTAGAAAAGGCATTCGATAATGTTGATTGGACCAGGCTATTTATGATTCTGAAGATGATAGGGATCAGATACCGAGAACGAAGAATTATCTACAACCTGTATAAAAATCAGTCTGCAGTGATAAGAATCGAGGGCTTTGAAAAAGAAGCAGCAATCCAGAAAGGAGTGAGGCAAGGCTGCAGTTTGTCCCCTCTCCTTTTCAATGTTTACATAGAACAGGCAGTAAAGGAAATCAAAGAGAAATTTGGAAAGGGAATCACAGTCCAAGGAGAGGAAATCAAAACCTTGAGATTTGCCGATGATATTGTTATTTTATCTGAGACTGCAGAAGATCTCGAGAAGTTGCTGAATGGTATGGATGAAGTCTTAGGTAAGGAGTACAAGATGAAAATAAATAAGTCCAAAACAAAAGTAATGGAGTGCAGTCGAACGAAGGCAGGTGATATAGGAAATATTAGATTAGGAAACGAAGTCTTAAAGGAAGTAGATGAATATTGTTACTTGGGTAGTAAAATAACCAACGATGGCAGAAGTAAGGAGGACATAAAATGCAGACTAGCACAAGCAAGGAAGAGCTTTCTTAAGAAAAGAAATTTGCTCACTTCAAACATTGATATCGGAATTAGAAAGATGTTTTTGAAGACTTTTGTGTGGAGCGTGGCATCGTATGGAAGTGAAACATGGACGATAACTAGCTCAGAAAGAAAGAGAATAGAAGCTTTTGAAATGTGGTGTTATAGAAGAATGCTGAAGGTGAGATGGATAGATCGAATCACGAATGAAGAGATACTGAATCGAATTGGTGAGAGGAGATCGATTTGGCTAAATTTGACGAGAAGAAGAGATAGAATGATAGGACACATCTTAAGACACCCAGGACTTGTTCAGTTGGTTTTTGAAGGAAGTGTAGGTGGCAAGAACGGTAGGGGTAGACCAAGGTATGAATATGACAAACAGATTAGAGCAGATGTAGGATGCAATAGTTACGTAGAAATGAAAAGGTTAGCACAGGATAGGGTGGCATGGAGAGGTGCATCAAACCAGTCTATGGACTGATGACTCAAACAACAACAACAGGTACACAGTAGCCTAGCCACAAATCGAGAATGTACAATTACAGTGTTACAGGTTTTGGGCTCCGAGAGCCAGACACATAATTCTTGAGCAATTAGCCCAACTTTAGCCAGATACCAGGTTTGACAAAGGGGCAGAAAACCCCAATCATGCCCAGGAGCTCTAGCTCCCTATTACTCAGTAAAGCCTGCTCGAGGCACACAGAAATCAAAATGTTAAGAAAGAGCAACCCGCTCTTAAAGTTCAAGCCTATCAAAGGCCACACCAAACTCCACCTTCAAGCTGACCTCCAAGCACACAAGAACGGGGGTAAAATTACCCAACCTACTGAGGCCAATTCATTAAAGAAACAGGACAATAACATGGCCCCAAAATACCAACTTGAGAGGAGGCGAAACTTGCACGTCTAATACACTCTTTATTTAAAACCTATTTGGCACTAGGCCGCATATGCAAGTGCTAAACCCATACTAAAGAGGTGACACGATAGGAAAACTTATTACATTACGAAACGAAGAAAAATGGTTGCGAAAACGTAGTCACCTCAAAAACAATATGAAAGGGAGCTCGAGAGGTTTAGGCACTCTCTATCCCAGTTTGTAGTTTAAAGAGATAGAATTTGTACCAAGAGTCTATTACATTTTAGAGGAAAGTTACATGATAAAAGGTATCGAACCTGCCCCGAGAGTTAAACTGCTGAGCTAGCAAGAAAAGGAGTTATTAAAAGGCCATTACCTTATTGATGAACCGCTGCCCGACGAAAGAGGCGCTTCCCGCCCCCTGCTACATAATTTACACAATGATAGAAGTTACTGAAGTGGCGCAGGGACCCGAAAATCAGCAGTTTATATACCCTCGCGGAACATTCGAGACCTTTCATGAATGATAAAACCCGCCCACAAGCATTTTATTGGACGACCCAAAGATTACAAGTCAAAACTGAAGAAGACATCTAGGATTGGTGGAAAATTAATTACAAAAATTACTCATTGGTCGAATTCAAAACTGGCGGAAAGAGAAGGGTTATACAGCCAACCTAAACAATGACTGAAAGAAATTTAACAAAGAACAAACTTATGCATACTAAAATTCTTCAAAAAAAAAAAAAAAAAAAAAAGGTCTTTCACTTTGCACTAGGGTGCACCGTTGTGTTTCTTCAGTAGTGCCATCTAGAAGAGAATGTTCACACTTCTCACTACAGAGAAAACAAAAATAAATCGAAAAAGACACAGTTCAGAACTCTTCAAAATTTACAGATAGCGACATCTTCTGATAACCTTTAGAATTAACATGGTTATTAGAGTTCAGGCTTCCTCCAATAGAGGAGTTTCAACTGGCGCAAAGTTTGAATTAGCGGCGCGGAGATGTACCGCCTGGTACAATTATTATTATTATTATTATTATTATTATTATTATTATTATTATTATTATTATTATTATTACTATTGCTATTATTATTATTATTATTATTATTCTACCACTTTTACCACATCTGTGAGGTCGCTGGTGCGAATTGTGTCGCGCATGTGGATTTGGCCCTATTTTTCGGCCGGATGACATTCCTGACCCTATATGGCGGGATGTAATCACTATTGCATGTTTCAGTGGTAGTAGGTTGTGTATTGTTTTGTCTGAATATGAAGAAGAAAGTGTTGGAAACACCCAGTCCTCGAGTTAAAATTAATCGAACGTGATTAAAATCCTCGACCCAGCCGGCAAACAAACCCGAAAACATCTGAATCTATATTGTTCCTAAAGAGATAACTAAAAGTTAAGTTGTATTTACACGTTTCGTCTATTTACAAGTTTAGAAACGGTGATCTTATAGTATCTAAGAATGCCTACATTGACGTTAAAACCTTTATTTGCCTATATCCCTATAATCCCTGTTTTTACTCCTAAACAGATTATAAATGTTTTTAATTTCTTCCAGGAAAATGAATTATTTGGTGACTCGTTTTCAGTATCTTGGCCAATATATTATTGAAATACTTTACAAAGAAAATTTTAAAATCGGGAAACTGTAAACCACACTCCCCGGAACTCTTTAATATCATCCCGTAGTAAACAAGCCCGTGGTCTGTGTGTCAGGAAACGAAAGAGAGTATCCATTGACCTGCTGGAAAAAAAACTCTTCATTTCATTCTGTGAAAATATTTCAGCGTCTCCGTTTGTTCAGTTTGTGTATTAAGCTGAAAGTGTCGCCTTCCGTGTCGTCTTTAATTAAACAGAGGTTACAGGAGTTTCCGCATTTTATATCGGATGGTTAAATTATATTATGTGAGCCTAAAGCAAAGAAGTGAGTGAAATTTGTGTCCGGCGCTGTAGCTAAATGGTTGGCGAGCTGGCCTTTGGTTACAGGTGTCCCGGGTTCGATTCCCTGCAAGGCCAGGAATTTTAACCATAATTGGTTAAATTCCGCTGGCACGGGGCTGGGTGTATGTGTCGTCTTCATCATCATTTGATCCTCATCAGGACACGCAAGTCACCTACGGAAGTCAATTCACAAGATCTGCACCTGGCAAGCCGAACTTGTCCTCGGACACTCCCGGCACTAAACGCCATACGCCATTTCCTTTTTTTCAATGAAATTTATTTTATATTTCGCCTAAATAGTTATTATCAATTTAGAAAAATTAAATGATGCGTATTCAAATACGTAAAATTGAAGCTACTAAAATATATTTGTAGAAGCTACTTTTATAATAATGGAGAGCCTATTTTAGGTACGTAAAATAACATCCTTAACACCGAAAAATCCTAGGTATACTACTACTACTACTACTAATAATAATAATAATAATAATAATAACAATAATAATAATAATAATGAGACCGCGGCATGAGTGTGAGCGTGTTTGGGACGGGGTGACTGACCCATGACCGCAACTGACCGCACTCTATCGATTTCGTAGACTCCCCTTAGTCATCCTCAGAGCTGACTACAGTACAGCTAAGTTCAGAAGGAAGAGATAAGTATTCTTTATTTAAACCAGAAGTCTAGTTAGGCCGGTACCTCAGAAATGGTAGTTCAAAAATACGCGCTCGTGGATTTTCTCCGCTATACGAAAGACACATATAATCATGGATATGGTTTTTCGCTTAGGAGAAGAGAGAAAAAGTACTGAGTTGTTCCCCACTCAGTAGCTTCTTACAATCATGCAGGGGTTACATCTTTTGATTGCACTCACAGAGGAGATAAGCCTCTTAAATATAACATATTATTATTATTTATTTATTTGTTGACATCGATACAGTCAGCTATGTACTAAGGTTATAAAAACTACCGGCCTTTCTTTCTTAGACTTACATCTTTTTGTTTACACATTGTAGCCAAAGGATTTTCAACCTCACAATCCTTTTCAGCCATTCTTCCTCCGAAATGTTCCACGGTTTAGGAGGTTCTTTCTTTGGATCGTCCCTTAACCCCGCAACTTAATTTCAACTTTCTGTTTTTTGTGTCTTTAAATATATTAATAGATTTAATATTAAATACTATTAGTCATAAAAAACAAGGCACACATATAATAAGTATTCCATCATCAGTACTCTATTTTGTTACATTTCTAACTAAAAATACCCACGACACTATTGTACATTTTCAGAATTCAGTTGAAACGGCTTGAACTAGCGTAACTCCTGCTAACATTCTTAAATGACGATAGCTCTTGCAGGCTATCCTACCTCAAAGTATTATTTTAGAGTCCGGATTATTAGGTAATGGTTGGTTAGAATGCAAACTTACTTAAGCCAGTAACAAGTATACCCTACACTGTACAATGGTAATGCTATGAGATTTGTATAGATATTAGGGGTACAGCCTATAGAACTCCTTGAATCCATACTACTACTCTTCCTACATTGTGGTATAACGGGTTGCATCACACTTCCTACAAACCAAATTACTTTACATTCTAACCTATTATCACCTAAAAATCCGAGGTATAATCATTATTTTCCGCTAATGTTTGGCATCCTCAGTGTCATACAATGAATTGCTTTTCTAATTCCACGTCAATAATCTGCATCCCCGGCATTACCCTGATGTGAAAATGCGAAACAGATGACAAAGTCTTTTAATAAAAGCATAGCCTCATTTACTTTATCATTTTGACAGGCTTTCGCTGTTTTCTTGTTCGGCATTTTTGAAGCATACTCTTCAAACTTATTTTTCATTTTGATCTAGTCAGAAACAGTGGAAATGCCAACACCAAAATCGGCTGCCACAGTACTCAAAATATTACTTCCCTTAAACTGCTGCTACTTTTTCTTCAATCGTTATCACGAACCGTTTCCGCTTTATTTTGACATTCACAACAAAACACGTCGCAAAAGAGGTGCAATCACTACTGCACGGACAGTTACTAGTGCACTAATGAAGGAGCCAAAACAAACTGAGTTGGCAACAAATAAGGTAAGGAGGCAGTCATTGTCTAAGTCCACGCATTCCGTTACTCGCCTCCTTTGTCATAAGAAAAAATAACTTTTTTAATTCGTTTTGACGGGAAATATATATTTGTTGCCGTTTTGGTTAAACAGAATTTCGGTTAAAAGTGGTTCTGATAAAGATTCTACTGAATAAAGAAATACTTCATTAACATTGTAGGAAAAATACGAATAGAGGATTGCACACTGAACGGTGAAAGACATAACAGTCCACTGTATAATGAAGATGTATTTTGTACTGTATGTATGGGCGAATAAGACCAAATGTCAATTTTGACATAAATGTGTTATGGCTGGGGGTTACCGGCAAATTTGTGTAACGTGACGTAACAAAATAATTGACGGAAGTGTGACCATAGCAACCGTGCAGACTATGGTGTCATGTATGGAAAGATTGCCAGGCAACGTTACCTAGCAACCGTGATGGCTATGGTGTCATGTATGGAAAGATTGCCAGGCAACGATACCTAGCAACCGTGATGGCTATGGTGTCATGTATGGAAAGATTGCCAGGCAACGTTACCTAGCAACCGTGATGGCTATGGTGTCATGTATGGAAAGATTGTCAGGCAACGTTACCTAGCAACCGTGATGGCTATGGTGTCATGTATGGAAGAATGGCCAGGCAACGTTACCTAGCAACCGTGATGGCTATGATGTCATGTATGGAAGAATGGCCAGGCAACGTTACCTAGCAACGGTGCAGGCTATGGTGTAAAGTATGGATGGATAGCCAGGCAACGTTACCTAGCAACCGTGATGGCTATGGTGTCATGTATGGAAAGATTGCCAGGCAACGTTACCTAGCAACCGTGATGGCTATGATGTCATGTATGGAAGAATGGCCAGGCAACGTTACCTAGCAACGGTGCAGGCTATGGTGTAAAGTATGGATGGATAGCCAGGCAACGTTACCTAGCAACTGTGATGGCTATGGTGTCATGTATGGAAGGATGGCCAGGCAACGTTACCTAGCAACGGTGCAGGCTATGGTGTAAAGTATGGATGGATAGCCAGACAATGTTACCAAGCAACCGTGCAGGCTATGGTGTCAAGTATGGATGGATAGCCAGACAATATTGCCTAGCAACCGTGAGGGCTATGGTGTCAAGTATGGAAGGATGGCCAGTGAATATTACCTAGCAACCGTGCAGGCTAAGGTGTCAAGTATGGATGGATAGCCAGACAATATTGCCTAGCAACCGTGAGGGCTATGGTGTCATGTATGGAAGGATGGCCAGTGAATGTTACCTAGCAACCGTGCAGGCTATTGTGTAAAGTATGGAAGGATGGCCAGACAATGTTGCCTAGCAACCGTGCAAGGCTATGATGTCAAGTATGGAAGGATGGCCAGTGAATGTTACCTAGCAACCGTGCAAGGCTATGATGTCAAGTATGGAAGGATGGCCAGACAATGTTACCTAGCAACCGTGCAGGCTATGGTGTAAAGTATGGATGGATAGCCAGATAATGTTGCCTTGCAACCGTGCAGGCTATGGTGTAAAGTATGGATGGATAGCCAGATAATGTTGCCTTGCAACCGTGCAGGCTGTGATGTAAGGTATGGATAGATAGCCAGACAATGTTGCCTAGCAACCGCACAGGCTGTGATGTAAGATATGGATAGATAGCCAGACAATGTTGCCTAGCAACCGTGCAGGCAGTGATGTAAGATATGGATAGATAGCCAGACAATGTTGCCTAGCAACCGTGCAGGCAGTGATGTAGGGTATGGATGGATGGTCTGACAATGTTACCTAGCAACCGTGCAGACTATGTCTTATGGCTGGTTGCCATCTGAAATTAGCAGCCGTTGATGGATGACCATGACCGAGAGACATATTTATGAGCATTTGATTATCTCAAAGGGAAAAGTATTTTTTAAGTTTGTTTATCCTCATTGTCCTGACCCATTTACCATTTCTCGTACACCCTCCGAATTACGAAATACTGTTTTCTCCACTAAGAATGAATGGTGCCG
This sequence comes from Anabrus simplex, assembly GCF_040414725.1. Taxonomy (NCBI): domain Eukaryota; kingdom Metazoa; phylum Arthropoda; class Insecta; order Orthoptera; family Tettigoniidae; genus Anabrus; species Anabrus simplex. The sequence continues at coordinate 209,680,544 of NC_090272.1, forward strand.
ATGTTATACTTCTTATGATAAACAATTCTTCTCCTTTGAATTCACTCAGCCCATTACATTCGAGTATTGGAACAAGTTCACTAATTATGTGTCCACTAAACAAATGATCATTGTAAAATTTATTTTCCCCTTGAAATTTAAAAGTATTGAAATGTGATAGTTTATTCATCTTGTTCTCTAATGTCTAACAGTTTGTAGTAAAGGACTCACTGTGCTACATTAGCTTACGTGCAGTTTTTCTATCACCTCAAGGACGTCATAGACCTGTAATGGGTCACATATGACAAATAATGCTAAACAGGAAGCCCTGCTTCTTTACTGTTACAGAATGACAAATTGCAATATCGCGTTCTAGAAAGCCAATTGCGGCATTCATTATTAGTAGCAATAAAGAGTCTGTACGGAAACGTCAGCTCGCATAGTAATAAGACTACAAGTTTAGTTTAAGTGGCTCCTGATTCCTTTTTCCATTAGGAGAACACTAGGTAAATAAGGGTAGAGACACAAGACACGGTCAGAGAGGGTGAATAGGAAGGGCCTAGAATAAGAGCACCAAACATTTCTCAGTACACAGACCAGGTGGTAAAGGAGAAAAGACATTCCCTATGAATGGGAGAAGTAGAATAACATGTACGGTATCCCCTGCCTCCCAAATGAGTAGACTAAAGAGGGGACCATTGGCTCTCAACTTCGGAGCGTACCGGACGAGTTGGCCGTGCGGTTAGGGGCACGCAGCTGTGCGCTTGCATCCGGGAGATAGTGGGTTCGAACCCCTCTGTCGGCAGCCCTGAAGATGGTTTACCGTGGTTTCCCATTTTCACACCTTAATTAAGGCCACGGCTGCTTCCTTCCTTACCTAGCCCTTTTCTATCCCATCGTCGCCATAAGACATCTGTGTCGGTGCGACGTAAAGCAACTAGCAAAAAAAAAAACTTCGCAGCGTTGATTGGCGACCATGGTTCTCTTAGCTGAGTCTGACACTGCTCCCACTTACTTGTGCCAGGCTCCTCACTTTCATCTATCCTATTCGACCTCCCTTAGTAAACTCTGGTTCTTTTCCGACCCCGACGGTATTACGTTTCCGAGTCCTAGGGAGTCTTTTCATTTTCACGCCCTTCATGGCCTTTGACTTTCTTTGGCCGATACCTTCATTTATCTAAGTGTTGGATCCCTTCCATTTTCCCCTCTGATTAGAGTTAATAGAGGATGGTTGCCTAGTTGTTCTTCCTCTTCAAACAATAATCACCACTACTACGAGATAAGACAGGAACATCGGAAAGAAATTATATGTCAAGGAGAGGAAAATACAACGCTGAATTTTGCTCATGATATTGTTATTTTGCCAGTATCTTTGGTTGAATGGTCTTCGGCTCCGAGGACCCTGACATGGCCGATTATTTTAACTGGGTGTGGTTAATTCATCGTGTTCCGGGACGGAGTTTTCGTGTTCATCCTCATCTACATGCAATTACCACAGAGACTCTCAATAGAGAATCCATCCCTCCACACTGGGTTGGCGTCGCGAAGGGCATCCAGCTGTAAAACTGAGTGAAATTAAGATCAGTTGGCGACTCCAATAAATTTAGGGAAAACCCATGAAGCAAGTAGTTATTGTATACGAGCTTACAGGAGATCTGGAGATAATAACAGTCCGCTTTCTTGGCTGAATGGTGAATGGTACCTTCTGCTCAGCGGATCCCGGGTTCAGCTCACTCACGGTCGGGTCAGAGATATTAGCCGTGTGAGGTTAATTCCTGTAGCTTGGGGACTGTGGGTTTATGTGTGTCACAACACAGGTCAAATTATTAAACCACCACAAAAGTAAGCAGTAGCGAAAACTCCCCTCCACATAGGACTGTCAGCAAGGGCATCCAACAGTAAAACTTGGCTAAATAGAGAGATAGATAGATAGATAGATAGATAGATAGATATAGTACCCACGCGAATTAGTTGGAGAATGGTCAGGAATTATTTTTCTTCTACCGCTTTTCCCACACCTTATGGAGTCGTGAAAGCGAACTGTGTCGCACATGTGGATTTGATCCTGTTTTACGGTCGGATGCCCTTCCTCACGCCAACTCCGCATGGAGGGATGTTATCAATATTGCGTGTTTCACTGTTGGTTTGTAGTGTAGTGTTTTGTCTGAATTTGAAGAGAGAAGTGTTGGTATAAACACAAACACCCAGTCCACGGACAAGAAGAATTAATCTGACGGGGTTGATATCCACGACCCGGCCGGGAATCGAATCCGGGACGCTCTGAACCGAAGACCTCAACGCTGATCATTCAGGCAAGGAGTCGGACATATGTGTACAATAGTAATAATATTGTTGGATTTTACGTTCCGCTAATTAATTTTGACGGGTTTCGGAGACGCCGAGGTACCGGATTTTTGTCACTCCAGAGTTCTTTCACGTTCCAGTAAACCTACTGACACAAGGCTGACGTATTTGAGCACCTTCAATTACCACCAGACTGAGCCGGGATCGAATCTGCCAAGCTGGGGTCAGTAGGCTGAGCCACTCAGCCCGGCTCTGATCTCCGTATGCTGATTGACACCGACATCTATTCGACTGCGGCCAATGTACACGGGATTTCTGGAACGAAAATGTACGTCCCCGTAGTTGAAATTCAACGTAAGACTCGATGTCGGTTTGGTATGATCATAATATCAACGGTTAATGTACACCAGCAGTTTGACCAAACAAGTGGCCGGGCGGACTTTGTCACGCAACTGTCGGTTCGAACCCCACTGTAGGCAGCCCTGCATATGGGTTTCCGAGGTTTCCTATTTTCTCACCAGACAAATACTGGGACTGTACCTTAATTAAGGCCACGGTCAATCTCTCTTCGGTGATAGCCCTATTTTACCCCACCGTCCCCACTGTTGTAATATTAAACACAATGTGTACAGATGATTTTAGAAAAATGATATAATATAGGCTAATGTAGATTAATATATAACTAGAGGTCCCGTACTGCTCGTCTTGATAAGCTTGTCCTAGTCATATTGTTTTGGCTGCCATTTTCAACGGTTTTATGAACATTTAATAATAAGTGCGTTATGGTATGTCACAGTTCGTAGTCAGAATTCATCCATTCTGACGACATCATGTGGTCTGTTTGTTAAAAATCATCCACATATTCGCTTTTTATCCTGCATTTCTATCTATCTACCTATCAAAGCTTTCATTTTCCACCCTGAAGGGGTGGGGCGGGCCGCATAGAGGGTTATACCCTCTCTCTGGCTAAGAGATACGGGCGGGTTGGGGAGATGTGCGGGAAGAAGGAGGTGGTAAAGGATGTGAACAGGTAGGAAACACATCTCATATATGGTGATATGAGTTATAATTCTTACAAATGGATGATGTATGTAGTACAATAATGGATAAATGAAACACGAAGATATAATTAGAAGAGTGCATATTGACTGAGAGGGCGGCCCGCATGTCTGATTTTCTAGTATATTAAATTGGCCTAGTTGAATGTAAAAGTCAACTAGGCTCTACAGTAGGTTGTGAGTGAGTTGAATTGGTTGCCCAGTCACAGTCCACATTATTGGGGTGGCCGGTCTGTGGGTTGACTGAGGCTACGATGGAAATGAAGAGGAGAAAGGGTATGTCGGGGGGTTTTGAGGGGAAGTGTAAGGAGTTGGGATGTGAGCGGGTTGTTCGGACTTAGGGCTTTGTCTAAAAATCTCTGGAAAAGGAGGGAAATATAGGTGTCTAGTTTGGGAAAGGGAAAGATTCCATACAGGTCCTTGGTGTGATAGATGGGAGGGAGACGGAGGGCTATTCGAACAAGGTGGCGTTCCATGGACAAGAGAGGACGGTAAAAGTTTGGTCGGGAGTGAGCAACAGCTGCACAGGTAGGGTGGCCGTAGGTGACAGCAGATCGGATGAAGGTTTTATACGTTAGGGGTAGTAATTTGGAGTTGAGACCCCAGCTGGTGCTGCAGCGGCGAAGCAGCTGGGATCTGCGGGAGGCTTTGGTTTCGGTATTGAGGAGGTTGGGGGCGGAAAGTCAGGTGCTGGTCTATAGTGATGCCTAGCTATTTGAGAGTGCGTTGAGGACAGATAGGGGCCTTGTGGACATTGAGATTGAGGTGGTAAGGGTTGCGGGTGGCCGGAAGGTTGCCTCGGCGTGGTCGGAGCGGATGGATTGTCTTTTGGTGGGGTTAAGATACAGGAACCGTCGGTCGCACCAGGTGGTGGCTTGGACTTATGCAAGCAGAGCAAGGACAGCAGTGTCGTCTGCGAATTGGAGAAGCTGAAGTAGTGGACGATCCTGCAGTTCTTGATGGAAAGCTTCGTATTGCGTCGTAGAAGGCAGTTCTTCTATATAGAGTGGTTGTCTTGTGAGCTCATAGATTAGTCTCGAAGAAGAGTTTTTTTGCAAGGCAGAGAACATTTTTAAGATTCATGGCCTTTTCTCCTTCTCGTGTAGCTAGGTTATCCTTTAATAGGTGTTCCCAGATAATGTCTATGACATGATAGGGCCTGTTTGTACGTGGACGTTTTCTTCTTAGCAACATGTAAGTTAATAGGAACGCTCTGCCATCTGTTGAATATATTTGGAAGCTGGGAAAGGTTAGATAATCAAACAGTATCTAGGAAATAATAGTATTATTCCGTGATCAGAGGAAGTGTGTACTCTCTGGCTTGACAGGTAGTAATCAAACATGGCTGCATGCAGTAACATTACTAAGGATGAAAATCATATATACAGAATATTAATGAAAGTGTTAGTCGCTTAGCAACCTGCTAAGTACGGAATGTATTGCGGGTTAGTGTAAGCCTTCGCCTGCAATTATTGGAGTGATCATTTAATGATTTGATTTTATTACTCGAAGTTGGCTGAACTTAGAGACCTATCAATGTTACGTGATTCACCGGCAGGTAATTTCGGAGAGAATGAAACAAAAATCTCTACAGTAGAACAGACGGACGGATTTGCCAAAGCTGTCCGTAGTAAACTCTTAATATAGATAATGTGTACCGTCAGTACAAGGTTTCATATTGTGCACAATGAGAAAAAGGTAGTGTTCTTTGTGTGCAGCGGTACAGGGGGTATGGTGAACATTGTGAACCACAGATTTCACGAACTCAGTCACTGGATAATTGGTGAAAACATTTCTTATTACAAATACGGTGATGAATGCCACGACCCCTCTGGTGCAGAGGTGACGTAGCTCAAAATTGGCTCATTCATCATTGTTTTTGGCGGGAGTCTTAACGAATTCTGCGTCTATTTCATTGTTTTCTGGAGTCGTTCGTCCAGGAACGTCTGGTAGCTGGGGTTGGTGTCAGATTATAAGTTGCCATCATATCTTCTAGGAAGGAACATGTTCCTGCAAGCTGGTATACAAGTCGAATTGGTGAAAACTTTGTGGGGTTTTTTTTTCTATTTGCTTTACGTTGGACCGACATAGGTGGGTCTTATGGCGACGATGGGATAGCAAAGGCCTAGGAATGGGGAGGAAGCGGCCGTGGCCTTAATTAAAGTACAGCCCCAACATTTGCCTGGTGTGAAAATGGGAAACCACGCAAAACCATCTTCAGGGCTGCCGACAGTGGGGTTCGAACCCACTATCTCCCGGATGCGAACTCACAGCTGCGCGCTCCTCACCGCACGGCCAACTCACCCGGTATGTGAAACTGAGATTCAGGGTGCTTTTTATGTAACTGACTTTAGTCCTGTGTAAAGTTTTCAGATTTTTGTGTGAAAGGTACAGCAATGATGCTACTGCTGCGACTTTCACCTTGAATAATGACATTGCTGTTCATAGTGAAAGGGATTACCGAGCTCGATAGCTTCAGTCGCTTAAATGCGGCCAGTATCCAGTATTCGGGAGATAGTGGGTTTAAACCCCACTGTCGGCAGCCCTGAGGAAGCTTTTCCGTGGTTTCCCATTTTCACGCCAGGAAAATGCTGGGGCTGTATCTTAGTGAAGGTCACGGTCGCTTCCTTTCCACTCTTAGTCCTTTACTGCCCCATAGTCGCCATAAGACCTATCTGTGTCGGTGCGACGTTAAAGCAACTTGTAAACAAAAAAGTGAAAGGGATTTGAGATTGCGAATCTCCATTGCAGCCACTGTTCTGTGTTGAATGTGATTTGTGAAAGTAAATTCAGTGACCTGTCGATGTGAATAAAAAGAATTGTTTTAACCTGGATATCATCATTACGCAGAGCCTCTGTGGCTCAGGCGGCAGCGCGCCAGTCTCTCACCTCTGGGTTCCGCTGTTCAACTCCCGATCTCTACATGTGAGATTTGTGCTGGTCAAACCGGAGGCGGGACAGGTTTTTCCCGTCATCTTTCATTCCAGAAACATTCTCCAATATCATTTCATTTCATCTGTCAGTCATTAATCATTGTCGCAGAGGAGTTCAACAGGCTTTCGTAGCGGCACAATTCCTACCCTCGCCGCTAGATGGGGGCTTCATTCAGTCCATTCCTGACCCGGTCGAATATCTGTAGAAAGCCTGTGGATTTTTATGGATAATCTTCGCCATTGCGCCTGCAAAAGCCGCTATGTGAATCTTTTGTAGGAGAAATACTGACCTGCAGCACTATATCATAAAGAGCGAGAACTGTAAGAAGTTTATCGCACAATATTCAACCTTAGATGACAATTCATGTTGAAAGAAATTGTTAGTGCTTTTGTTCTAGATTTTTTCTATTCAACGTCTCTGACCGCCCAAAGTTTTAAGCTGAAATATTTTAGATAGAGGTTTGGTCAGGCACAATGCCACAATGTTTTAGGACTGGAGTTCTATCTTGAATTAGCGCGGGCAGAAATCCGACACCGTGGTAACTATGGCAACCATTGTTCGTCATCTGTCTATACTATATCTTTGTCACGTTATTACCGTGTGCCAGAACACTGCCTTCTATATACAGTGGGTACAAACGGCGCTGTGTTTTTAAACGAGTTTTTACTGTCTGACTGGCACAGCGAAGTCCCTTACACGCGGTAACATTACCGAAGGTAATTAATATATCTTATGAATAAAAGTTACAATTTCCAGATTTGATACGGCATTCGAATGGAATCTAAACAGGTATTTTGGTATTTTCTTACAAACCATATTGAGTGTAGTTGTAGCTCAGAGTTGTACTGTGACATCTATGCATCTGCGGATGCCGATAGATACAGCTGTGTACCTACGTCATCATAGTGAATACGTAACAACGACTTCGCTGATAGAAAGGTATTTTTTCTTCAAAAAGTATAAAATTCATGGTCGTGAGGGGTTCATTGTATTTGTCTTGCAAAGAAGACATAAGTGGTACCAATTTGAGCTGCTGAAACCTTCTCGTGTTCTCAATATCATTGTGAGTGAGACAATTAAGGATTTTGTACATATAACTATGTAGATATTGTTATAAGAACGCAAGCTCATTTCTTCGAGAAAAATACTTGATAGAATCTCGACACTCCTGTAATCTAGTGAAGACCCCCTCACGATAAGGAAAGACACGTAATTGTCAATATGTTCTCTCATTTTCTAAGCATGAATTTCATCTTTTCTACGTTGCGGAGATTTTTTTTTTCTGAATTCGCTCACTTCTTTCCCATTCAACGATTATGTAATTTAATTCACCCCTCACACTCTTCAACAGTATGTACCTTATTTTCTTTTCCTTCCTTTCCTTCTTCCTTTCTCAAACCGTTTACCGTCTACGGTTGGTTTTTCCCTCGGACTCAGCGGGGAATCCCACCTCTATTGCCTCAAGGGCAGTGTCCTGGTGCGTGATACGTTCGGTCGGGGGATAAAACTGGGAAGGAGGACCAATACCTCGCCCAGGCGGCTTCACCTTCTATGCTGAACAGGAGCCTTGTAGGAATAGGAAGACAAGGAAGAGGGCAAGAAGCGACCGTGGCCTTAAATTAGGTACCATCCCGGCATTTGCTTGAAGTGCGAAACCACGGAAAACCGCTTCGAGGATGACTGAGGAGGGAATCGAATCCCCTTCTACTCAGTTGACATTCCGAGTCTCAGTGGACCCCGTTCAAGTCCTCGTACCAGTTTTTAAATTTCGTGGCAGAGCCGAGAATCGAATCCGGGCCTCCAGATGTGGCAGCTAATCACACTAACCAGTGCACAACAGAGGTGGAAATGTCTCTTATTCCAATTTTTTCTTCAATTTGTGAACAATGAAAGTTATGAAGTGTGTGTTTTATTTCTAACAGGTGCTTTGCTCACATTATTTAAACTGACCACCAAACCATTGCCAATCTGTAGATTTATCACGCACTGATAGTCAGAAATGTCCAGTTAATTTTATAGCAACATCATCACCACCATCATCATCATCATCATCAAATCAGTTGCGAGTATATTTCATTGTAACAGCAAACCATAAATTGGAAAGCAAATAAATTTAAATCATCTACAAAATGGGTTTGTTGTGAAAATTATCCTTTCCAAGACTAACATGATGTTAATAGGGAAGTAATCTAAGAAAACCGAATGTCAGGTTCTGAATACAAAACTGGAACAGGTAGATCATTTCAAGTATTTAAGAAGTGTGTTCTCCCAGGTAGTATAGTAGAGTAAGTGAGATTAAATCAAGGTGCAGTAAAGCTAGTGCAGTGAGCTCGCAGTTTCGAACAACAGTATTCTCTAAGAAGGAAGTCATCTCCCGGACGAAACTGTCTTTTCACCGGTCTGTTTCCAGACTAACTTTGTTTTATGGGAGTGAAAGCTGGGTGGAATCAGGGTATCTTAGAAGTGGCAGACATGAAAGTAGCGAGAATGATTGCTCGTACAATCAGGTGGGAACAATGACAGGAGGGTGCTCGAAATGAGGAGATAAAGGCTAAGTTAGGAATAAACTGTATGGATGAAGCGGTACGCATAAACCGGCTTCGGTGGTGCGGTCTTGCGAGACGAATGGAGGAGGATAGGTTACCTAGGAGAATAATGGACTCTGTTATGAAGGTAAGAGATTTAGAGGGAGACGAAGACGACGATAGTTAGATTCGAGTTTGTAATGATTTAATGATAAGAGGTACAGAACTGAACGAGGCCACAGAGCTGATTATAAAACCAGGATTTTGGAGGCCTTTAGTAAATTCACAGAAGCTTGCAGACTGATCGCTGAAAGGCATAACATTATAACATTCTATAATAAACATGTACGCATGTTGTATAAAATTAGCATGGCATCGTCCGTCTCCATGGCTGAATGGTTAGCGTGCTGGCCTTTGGTCACAGGAGTCGCGGGTTCTATTCCCGGCGGGGTCGGGAATTTTAACCATAATTGGTTAATTTCGCTGACACGCGGACTGGGTGTTTGTGTCGTCTTCATTATCATTTCATCCTCATCACGACGCGCAGATCGCCTGCTTCTGGCGAGCCGAACATGTCCTCGGACACTCCCGGCACTAAAAGCCATATGCAATTTCATTTTATCATGGCATTATCGTCATCAAATCGGTGGTGAGTGTATTTCATACTACCGTAAGCCGATAAATTGGAAAGCAAATAAATTAAAGTTATGTACAAAATAAGCAGCACGTTTACTCACTACTCTGGTGTATTTTTCTGCACGAGAGAAAATTGCTCGCCATTGCTGTGATGCGGAGAAACTATTCACATAGTTTTGTTTATTTATCCCTGAGATCTGAAAAAAGGAGGCTCTGACACGTGCTGTTGGTTGTTTCCAATAGTTTATTTGAACTTGTCTGAGTGAGTGGGCTGGACTCACCCCGCTGACTTTTAAATTGTTAACTGTTTGTTCTCATGGAAATTAACTTTACACTTTTATTTAGTTATCTAACCTTCAGTCGGACGCTACTGATTGTCAGATTCTATATCCTCTCTCCCTTCTTGGGTGGCGGGGTCATTAGCGCAATTGAGTAGCTACATATATCCCTTCTAGTGTTGTTCGAATGCGTATCGGTCGGTTTACTCCAAACTTTCCTCAAAATATTTATTGTAGTGACGTAAATGATCTCCAAGGCACAATGCACCCAAGTTTCACAACATTATGCAAGGTTTACTTTTTCATGGTTTAGTCATTAACTTAATAATTATCTTACTCATTCATAACTCAGTAAAGTAAGAGTATAGTAATATTTGATCTGGTATCGAAAAGTGCAGGTGCATGCTTTTCCTTTAACATTATTTCGTGGCCCAAGTTTTATAAAACTTCTTGACGAAATTTTTCAAAACTTATAAAAATGTTTCAAAACGTACCGTAATTTTTTATTTTTACGTAAATTCCGAATTTTTAATAGGATTTCAAAAAAATCACGCACGTTGTGATTATTAAAAAATATCAACGATTTTGACGTATATACCATAAAAGATCAAAACATTATTATTGAACTTTGCTCATTTTTCCCAAATTCGATATTTCGCGCACCACGTCACGTTTATACAAAAATATATTTGTTTCTTTTACAAAAATTCAAAATATATTATTGATTTACTCGGAATTTTTCATAAAATCTCGATAGATTTCAAGAATTTTTCTCCCATCTCGTGATGTGATTTAAATATAAATTTTAAAAATCATTAAAAATTTCAGTCCGCCTCTGTGGTGTAGTGGTTAGTGTGATTAGCTGCCACCCCCGGAGGCCCGGGTTCGATTCCCGGCTCTGCCACGAAATTTGAAAAGTGGTACGAGGGCTGGAACGGGGTCCACTCAGCCTCGGGAGGTCAACTGAGTAGAGGTGGGTTCGATTCCCACCTCAGCCATCCTGGAAGTGGTTTTCCGTGGTTTCCCACTTCTCCTCCAGGCGAATGCCGGGATGGTACCTAACTTAAGGCCACGGCCGCTTCCTTCCCTCTTCCTTGCCTGTCCCATCCAATCTTCCCATCCCTCCACAAGGCCCCTGTTCAGCATAGCAGGTGAGGCCGCCTGGGCGAAGTACTGGTCATACTCCCCAGTTGTATCCCCTGACCAAGAGTCTGAAGCTCCAGGACACTGCCCTTGGGGCGGTAGAGGTGGGATCCCTCGCTAAGTCCGAGGGAAAAACCGAACCTGGAGGGTAAACAGATGATGATGATTAAAAATTTCAAAATTATATTTGATTTCTATTCAAATTCCAAAATTTCTAATAGGATTTAAAAAATGTTCAGGTACCTTGTGATGATTTGAAAACAAAAGTTCAAAAAAGATGATTGGATTTTGTTGAATTTTGCCAAAATTTCCATAGGATTTAAAACATGTTCATGCACAAGGTCACGTTTTTACAAAAATTTCCGTTGGTTTCGGCGGAATTTTCAAAATATCCTTTCAAAATATTGGGTACTAGCAAATGTACCCGTGCTTCGCTACGGTATTCTGCATTGTATACGAATATTGAAGTAAATACTGTACATGCAGTAAATAAGATTGTTTTAAAATTGCATGTCACTTAGCGTTATCCGAGAAACAATATGGAGAGGTCCCCATACGTTGTTTCCAGTGCAAATTGTTTGTCACAGATTTGTGATGATAACGGCAGGCTTACTTGCCTACTGCAATTCGCAATCGAGTTTGGGAAGTTTACATTATAATTGCAGGCCCCATTGCTTACTACGCAGTTACAATTGATTTGGGGAGTTTTCGTTATAATGGCAGACCACCTTTCCTACTTCCAGACATATTACAGTTGAGGAGTTTTTATTATAATGGCAGGAAACTTCCCTACAACAAGTCAAAATGGAGTTGTGCAGTTATCATTATAATGACAGGCCCCTTTTCCAACTGCCAGCCAGCTTACTGCCAGTCACACCAAGTTGGTGAATTTCCATCAAAATAGCAGGCCACTATGCCTAATGCCAGTCACATTTTGGATGGGTACGTTTGTTTATAATTGCGGGAACGCTTGCGTACAGCCAAACACAATCGGGTAAGGGGAGTTTTGAACAAAACTGCATGCTCCCTTGCCTTCTGCAAGTCAAATCGAAAAGTGAATTATTCATTACAATGGTAGGCCAGCCTTATTAATGCCAGTTACACAGGAATTGGAGAAGGACCTCATTCCTACTGCCAGTCAAAGTCGGTGTGGGGAGTACCGATTACAATAGCAGACACACCCTTTCTCGATCGCTACAAAATCGACATCAGTGAATATATATAGATCGACATACGAAAGTATGTGCTTGTTTACAATATTGCAGACCTTCATTTACAGATTAACTGCTGCTAAACGGTACATCATATCGAGAAAGGATTGTACCATAAGACGCCGGATTTAGCGGCCTAAATTGCTGGTCTTATGATATCCCATCTATTCATGGGTCAGATTGAGCTAGAAACGTGGAATAGGGTAAAATTTGTGTAAGATTATCTCACATTGCATTGCTTTTCGGATAACCAAGTGACAGCTACATACATAGCATTTGGCTCAGATATGGCTACTGGGTGGACCAATTTTCGTGTAGAGTTTGATGATTCTATCTTTCCTATAAGTGATGGAAAGTATGAATTATGTATGTGAAAAGTCCAAATTTACCATCGAGAAATAGAGAAAAATCAAACGTAAAAGGGATAGAGATACGACGAAAAGTCGTAAGACCAAGGTTGTAGATCACTCCAACTTGAACGGGGATTGTGCCATCCGTTATGTGATAATACTTCCTGAAGGTCTGCACCATCATTAAAATTGCCTCCATATTTCGATAATCTTCGGGGATAAAAAGGGAAAAATTTAATCGTGGAAGTTTTCCGTCCGTTACAGGCTAAAAGCACCTTTTGGGCTATATCCGCTGGACTTAACCTGAAAAACGGACCTTTTATAAAATCTCCCTTATTAATCCTCCTGTCGAAAAAATGCACATGAAAAAAAGTTTTAGAAATGGATTTCCATCCAGTTTGGTCGGTTTCCAGTCAGGTTGGTCTTGTACTGTATATATCGTGTAAGAGTAAAATCACCATTTCGGTTCCCTATAAACCGCCAGGCCATTCCGGGAACATGAAATGTTATTGACCATTAACACCTACCGTTGGACAGGTGGATGTTAATGTAAAGTTTGACTTAAATATCTTCAGTAGTTTTCAAGTTGTAAAAATACGCTTTACACGCACCCGCTCTTGAGTGAAGTCCGGTGGGACTTGTACCGGAAAACGGTCCGTTAAGGATATCTCCCTTATTAATCCACGTATTGAAATGATGCACGTGAGGAAAAAGGCTTAGAAATTAATTTCCATTAAGGCAGGTAAATTTACATTAAGTTTGGTTGTGTATATTTTGTGGGAGTGCAAAATCACGGCTTCGGTTTCGTATAATCACCCAGTCAATTCAGGGATTTAGATACAATATTTGCCCTAAAACCTACCCAAGGACAGGTGGATTCTAAATATCAAGTTTGGTGGAAATATATCTAGTAGTTTCCAAGTTATAGACAAACAGACAAACAAACAAGCAGACAGACACCAAAACTGAATATATGCAAATGCTCAGCATTACACCTTAAACGGATAACTGTACGGAAATTTCGCCAAAATAGTCAGTGTACAGACACACTCTAGAAGTGCATACCTTTATTTTGATAGTTACTGCTTTGAAACTGTACGACGTATCTACAAGCGGACTTCACCATCAGACGCCTCTTTCAGTGCTCTACATGGTTAGTCCTATGACATCTTCTGCTATCTCCTATATTTATGGGTTAGATTGAGTTAGTCATTGAATGGGGTGAAATTTTGTACAGTTTTCACATACTACTTTATATTTTTGATACTCATGTGACAGCTAGAGTCATAAAATTTGGCTATCACATGGCCACTGGTCATGTCAATGTGCGTGCCGAATGTCATGATTCTACCTTCTCTATAAGTGTGCCAAATGATAACATGTACGTGTAAAAGTACAAAATCAACTTGAAATCGAGAAATCCAGCTCTATTTAACGTATTAGGGATAGAAATACGACGAAAAGTCATAGGACAAAAGTTGCAGATCTCTCCAAAATGAAACGCCATTTGCTTTCTGACTTGTGATACGACTTACTGATTAGCCACCAATTACCCCGAAACGAAGGTCTGCACCGTCGTTAAAATTGCATCCATATTTCGGAATTTTCCTGGGCCAAAAGTTTTACATTTGCATAGCTTAGAATATTTCCTCAAAGAAAAGAGTGTCCAGCTTTCGGGATTAGCACTCGCATACATACGAGGTAATTAAGGAAGAAAATAATACAGTTTAGTAAGCTGAAATTAATTAGAAAATGGATTATAACTGAGGACATCAGGATGACGACAAAAATGTAAATACCAAGTGAATGTATTGGAAAATCAAATGCTCCTCAATAAATTATGCCGGTGTGAGTTATGGATATTAGAAAGCGGTAATCGGAGAGAAATTTAGGCGCAGGGATTCTTAGGTAATCAGATAAGAAGATGAATATTTTTGTTATTACTTTACCTATTCGAGGACGGTTATAACCTCCAATGATATTCCGCCAATATCCCGGAGAATGGCCGACTGACGACTCTCTTGCTTTCTACCCAAGGAACAACCACGAATTTAAAGGAATGGTGAGGAAAATGGCAATACGTTACTTCCCTGCTGGCAAGCAGTCAGAGACGTAGCCATGGTAACCCATATATTCGTTGTCGGTCTGTCGGTCACTCAATGCAGAGCATGGTATCGGCAGAAAATAGTAAATTTCTCTGTCATTTGAAGAGTAAGGTAAATTATGAACATAACGAAAGTTGTTTATAATGAAGAGACTTTTCACGTATGGTCCACAGAGTTTACAGAAAATCAATAGTATAAGAGAAAATGGAGGAAAACCGTTGTGGTTTCCCTATAAAACCCCCGTCTTTTCAAAGAAAATGATATGCATATCGAAACCTCCCCTGGGATGAGTATACTCTAAATATGAAATTTGGGTGAGATCTCTCCAGCCGTTTCGATGTGATGGTGGAACAGACAAACAAACAGACACGAAAAGTAAAAACCACCGATTCGGTCTTGAGTTGACCTAAATCGGATAAATATCTGAAAAATTGTCAAAACAAAAGAAATTACAGACAGCGGACACCCTACAACTTTATTTATATAGATTTCACGTGAAGATCACAAGTTGACTCCACGGCCATTAATCACTAAAACTTTTATGTGAAGAAATAAGAAGGGAAAATCATTTACCATGTTTTAAAAATATAAATGTGTTCACAACAGAAAGATTTTAGTTTACAGTGTCTTGTGGCAACTGGATGGAAATCTAGTAGTACATTTGTAAGTGAATATTTTCTCTCTTTGTGTGTGCAATTTAAATGTAGACGCTTTGATTCACATGAAAAATAAATTTTCTCTTTGAATACGAGTTGAGCAGGATAATCACCCCACATTTCTAACAGTGTCTAAGTGGATCCATAGCCTCTAACCAACTTCAAACAAATTAACTTTATCTAAATCTACTGGACTTCATTCGGCTTCACCAACATCCTGTCTCTTTTCGAAATCTATAACGAAAAATTTCTAATTAATAATAACAAGACTACATAATATGTAGGGAAATTGAACCAGTATAGTGATGATAATGGTATCAGTTTCTACCAAAAGATTGAGCCAGAGTCGCTAAACTTGTAGAAAAGAGCAGAATAGAACAGTCCCATCGCCTAGTTCCTGATCATATGAAACTGGGGTGATAGCATTAATTTATTGCGATTCATTAGATGATGATAATGACGCTCGTTGCTTAAAGGGGCCTAACATCTAGGTCATCGGCCCCCTAATGGTACGAAATGTGACGAAATGTAATGACAATTTAAAAGTCCAAAATCATTCACTGACCAGAATTCAAAACAAGATGACTAAGAATGAATAGATGAATATGAATTTAAAACAATCAGTGGATCCGACCCGCAATGCCCCGCCTTCCCAGAAACTAGCGTAAAACAATAGTATTACTTACCAAAGCACTGTTTCTAAAGCACAATCCTGAAGAGATGATGCTTTTTGTCTAAAGGGGCTCAAAATCCAGGTCAACGGCCCTTCATAATGGTACTTATCGCTAGTAAAGCAGAACGATGGCATTTTTCACGTTGCGGTACTAATCAAAAGTAGCGTAGACTCGCGGTATTCAACACATTATGGTACTACTCACAGGTAATGTAATGCGCACATGTAACACAGACCTATGGTGTTTCTCACATTGTGGTGACACTTACAGGCAACGCAAACCTATGGTATTCCTCACATAGGTGTACTAATCACAGGGACTCGTACCATCCCGTGGGGTTCCTCACATAGTGGGTACTAATCATAGACAACGCAGACCCACGGCGTCGCTCATATAGTAATACTAATCACAGGCAACGCCCAGACCCACGGTGTTTCTCACATAATGGTACTAATCACGGCCACTGTAAAACCCATCCTGATTCACAAACGGTTGCTACTAATCACAAACCTATTAAGTACCTAACATAGTGGTACTACTCATACGTAATGGTAGTTGCATACGCAGCAAGGCGTATCTTGCCTCGTCTCGAGTTCGAATAATGCACGCCTCTAGTATCCAGTTACGTGTACCTACAGTAGCCGTCAGGTGCTGTACGTAAACGACTCATTCGTGTACCTACCAGAGCATACAATGCCATAATGCGTATCCATTATAATTGTGTTATACTGTGTCAAAATAGATCTCCGTAGGAATCAACGCCCTAGTCTCTTGTTGACACGTATTTACGAAATTGAGAAGTCCCGTGGTTGGCTATTCGCATACTCGACACAAACAACATTCAGCCTATAGGCCTACGACACGCTGCTCGCCGCACAATGCGAGGACAACGCTCTCGAGATCTGTCGAAATTTCTCGCGAGAAATAGTGCCTGCGCTAGTCTCGACAAATCCCGAGAAATCTCGAGACCTCGTCTCAGACTGCCCATCACTACAATATTTACACAAATGCAAATAAACAATAGCGAAATCAATCATAATATTCTCTATGTCAGGCACTAGACTACTGTTTTAGTTTCAGAACAGCAAAACATCTGTGGTTCTAACTTACTTGGTTGCAGAGATATGTTGTTTGAAGTTTTTTGGAAAAATTAACAACAGTTTCTTTTTTTAAAAACAATTAACAAGCAACGTCTAAAATTCTAAAATAATTCTAAAATAAACCATTCTAATGATTTTTTGAAACTTGTCTACATTTCCGTCTGATAGCAGATAGGAAGATTAGATTGCTTTCTAAATGCAAAGAAGCTGTCGGAGATACAATTTCCAATATTTGTCAACAATACTCAAGTTATTCTGTGTTAAGCGTTAATTGTTTCCTCATTTTTTTTCTTCTTGCTTGCTTGTTTGTTTTAACGTACATAGGCCTACGTTCTAAATGCAGTACACATTGCCGTTCTTGTTTTTGAGAAATATGTTTGAATTAAGAAGTCCATCTTCAATTAATCAATCAGTCAATACTGATCTGCATTTAGGGCAGTCGCCAAGGTGGCAGATTCCCTTTCTGTTGTTTTCCTAGATTTTTCTTAAATGATTTAAAAGAAATTGGAAATTTATTGAACATCTCCCTTGGTAAGTTATTCCAATCCCTAACTCCCCCTCTTGTTAACGAATATTTGCCCCAGTTTGTCCTCTTGAATTCCTACTTTATCTTCATATTGTGATCTTTCCTACTTTTAAAGACACCACTCAAACTTATTCGTCTACTGATTTCCTACCACGCCATCTCTCCACTGACAGCTCGGATCATACCACTTAATCGAGCAGCTCGTCTCCTTTCTCCCAAGTCTTCCCAGCCCAAACTTTGCAACATTTTTTTAACGCTACTCTTTTGTCGGAAATCCCCCAGAACAAATCGAGCTGCCTTTCTTTGGATTTTTTCCAGTTCTTGAATCAAGAAATCCTGGTGAGGGTCCATATACTGGAACAGTACTCTACTTGGGGTCTTACCAGAGACATATATGCCCTCTCCTTTACATCTTTACTACAACCCCTAAACACCCTCATAACCATGTGCAGAGATCTGTACCCTTTATTTACAATCCATCTTAGCCTAGCAATGCGTTCACGAGAGAGTATGGTATGAACTGTCCTCCTAAAGGAGACACCATACTCGCTATAGTGATAAAATAACTCTGAGTTAGCTCAGAGTCGAATTGGAACTTGACACACGTTCACTGAGTCTCTCCCTCTGATCAGCGGCTACTTTGAGGACAGACTAATTTCTGAGAATTTGTGGCCGCCAAGATCACCAGATGTTTCCTGTGATATTATCTCAAGGACAAAGTAACGTATATCGAAATCAACCACGATCAATTCAAGATTTGAAGACCAGCAACAGGACTGAAATCAATGGAATAGACTCGGAAATGTTGCAGCGAACTACCAGAAGCATGGAGCGATGGGTTCGGCTGTGTCTATAGGAAGAAGGGCATTTCCAACATCTGCAGTGATGGTAAGTAAATCACTCACCGTTTATTCACATTTGGAACGTAGTCGTATTTTTCTAAATGCTACCAGACAGAAATGAAGTCGTTTTGAAAACCAAGCGGTATAAATCACCCTGTAATATACTTAAAAATAATAGTGTCTATATAAAGTTTACACATTATCACACAGTTTCTTTTTCTTTCTTTTTGCAGTATTCTAGGGCAAACATGTATCCTACCCTTCATTATCCTCGTTAGGCTTATTTTCCTTTACCACATACTTGTTAATGTATGGATGAATGGTCAGCGTTGAGTCCTTCGCTTCAGAGGGTCCCGGGTTCGATTCACGGCCGGATCGGGGATTTTAATCGCGTTTGATTCATTCCTCTGGCTCGGGGATATGGTGTTTGTTTCCAACACTCCCCTTTCACACTACCAACCACCACAGAAACACTCAATAGTGATCACATCCCTCAACACATTGTTGGCGTCGGGAAGGGCATCCAGCCGTAAAACAGAGCCAAATCCACATGTGCAGCACAATTCGCATATGCGATCCCACAGGTGTGGCACAAGCGTCAGAATAGAAGAATAAGACATGTTTGACGCCGATGATCTTAGACGTAAGGCACCCTTTAAACAACAAGCAACATCGTCATCATCAACAAGACATATTTGTTAAAATTCAGGAAATATTGCTCTACTTCTCGGGGCAATCCACTCTTGATTTAATAATTTTACAATTGTATAGAATTCGTTCTCTCTTTTCATTTTTGTTTTATATTCACTCGCCAGATATTTAACAAAGTGAGTTAGTCTCCCTACGTTCAACAAATGAGCCTCTTCCATTGCCTCTCCACAGAACAAACAGCGATTTTCATCGTGTTTCTCTCCTTGTCTCCTATTCTTATATATATACTAGCAAGATACCCGTGCTTCGCTACGGTATTATACTGAAATTTATAATTGAATGCTTATTGTTTTAGATATATAATCCGCCGAAATTCGCGATCTGACCAGTTTTCTGCGAGAATCCGCCAAAATTCGCGATCTGACTCGTTTTCTAATAGATTACGGCAAGTTTCCTCCCATTTTTCAATCTTTCTTTCCAGCAAACGATTTCGTACTTCCCGGGCTAGGTCCAGGTATTTCACCCAGTTAGTTGGGTCCCTAAATCTTTGCCATCTTTTCCTATAAACATTTTAAATATGAATCAAATCCTTCAGGGGATCTGTCGTGGTGTCGTCTTGGGTGCCTTGGCGGTAGCCTACTGAACCCGCGGCCGGACTGCATTCTTACTCATTAGCCGTCCAGGACCCGTTTCCAGCGTGGTCCGCACATGTGACGACGGTCCAGAACATTATTATTATTATTATTATTATTATTATTATTATTATTATTATTATTATTATTATTATTATTATTATTATTATTATTATTCCAGCTGATGAGTCCAAATGGCACGTCTGGACGAAACTCTGCATAATGCACACGGCCTAACCACCCAAAAGCTGGTTCTATTGCTGTGATTATAAGATCTGCGGCCGTGAAAGCCTTTTTTGATATTATTATTATTATTATTATTATTATTATTATTATTATTATTATTATTATTATTATTATTATTATTATTATTGTCAGTATTATTATATGTTCTGAACCCCACAGCAATATGCAAGACCGCTACTTGGCGGTAAATTACATCAACTGCCATTGTCATTATTGACAATGTGGCCAGCACCATTGTCGCGCGTAGGCAAGTGTGCGGGATTTCTGGCGATACGAATGACATACCTCCGTGTATTAGTGACCTTATTATAGAGGTGAACAATTTGACGGTCAATATCATTCCTATCGTTTATTTCAAATGTGTTTAAATTTTTATTTATATGCCAGGAGAATCTACTCTAATCTAAGAACGTTCTCCGAAGGAAAAGATGGCTGTTGAAAAAGAACCCAGGAAAGATTAAAAATGATCGGTTTATGATCAGAATAAGTACATCGAAAGTCAACAGCCTGTTTCCTATCATTCGACAGGATCAGGGATGGAATGAATAAAGCCCCATCTAGCGGCGACAATATGAATTGTGCCGGCTGCCGAAGCCCCCCTCTGGGGCAATGATCGATGAGTGAAAAATGAAATGAAATATTGGACAGTGTTGCTGGAATTAATGATGACAGGGAAAGCCGGAGTATCCAGAGAAAAACCTGTCCCGCCACCATTTTGTCCAGCACGAATGTCACATGGAGTGACCGGGATTTGAAACACGGAACCCAGCTGTAAGAGGCCGGCGCTCTGCCGCCTGAGCAACGGAGGCTCCTTATAAGTACATTATGAACAGTAAAATCAATTGGTCTCACCGCCTTTTACACCCCACCGCCGTTAAGTTTATTTAACCCCACCCCCCAAAATATTAAAAGAAGGTGTGTTTCTTTATGTTTAAAGGAGATTCCAAATACCAATGTTCACGTTTATTACCTTCAGTTTTGAGATATAAGTATCCCCTTAAAAATAATTCACTTCTTTAACTTCCTTTCACACTCCCCCCCCCCCCTCACAAAGTGATATTAAGGCAAAAAATACTTGTTCCTTTAATAGTAAAGGATCTTCTAAATACCAATTATCACCACCTTAACCACTTTAGTTTTTGATTTATGTGTCCTCATGAAAGGAATTCAGCTCCTTTACACTCCCCCCCCCCAAGATTATTCCCCACCCCCAAAACGCGCTTTTCTTTGTTTTTAAAAGAGATCAAAATACCAATTTTCACGTCTGTAACAACTTTAGTTTTTATTAGATGTATGTATTCTCATACAATTAAGTCAATTAATTTTTTCAATCCTTTAACCCCCCAAACCCCCTTCATTGGATTTTCCGAGAATACGTGTTTGTTTACGTTTAAAGCAGATTCCAAAAATCAAATTTCACGTGTGTAAAATCTTCATTTTTGAGATATCAGTAGCCTAATTAAAAGAATTCAACACCATTTTCAGTCACTTTTACCCCCCCCCCACTTCCCAAGTGGTATTTCCGAAAACTAAAAATACACGTTTCTTTATTTTTAATAGAATTAAAAAATTGCCATTTTTCACTTCTGTAACATGTTAAGTTTTTTAAGATATACTGTAGAAATTCTCATTTTAAAATTTCACCCCTTTTTAGTTCCCCTTAAGTGGAGTTTCCAAAGACAAATCACCTATGTTTCTTTTCACTTACAGGAGATTCCAAATACCCACTTATTACGTCTGTAACATTTTACGCTTCTGAGATATTCTGTAGATATAGTCTTTCAAAAAATTCATCCCAATTTGCCACTCCTGTTTAACCGCCATTAATTGAATTTTCCAAAAGCAAAAATATACGTGTTTCTTTATTTTTAAAGGAGATCCCATTTACAAATTTTCAGTTCTGTAATATCTTCAGTTTCTGAGATATATGTATCCTCATTAAAGGCATTCAACCCATTATTCACCCTTTTACACCCCTCCTATTGGGATTTAGAGAAAACAAAGAAATACGTGTTCCTTTATTTTTAAGGGAGATTCTAAACACCAATTTTTACATCCGTAAACGTTTAAAGTTTTAAGATGTAGACACACTTATTTTAAAAATTCACCCCCCTTTTCACCCCGCATTACTTGGATTTTCCAAAAACGAAAAAATACCTGTTTCTTTATTTTTAAAGTAGATCCCAAATACCAATTTTCAGGTCTGTAATATCTTCTGGTTCTGAAATATAAGTAGCCTCATTAAAGGCATTCAACCTCTTTTTCACCCTTTTCCACCTTTCCTATTTGGATTTTCCGAAAACAAAAAATACGTGTTTCTTTATTTTTAAAGGAGATTCTAAATACCAAATTTTACATCTATAAACTTTAAAAGTTTTGAGATATAGATACACTCATTTAACAAAAATTCATCCCCCTTTTCACCCCCCATTATTTGGATATTCCCAAAACGAAAAAATACCTGTTTCTTTATTTTTAAAGTACATCCCAAATACCAATTTTCAGGTCTGTAATATATCCAGTTTCTAAGATATATGTATTCTCTTTAAAGGCATTCAACCCAATTGTCACTCCCTTTTCACCCGTCCTATTGGGATTTTCCGAAAACAAAAAACTACCTGTTCCTTGATTTATAATGAAGATTCTAAATACCAATTTTTACATCTCTAAACTTTAAAACTTTTGAGATATAGATGCACTCATTCTAAAAATTCACCCCCCTTTTCACCCTCGCATTAATTGGATTTTCCAAAAACAAAAAAATATGTGTTACTTTATTTTTGAAAGCGATCAAAAGTACCAATTTTAAGGTCTGTAATATCTTCAGTTTCTGAGATATAAGTAATCTCTTTAAAGGCATTCAACCCATTTTTCACCCCTTTTTAACCCTCCTATTGGGATTTTCCGAAAACAAAAAAATACGTGTTCCTTTATTTTTAATGAAGATTCTAAATACCAATTTTTTCATCTCTAAACTTTAAAACTTTTGAGATATAGATGCAGTCATTTTAAAAATTCACCCCCCCTTCACCCTCGCATTACTTGGATTTTCCAAAAACAAAAAAATATGTGTTTCTTTATTTTTGACAGCGATCGAAAGTACCAAAATTGAGGTCTGTGATATCTTCAGTTTCTGAGATATAAGTAGCGGTATCCTGAGTAAAGGTATTCAACCCGTTTTTCACCCTTTTTCACCCCTCCTATTGGGATTGTCTGAAAACAAAAAAATACGTGTTTCCTTATTTTTAAAGAAGATTCTAAATACCAATTTTCACATCTGTAAACTTTTAAAGTTTTGAGATATAGACACACTCATTTTAAAATTTCACCCCCCTTTTCACCCCCTTAGGGACGGAATATCCAAAAATCCTCTCTTAGCGAGCACCTACATTATAATATGAATATATCCCCAAAATTTCATTTCTTTATGTCCAGTAGTTTTGGCTCGGCGATGATGAATCAGTCAGTCAGTCAGTCAGTCAGTCAGTCAGTCAGGACAAGCTACTTTATATATATATATATATATATATATATATCGATTAGCCCTGCCTTTGCTGGTGATATGTAGTGTTTACAGTCGTCTGGTATGGGCTAGAATAAATTTGTTACTTTCATTGACCTGTCTCTGTCTCATCCTTGGCTTTGACAATATGAAGATGACCGAGGTATGAGCGATGCTAGTAATACCATTCCTTATGCAGCCAGTCCCTGGTATGAATGGTGTGAAAATATCGCTCATAGGGTCGGTTGGTGCATGAATTTCAGTGGGCTTGGCAGACTCATATGTAATAGCAACTTCTGGCTCGGTGAGGAAAGCAACGGGAAACTACCTCACTGCTCATTTCCCTCGTATGCCTCTTCATTGACGCCTAGGCTACCTATGACAGCTGTTGACGGAGCTGTGGAGGATCAAACCAGCCTTTGGTCTGAATACCTGGCATGCATACCGATTGGCCTCGACACTATATATCTTACTTCTCTATTCTTCAGCCTTTCTTTCTTTATAGACAGTTTGACTTATACGTTGTTTACTCTGAAAGGTTAAATTTTTTGTTGCTGCATCTATTGTGATTTAAATGCCTCTGTCAAAACACACGGTAATTCCGGCCGGGCAGCCGCCCTTAAATGGGGAACGATTGTGAAACAGATATCGTAGCAGGATTAGTTAACAGACACAAAGACGTCATTGAATATAAAAACACACATTGAGTTACCATAAAATAGAAAGGATAAATATGGAACAAAATCGCAGATTGATAGCAAAAACAGGATGATTTATCTGCTTTGGAAGTTGTAGGTTATTTTACATCGTTTTCAAAAGAAATTAAACTGTTTGTTTATATAAACGCAACCTTTCCACAAATTTTCCATCACTTCAAAAGGATCGCGTCTTCGTCTTCTTTTCCTTTTCCTTCTTCTTCTTATTCTCATTTTCCTACCGCTTTTCCCCACACCTGTGGGGTCGTGGGTGCAAACTGCGTCGCACATGTGTATTTGGCAGTGGTTTACGGCCGGATGCTCTTCCTGACGCCAAACCTATACGGAGGTATGTAATCACTATATTGCGTGTTTCTGTAATCATTGTTAGTGTAGTGTGTTGTCTGAATATGTAGAAGAAAGTGTAGGAACAATCACAAACACCCAGTCCCTGGGCCAGAAGAATTAATCAGAAGCGATTAAAATCCACGACCCGGCTGGTAATCGAAGCCGGGACCCTCTGAATCGAATGCCAGTACGCTGACCATTCAGCCAACGAGTCGGACTTCAAAAGGATCGCTTCTCTCCATTATTAAACCTTTACGCTCATTTCCATTCTGTCGAAATTTTCCAGATACAGCAGTTCATCTTCAAACTCATCTGCAAATATGGCAGCCATTTTAGGTTTACTGCTAATCACTGTTGAAGTCTGGTAACCACCCGAACTCGATTATTTACCCTTAACCGATAATAATCAGCGATTTCTATAATAATCATGAATAATACCCCGCAGCTTCATTTAAACAATGTTTAGGAAGAATCTCACGCAAAACAGGGTTTGTGCACTTGACCATTAATCTGTTACGTAACGTATAGTTGTCGGTTCCAGATACTGCTCAATGGCCAGTGGCTGTCGTATCCATTAGAGATGAATTATTAACATTTCCAATTTCACTGTCTGAAATTTTTGATAAGTAGATTGTGCCTAACCGGTGGCCATTGATCTCCTGTCACAGGAAGAGACATGGTCTCTCTAGTGCTACATGACAGCCAAATGGTGGTCACGTGGTCAGCTGAGACATAAAACCTATTAGAACTTCGTTTAACCTGTCTGCGACTATTTGTACGAGGAATGGCCATGAGAGTGTGAGGTGAGGACAGTGGAGGACACAGCCACAATGATCATTAAAACATGGATATGTTTTAGGTCTATCTAAAATTAGAGTCATAAACTCCTTGACACTATCGTAACCATGGCAACTAGACTTCCTCTGTGTCACTAGTTTCATCCTCTCACTGTGCGCGTTCTTCCTGTAATTATGAGCTTGAGAAAATTTCGTATCAAAACATCGTTCCACTCCTCAGTCCAGAATCAAAGTCCTTGAAGTGGTTGGAAAACGAACCTAAGGCCTTGGAGTAAGGGACAGGAATGTTACCACTACACCATAGGGCCGGCTAATAATAATAATAATAATAATAATAATAATAATAATAATAATAATTGTACCGGAGGTATACCAACTCCGTACATACAAACTAAGCGCCTTTTAGAAGGCCATCTACAATATGATCAGTGAAACTTTTCGGAAGAAGTTTGAACGTTTATCGACAGATGTCTCTACTATCAACCTAGGTGCTCCCTCTGGTGAGAGGATGGACATTTAATTTTCAAGATAAATTTTGTAGTCATTAGTTGGTTAAACTGAATTGTTTGTAGATTGTTTTTGGTGTTCTAAGATTATCAAGACTTCTATCTCTTCCCGCCGACTTAGTAAGGGATGTTTGACAATTATTTAATCAACCAATCAAAATTGTGGGTGTGTCCAGGTCTTCGACCCAGAGATTTCTGGAATCTTCCTCTCCGCTATAAAAGTGGGACCTTTTGGACCATGTTGTCTTTTAATCGGTCCAGTCCAGAAGTAGAGTGTGTTCGTAGAGGAGGTCCACCAGCTCAAGGTAATAGCAGACATCATTTAATTGTGTAATAGTGTCAGAAAGCTAACTCGAGGGGAAGGTTTCAAAATCCTATTTGAATGTAATATTTACATGTAACGTTTCAACAAGTCTAAAGACCTTACTCTAGATTAAGGAATAAAGAGTGTGTGTCCTCATTTATTCTCCTAAACTTGGTATTGAGGTGACTAAGATTTTGTAAACTTTAAAGTCTATCTCTTAATTTTGTAATTTAAAACTTTCTCTTCATCTATTAACCTCCATAATATAGGGTTGGCCTGTAACTTCTGACCATAAGCCGACATAGGGTTTTAACGATGTCCTACTGAATTTCAAAGGAGAGCAAGAGTTCGCCTCCTAACATTTTGATTTTCGGCCAGTACCTTTAACCATTTCTTTCAGTAAGGCCATGTAGAATGGGTACTTATTACCCCTGTTAAACTACGGTTATTCAGTTCCTTGTTAAATATAAATCAGACAGTTGAGCGGCTAAGACAGTGAATACTGCTTTTGTAAAAGTTAGTTTGTGCCTTGGAAAGGCTTGAAACTTGTAAATTTTGGAGAATAGTCTCCTACTTAAGTATGTGAAGCAAAGACGCTCCGTGCGAATGTAGTACATCTTGGAGCTCAGCCTCCT
Organism: Anabrus simplex; assembly: GCF_040414725.1. Classification (NCBI taxonomy): domain Eukaryota; kingdom Metazoa; phylum Arthropoda; class Insecta; order Orthoptera; family Tettigoniidae; genus Anabrus; species Anabrus simplex. The sequence continues at coordinate 209,707,181 of NC_090272.1, forward strand.
TGAGGATTTATTGAAGGGAGCAGTAGTGCTCTTGTAAAATTTGTAACTTGAGAGCTTCAAACCCATTTTGTTAAATCGTTCTTGTCTGATTGTTCCAGTCTTTTCTAATATTTTTTCTCGAGCTCATCTTTGTTGTATTATTTGTTATTGTTTAACAAAGTTTAAGATTTGAAAAGAAACCATAAAAACCTAGGAAAGAAATAAAATTTCAAATTTTAGAATTTTAAATTAAAATTTTATCTTTTCTCTGTCCACCCATTCATGCCCACACCTTCTTACACCTCTGTAAACCCCATAATAATAATAATAATAATAATAATAATAATAATAATAATAATAATAATAATAATAATAATAATAATAATAAACCCAAACCAAACCCAAACCCCATGGCACTACAGCCCTTGAAGGGCCTTGGCCTACCAAGCGACCGCTGCTCAGCCCGAAGACCTGCAGATTACGAGGTGTCGTGTGGTCAGCACGACGAATCCTCTCGGCCGTTATTCTTGGCTTTCTAGACCGGTGCCGCCATCTTACCGTCAGATAGCTCCTCAATTCTAATCACGTAGGCTGAGTGGACCTCGAATCAGCCCTCAGATCCAGGTAAAAATCCCTGACCTGGCCGGGAATCGAACCCGGGGCCTCCGCGTAAGAGGCAGGCACGCTATCCCTTCACCACGGGGCCGGAATCATAATAATAATAATAATAATAATAATAATAATAATAATAATAGTAATAATAATACTACATTTATGAGGTCTAGAATGTCCTCCTTTTTGTCACAATTCATGAATCTTGCCATTCTTTATGCATACACTCATTTTTCTTTCGATTTACTGGAACTATTAATTTCTCCTGTGGATGGTAAAAGGCTACAAAGAGGGTAACGAGAAAATAATCTGAATTCGTTCTTTCATCTTTTAAGGCCCTAACCATATCGATGGTTGTATGCTTTTCCGCATAGCAAAGAAAATGTACAAGTTGCGAAGTTTTTCTTTTCTTTTAACTAGAACACTATCAGGATAATCGTACACAAGAGTATGTAATTCTAAATATTTAGATAATTTCATATGGAATGAACAGTGGCCTTAAATACATCAATATAAGACTAAACAGAACAAATTTGTGTGAATTACAGTGAAAATAAAAATAATTTCTCTTTAGCGCATTGAGCTAAATGAATTAGATATGTTTCTTCTGTTGACGTAGAGTTGAAATTATTATTATTATTATTATTATTATTATTATTATTATTATTATTATTATTATTTATTCGCTGGGGCCATCGAGTATCACGTTAAGTCTTATTACATTTGGCAGTGAAGCTGGCTTTCTTCTGAGCCCAAATTTCCCTCATTCTTTCTGAGTGGGCCTGCTTGCGTTTCGCTGTCCAAGGGATACCGTGTCTTCTTTCCCGTTCTTCGTCCCAGTTTAGTCCAATTGTCTCTATCCTTTTTTGGGTAAAAAAAGAATAGCGTTTGGCTTTTAGTGCCGGGAGTGTCCGAGGACAAAGTTCGGCTCGCCAGATGCAGGTCTTTTGATTTGACTCCCGTAGGCGACCTGCGCGTCGTGATGAGAATAAAATGATGATGAGGACGACACATACACCCAGCCCAAGTGCTACTGAAATTAACCAATTATGGTTAAAATTCCCGAACCGACCGGGAATCGAACCCGGGACACCTGAGACCAAAGGCCAGCACGCTAACCACTCAGCCATGCAGCCGGACCTTTTTTTCGGTAAAGACCACTATCAAAGGTGTCTTCCGGTTTGATCTGTAGCACCTGAAGTTCTTCTTTCGTGTTTTTAAATCAAGGCATCGTGGTATTAGGTTTTAAATCAAACAAGTGATATATCTGTTTGGTTAACCTGTTTCCGTCTATTCGTTTGAGGTCACCCTAAACCGTCCCAGTCTTTTACGGATCGTGTCCATAATGTTCTCGATGTTGTTATAGACTTCCTTGTTGGTTCTTTTTGGTGGATGGTACCTGTAATATTATTATTATTATTATTATTATTATTATTATTATTATTATTATTATTATTATTATTATTATTATTATTATTATTATTATTATTATTATTGGTTTTACGTCCAACTAACAGTTTTTACGGTTTTCTACCACGCCACGGTACCGGAATTTTGTACCGCAGGAGTGCTTTTATGTGCCGGTATATGACGGATTCGTGGCTAACTTAATTTAACTTATTGCGTCGCACGATCCCTTGATCCATTGTTAAATATTCTCCTATGTTTATGTGAAAACAGGACTTTGGATATTGAATATTTCAAATGTCAAGGTCCTTCAACGAATGAAAAAGAAACAAAGAACTGCTGCTTATTAGAAAACAAAGTAAAACGCAATACCTAGAAAATATTATAAGAGGCAAAATGTGCCCATTATTACAGCTCATTATTGAAGGAAATATACAACGGAAAAGGCCCATTGGTAGCCGGGGAAATTCACGGCTAAAAGACATTCGAAGATGGCACAGACGTACATAAGAAAGAGCTTTTTATGCTGTATGGTTAAGGTCAGGAACGCCAACCTCCGTTTTGAGGCCTCGTTTTAAGAATAATTGCGTTGGGGAGATAGTTTTCAGTTGTCCGCGTCTGTTATTGTGTCCATTACTCACAAATAATATTGACACTAAACCTCATGTATTTCTGCCGCGGAATTTAAATATGTCCGTTATTTAGAGATGTCCGCTACTCAGAGGTGTCCGTTAGCGCTGTAAGTAAAACACTATCACAGAAATGTATACAAAATTATCAGGATAATGAAGCCTTTTCTTAAAGAATATACATTTTTTCGGTAACGACTCTAAGACTGCTGTGGGTAATGTATAGCGTGACTGCCTCTCACCTGGAAGCACCGCGTTCGTTTCCAGGACAGGTAGGAACTTTTCCTGGATCTGAGTGCTGGTTCAAGGTCCACTCAGCCTGCGTTAATGATGATTTATCTGAAGGTGAAATGGCGGCCCTGGTCTGGAAGCCAAGGGTAACGGCCGAGTTGATTCGTCGTGCTGACCACACGACACTCCATAATCTGCAGGCCTTCGGGCTGAGCAGCGGTCGCTTGATATGCCATGGCCCTTCGGCACTGTTGCACCATGTGGTTTGGTAACGTATTCCAATTATCTACGAGTGAAGCAGTTATAATATGTTTTACACCAAACTGTTTTGTAGATAACGAGGCTTCCTTGGCTAAGGACGAACAAGAGAGTCCAGCAAGGAGGTCAGTGTGGCCTTGCGCTGGTCACTTCGATCGACTACCACCTCCTCTCCGCCCCTCACACGCCTGCTGAGCTTCGGCTCAATAATGTATGAGTGTATGCAACACATTGTTGACACAGATAACCTAAAAAGATTATTTCACATTTGAAACTTTCTGTTTCATCCTTAGCAATGAACTACTTTAGCAACCTGCATACGAAGACATCTTCATTCAGGATTTTACGTGTTTCATATTAAGTAAATTAGTTTTCATTGGTTTGACAAGCCTTTAATCTTTAACTTTCTTGTTCATAGCTTTAAATAGGCCATTTACTACTTCAGTCCGGTGGTATTTTAAGGTACTCAAGTACGTCAGCCTCATGTCGGTAGATTTAGTGGCGCGTTAAAGAACTCCTGCGAGACAAAATTGCTACACTTCGGTGTCTCCGAAAACCATAAAAGTAGTTAGTGGAACGTAAAAATATTATCATTATTATTAATATTAGAAATGTACCAAGTCCAAAAGTAAAATTTTACCGGAGAGACGAAATCCTGATTACTCCATGTGATATTTGTGCTGGACAAAGCGGAGGCGGGACAGGTTTTCTCCGGGTACTTCGGTTTTCCCTGTCATCTTTCATTCCAGCAACATTCTCCAATATAATTTCACTTCACCTTTCAGTCATTAATCATTGCCCCAGAGGAGTGCGACAGGCTTTGGCGACCGGCACAATTCCTATCCTCGCCACTAGATGGGGGCTTCATTCATTCCGTTTATGTTCCGGTCAAATGACGGAAAACAGGTTCAGAATTTTCTGGCGGAAAAGTTCATAGTGTAAAATTTCAAGTGAAAATTCATTTTAACTCTTTTATTATGTTCAGATATAGTAAAATGGTTATTAAGAAAATATTTCTGTTGAAACCTTTTCAGTTTAGGAAATATTTAAGGAAAGAGGATGGATTTGGTATTTTTTAGCACAAACTCAAAGTGGGAGTCATGAATTCCACTGCAGTCATCAGAGCATTGACAGTATTTAAATTACAATGACCAAAATAAGTTAGTTCCAGTGAAGGCACAGATTAGTTAAATAATATTAAATGACATCATCAAGCACAACAATGTAAATTAAATAAAGTGTTCTGTTACTACTGGTCCCGTGCTCCGGAAATGGCTCCTCATTGGCTGTACGGATACGGAAAGTTTTGGCCAATTGACCTCGTATGATTTGGTACTTTTGGCATCAAATGCGATTTCAAACAACCGTGGACTTAAGTTAGGCACCATCCCGGCATTTACCTGGAGGAGATGTGGGAAACCACGGAAAATCCCTTCGAGGGTGGCTGACGCGGGAGACAAACCCTCCTCTTCTCAGTTGACTTCCCAAGGCTGAGTGGACCCAGTTCCATACAAACTGGGTGGCAGGGCCGCGTATTCTTTTCCTTTCAAGTTATAGAGCTTCCTAACAACTTATGGTTTCCATCAACACCTCAATTTTGAATATTTTGGATTTGATACATTTTGGAAATAAGCTTCATATATGGAGCTTATGAAACGCCCAGGTTGTAGGAATTTTGCTCCGCAGGGGTTTTCGTTAACGTCTTCGAATAACATTATTATTTTATAACAATCTGAACATCTGCTATTTGCTTTACGTCGCACCGACACAGATATGTCTTACGGCGCCGATGGGATAGGTAAGGCCTAGGAATGGAAGGAAGCGGCCGTGGCCTTAATTAAGGTACAGCCCCAGCATTTGCCTGGTGTGAAAATTGGAAACCACGGTAAACCTTCAGGGCTACCGACGGTGGGGTTCGAACCCACTATCTCCCGATTAATGGATACTGGCCGCACTTAAGCGACTGCAGCTATCGAGCTCGGTACAATCTGAACACTTCCAGTAACTAACTGTAATTCCCTAAGCTGAAATTAAATACTTTTTGTATTCGTTTCTGAAAGACGAGCTTGACGCTAAGATTAGTTACCGTACTCTTTTCTCTCTTCTTTCTTTGTCCGTTTACCGTCCAGGTTTGGCTTTTCCCCCGGATCGGTGAGGGATCCCGCCTCTACCACCTCAAGGGCAGTGTCGTTGAGCGTGAGACTTTGGGTTGGGGGTAAAACTGGGGAGGAAGGCCAATACCTCGCCCTGGCGGACTCACCTGCTATGCTGAACAGAGGCCTTCGGGGTGTTAGACAGATTGGAAGGGATAATCAAGGAGGAGAAGGAAACAACCGTGGACTTAAGTTAGGCACCATCCCGACATTTACCTGGAGGAGAAGTGGGAAACCACGGAAAACCCCTTCGAGGGTGGCTGACGCGGGAGTCAAACCCTCCTCTTCTCAGTTGACTTCCCAAGGCTGAGCGGACCCAGTTCCATACAAACTGCGTGGCAGGGCCGCGTATTGTACACTGGCCTCCAGGAGTGGCAGCTAATCATACTAACCACTGCACCACAGAGGCGGACTTAGTTATTTTTATGGTGGCAGTTTACAGACACATGCTCCACCTTTTCGTGAACTGGGCACGGATAGTCGGAGTGTTCCAGTTTGATTTCGGGGAAGTGACAAGAATATGTTATTGACCCTTAATCAGTGACTATCCAAGAAACAGGCCAAGATTCCATTGTTTATTTCAGTTTGAGAGCCGTGAGTTTCTACAACAAGAGAGGTTTTGTACTGAACAAGGTCCTCCGCACAACGAGAGGCGGCAGAATTAAAGTGCGATATTAATGAGACAGCTGACAGTTGAATAGGAGAGGCTACGGGGTGAAGTTCACTCAAGGTCTCTTCAAGAACGACATAGCCGGGCTGGAAGTGGATCTTACGTGTTAGGTGCCTGAATGTCCACCTCCGTAATGTATCAGCTGCCATCGTTGTAGCCCTGGGTTCTATTCCTGGTACTGCTATAGACTTAAGAATGGCAAGAGGGCTGGTATGTGGTTAATCCTAGAACACTAACCCTTCGTAAATTTTACTACTCCAATTTACAATTCTTTTCTTTTCTATATAACAGACAATATTTGAAAAGATTTCGAATATTTGGAGTTCTTATAGAGTCATAAACCTGACATGAATCAAAACACGAAGATATTAAATCATCTGATGCGATGGTTTATTAGATATAGCGAACTTGACACACAGAAAATATTACATTAGCACGCTTCATAAGAAAATGTTTATTATAGTCTGCGTTTGTGGTGTAGTGGTTACTGTGATTAGCTGTCACCTCCGCAGGCGCGGGTTCGATTCCCGGCTGTGCGAAAAATTTGGAAACGTGGTACGAGGACTGGAATGGGGTCCACTCAGCCTCGGGAATTCAACTGAGTAGAGTGGGGGGTTTCGATTCGCAACTCAGCCGTCCTCGAAGTTGTTTTCCGTGGTTTCCCACTTCTTCCCCAGGTAAATGCCGGGATGGTACCTGACTTAAGGCCACGGCCGCTTCCTTTCCTTCTCCTTGTCTATCCCTTCCAATCTTCCCATTCCCCCACAAGGCTCCTGTTCAGCACAGCAGGTGAGGCCGCCTGAGCGAAGTGCTGGTCCTCCTCCATAGCTGTATCCCCAACCAAATATCTGATGCTCAAAACATCAACGTCGTTTCTTTCATTTCTGTAATAGGACATAATTTTGAAGTCATACAAGCAGCAGAAAAATATTTGTACATCGACTATAACTTTTCTGTTATGTTTACAGCTTGGAAGCAGTTAACTGCTTCACAGGCGGCTTTGATGTTACAGGATTTGACATTTCATTCTGTACGCATATCATGATTTTAAAATAACTCCAGAGTTTACAATCCATTTACGGGATTTTTCCTTTACCTAACGCTAACTAAATTTAAGTTGTTTATACAGTAAGTAGCCCAGGTGGATTTCTAACTACACCAGTTTCTAGGAACGTGTGATAAAGAATTCATGGACGATCAAGACAACGAAAGTAGACAGGTTGACTCTAAAGCTGAGCTTTAGTATTAATACTGTCCATTCCTTGGTGGATAATCAATGGAATGTACATGAAGTAGGATCGATAAGTTGATACATCACCAAAACGTTGTTAAAGGAATGATGTCTAGAATTCGTCCATTCTTTATTTAGCCGGAATTGTTTTGTCTTCAAACTGTGAATAAGAGTGGTACACTCAGATGGTTCTTCTTCTTCTTCTTGGTTCGCATAGGCCTACTTTGGACTACGCTTGTTCAACTGTTGGGCTTTGATCTTTGCCTAGTATTGGCACATTTTCTGCACGTGTAACTCCTTTCTTTCATCTGCCAAGGGGTACCTTTCTTCCTGTTTTTTTCTGAAATCCATGGACTTCCTTCAGGGTACGTAGTACAGACTGTCCATCCTGAACGTCTGATATTCCCAGTTCTCGTCCTTCTCAGTTTCTGTCAGCCAAGTGGTACGAATCTTCTTGTTCTGCCGGAAGATGAACAGTCGATTGGGCAGTCTTTTGGAAGGCAGTCTTACTATATGGCCATAGAAGGCTGCTCTCCTTTTCCTAGCACAATCAGAGAACCCCACTGTAAGTTCGTACAGCTCGGAATTGTGCCGTCTACGCAATTCATCATCATCCTTGTCCGACTCGTCAGCTGAACGGTCAGCGTACTGTCCTTCGGTTCAGAGGGTCCCGGGTTCGATTCCCGGCCGGGTCGGGGATTTTAACCTTATTTGGTTAATTCCAATGGCACGGGGGCTGGGCGTATATGTTGTCTTCATCATCATTTCATCCTCATCACGACGCGCAGGTCGCCTACGGGAGTCAAATAGAAAGACCTGCATCTGGCGAGCCGAACCCGTCCTAGGATATCCCGGCACTAAAAGCCATACGACATTTCATTTCATCATCATCCTTTACCGGACCTAAGACGTTCCTGAGAATTCTCCTCTCTCTGACTTCCATTTTCTCCATCAGACCTATTCGAGTCAATGAAAGACACTCCATGATACACAGAGCTTCTGGTCATATCACTGAAGTGTAGTGATTAACTTTCATATTGCTTCATAGGCATTTTTGTTATAAGTGTTCTTTGTTAGTAGATAGACCAGTTCCAACCTCTGTACTCTCATGGATAATGATGCTCTTTCTGATTAGTTGGGTTAAATCCATTCGCCGAGATGCTTAAATTTATCAGTACTCTTGATTTTCCCCATTCTGGTAGAATTCAGATAGTTCTTCTATTGTCGATCCTCTTTGCGGCTGCGAAGTAAGAATCACGAATTTTCAAAGGCAGCGTACAAACAAAGATTATCTGAGTTTTGGAAAGATACCTTTGGAAACTTTGGCATTGATTGTGTTAGAAAATGATTATTCTATTCTGGTGAGATCAAAATGTTGGAGTAACATCAGGTTACTTTTTTTAAGAGAGACGAAAGTCCATCTCTGACAATGAGCAGAATTCATTCCTGAGGCCATAACTGTATCTTTTTTGGGAGTCCACCGGTCAAAAGCAAACTGAGATGTAGACAATGCTCAATGAAATGGTACCTGATACACGTTTACTCCAATGATGCCGACAGTTGTTTCATTATTCTGTGCATACTTGCTTCTCTAAGTCCCAGTTGGTGTATCATTTCGTCCACTGTTACAGCAGACATATTGGCATGTTCTGGCCTGCCAAATCCACAAAACAGAGTAAAACTTACTTCTAATGTATTAGAAAAACCCTTCCATCCACCTCACCTATCTTTCTCTTCTCCTTTGCAAGCCCGCTCTCCTGGCCAGAGAGAGGATGTTGCCCTTTGGGTGGCCCACATCACCCCTTCGGGGTGGGGAGTGAAAGCAATAGAAAAAACAATACACATTGTTTTGGAGTTACTATTGCTTAATTACTCATGTGAATATACAGTACGCATTTTTGTTGACGGACTGAAAACGAAGAAGCTATTCAAAACAAAATCTCACTTCCTTAAAATTATAGCTGTATTGCTGGATAATTTTGGGTTTTAATAGTCACTGGAACTTCTGAACTGATATCTAATTCTATATGCACACATTTAATATGGTGAGCCTAGGAAAGCTTTTATTTTCACGCCCTTGGTAGCCCTTCTCTGTCTCCTTGCCGATAGAGTCATTCTTCAAAGGCTCGGACATTGTTTTTCCTCTCCGATTAGCACTATCCTGTTTGTTTTCCATTTTGACTTGAAGAGAATAAAAATGTATATGTAAATTTCTTCGTTTCAACGAAACTTGGTGAATGACATCGTTCGTGGTTCTTGACTGGCCGTTACACTCGATCTCTTAATGACGCGAATAATCAAGACTGACGCATTTCAATAATGTTGCACGACGAGTAGTGCTCCACCTTGCCAGTCGATTGATTTATTCATTCATTGACGTTTCCACTAGTGTTCCAAGGGCACAGCAACTGAGATAGGTTTATGGCAACAAATGGGTAGAAAAGGTCTAGGACTGAGAAGGAACTGGTCGTGATCTTAATTACGGTACAGGCCAACATTGCCTGACGTGAAAATGTGAAACCATGGAAGACAATCTTTAGGACTACCGATTGTGAGGTATGAAGCGAACAGCTGCACAGATCGAACTACGTAGCCAACTCGTTGATTGATTGATTGATTGATTGATTGATTGATTGATTGATTGATTGATTGATTGATTGATTGATTGATTGATTGATTGATTGATTGATTGATTGATTGATTGATTGATTGATTGATTGATTGATTGATTGATTGATTGATTGATTGATTGATTGATTGATTGATTGATTGATTGATTGATTGATTGATTGATTGATTGATCACGTGGTCCTCGCCTATGTTTCAGGCTCTAAAACTGAATCCTGGTGTAGTCATTTGGAATTTGAGAACGCTCAATTTTGTCATATCCGTGTCAGCAAATTCCGCCACTTCGACCTGTCAGACGCTAAAGCGATAGGAAAGACATCGAACGCGAAACACGAAATGAAATCAAACAAAAAATATCGGTGGCTTATTTGACCAGATATAAGTTAGGATTGTTTTAAGACAATGCCGGCCTGCATCTGGATACTCATTCTCTCGGAGAACTTATCGGAAGAGGTCCAATAATCCGAAGAAATTTGGTATCAGAATGAAAAAGGATAAGTCACTTGCAAACTAGCATCATTGGGGACAGGAGAGAACAGCGGTCAACCAAGGGAGGTCGGACAGGAAATATGAAAATATCGACGTTGGCAGAAGTGGAAAAAATGTAAAATTTATTATTTAATCCCTGGGTGGTTGTCAACCCTCGCAGCCACGTTAAGCTCTTTATGGGCTGACCCCCTCTCTCCTAATTCCACACGTGTCTGGCAGTGGAAATTCCATTGTGTGCGTGCTCTTTAACAGGTCAATAAGTCTACCAACAAGATATACTTGTAAGCGCTTTGAGACAATGCCGTACTGATAACCTGGATATTTTATGTTAAGCACATAATCTCAATAGCGTCTCTCAGCCAGAGGTAATAATTATTATCATCAAGACTTGCAGGAGGGAGCACAGCACCTTATCGTTGCATGTAGGAACAGTCCAACACTCATCCCTCAGTGCAGTAATTCAGCACACTTGCATGTTTCCTTCCTCAAACTACATCTAGATGATGGATTCCCGGAATTCTCTTCCCTTCTGGGCTAAGGAAATAAGATAGTTTTATTTATCTCTTTTCCAGATCAACGTGTCGCTCACTGGTATACGGATATATATCTGCCTTCAAGTCAGTGTACATGCCTCATCAATTATGATGAGAATTGCTACTACAACAAATATCATATTAAATAATATTAAAAGAGAACGTCTTCCGCCTAGCCGTATTCTAACTTCTAAGGGTCGGCAGTTCGTGTGGATTTGGCCTAGTTACACGTCCAGATGGCCTTCCTAACGCCAAACCTTTGTGGAATAATCTGTTAAAAATCGCGAGGTTTCTTTACAACTGGTTTAACACCGCGCAAATACATCGCAAACACACAATGCTGGTAAAGGGATAGGACTGATAAGGCAGCGGCCGTGGCTTTAACGTACAGTCCAACATTTACCTAGGATGACAATGGGAAACCATTTCCAGGGCTTCCGACACTGGGGGTCAAACCCACTCTATCTCCTGAATGCAAGCTGACAACTACGTGACCCAAACCGCGGAGTTACTCGCTCTATATTTATTCATTCATTCATTCATTCATTCATTCATTCATTCATTCATTCATTCATTTGCTTTGTTTTGCTTGGCGTAATTAAGACTGTGAAGCCTTCTCTTACACTGAACCAAGGTAAAGTAATACAATCTGGAGTGACTGGAAAATATTTTTAACTAACCTATAAAATAATTACAACTGTATTAGAAATTGAATAATAATCCCATCCAACCAGAAAGTAAATATTAAAGAGCCGGTCGGTAAAGGGTGGTGTGTCGGTGGTCGTGATTCGCTCAATAGACTTCCACGTTCCTTGAAGCATCTCTATGCTTGTTGTCAGCAGCAGTCCTTCAAATACGTTCTGTTCCATTAAAATTATACTAAAAATATTCGGCCATTTAAAAAATCGGATATATAAATTTGGGCCACCGTGTGGTCCACTGTGCCGAGGTTACAGATAATGGGGTATCGGGCAAGTTGACCGTGTGGTTAGGGCGTGCAACTGCGAGTTTGCGTCCGGGTGATAGTGGGTTAGAATCCAACCGTCAACAGCCCTGAAGATGGTTTTATGCGGTTTCCCATTTTCACATCAGGTATTTTTTTGCTATTGGCTTTAGGTCGCACCGACACAGATAGTTCTTATGGCGAGGATGGGACATAAAAGGGCTAGGACTGGGAAGGAAGCGGCCGTGGCTTTAATTAAGATACAGCCCCAGCATTTGCCTGGTGTGAAAATGGAAAACTACGGAAAACAATCTTCAGGGCTGCCTACAGTGGGGTTCGAACCCACTATCTCCCGAATACTGGATATTGGCCGCACTTACAGCTATCGAGCTATCGGTCACATCACACCCTTTCGTATCCTATCGTCGCCATAAGACGGTGTCGGTGCGATGTAAAGCAAACTGTAAAGATACAGGATAATGGGAACATAGCATTTTGATACGCCGTATAGACCGCCGATTAATAGAGTGGATCTGCTCATAGGCTTCTAATCAAATCCTGGAAACCATAGCTGCTAGCTCAATCGACGTTTATTTTTTATCTTTTTTATAACATCCTTTACGTCGCACCGGCACAGATAGGCCTTAAGGTGACGATGGGATAGGAAAGGGCTAGGAATAGGCAGGAAGCGACCGTGGCCTTTATTAAGATACAGCCCCAGCATTTTCCTGGTGTGAAAATGAGAAACCACAGAAAACCATCTTCAGAACTGCTGACAGTGGGGTTCGAACCCACTATCCCTCCCGAATGCAAGCTGATAGCTACGCGACCCTAAAACGCAAAGCCACTTTTTCGGCAATCGACGTTTCAAAACCACTTATGAACTGAGGGAATTTACTTTTTCCTTCGTCCTTATCAGTAAATTACACTTATGAAAAGATACAGAACTACCAGACTTCTATACTCACGGTGATACAATATTTTACTTTCCCTATTGTTTGAAAGCTAGCATGTTTCCTGCAGGCCTGGTAACTTAAAATACTTCCTTCATTTTGACAACAACATTTCTTCGCCCCGAAGTTAATATAAATGTCTGTTCTCTTGTAGACGTCTCAATTACTTGATGGCACTTTGTGTAAAGAGTGAGAAGTAATTCCCCTGGCATCATATGAGAAATTAATTTCTATCTGGTAAACCTTCTTTATCCTCTTATTCGCAGCGAATAATGAAAATGAAATATCCGTCTTTTTAAACTACAGACTTCCTTGAATTAAGACATATAGACTTCCTGCAACACTGTAACGTTCAGCGAATCGCCTGAATAACAGTGTGTAGCGGGTCAGTATCACGGAGGGGCCAGAGCATACGGTAACTTCACCCACATTATTGAAGAAAACGTGTCAAATGGTCAGTCAGACTTGATTATCGATTGCAAGTACTGTGCCTTACTTCGTGTTACCACGGGGACCGTGTTATTTCTACACGACAGCAATCGATTGATGGTGGAGGGAGGGAAGTTAACTATTCTCCTAATGAACAGCTTTTCCCATTCAAAGGAAACAATGATTGGTGTTGTCGTCCTTGTAGTTGTTTATTCATAATAATGGTTTTATAATAATTGGTCGTTAGGCCCTTGTTGTAAATGTGGAAACTCACTGGAAGTCTATGTTACTCTGACATTTTCCGTACAGCATACTGCACCAGTTGAAACCTGGATAGGGGTGAATACGCTGAACCTTAGAGTATATCGTAACCCATCAGCTTCCTAAATTAAGTATGAAATACTTGTATAAGACAACAATCACGATAGCCGATGTAAAATCGACGATTTGGGTCGAGTACCTCGGAATAATACAGCTTTGGTCTTACTCACTTACTCACTAGAAATTACAATAATTCTACAGCAGAACTTGCCCGAATAGGCACTTAATCTATTTAAATAAAGTTGTAGGAGGTTAGCTGTCTGTAAGTTCTTTTGTTTGCCAATTTTTCAGATATTTATCCATTTTAGGAAAACTCAAGACCATATCAGTGGTTTTTAGCTTTTGTCTCTGTTGTTTGCCTGTTTATTCCAACATCACGGCGAAACGGCTGGATAAATCTCAGCCAACCTTCATATTTACACTATACTCATTCAGGGGAAAGTTTAGATATGTATATGATTTTAAAATCACTGAATACGAAGTTTTATTTATTTTCCTCCAGATCTACAGTATTTTCTACCATTATTGACCCGTTAATGGAGAAAAATAATAATGCCTAACCTAGACAAGCTCATATAGATACCAACATACACACACGCACACAAAATAAATTCTCATAAAATACTCGGCACCTGCTGACAAATGGCCCACGGACAATTCCCTCCCGGGGAACCGATAGCCAGGTTAGTACAACAATTAGTGGAACAAATGAAAAAAGACAAAATTAAAATGGCAAAATAAAATGAAATAAGGCAAACTAAAATGAAATGCGCAGTTGATAAAGACCAAATTAAAATGAAAAAATTAAACTGAAATAAGGCAAACTAAAATGAAATAAGCAACTGAAGCTGATCTACTGAACAGGCAATGATAAGAATAGTGGTCTTTTCAGCAGCGACCACCGCCCGGCAAGACCTGAGACCGCAAGGCTGCTCGCAGAAACAGGATTGGACCACCAGGCGATGCCCACCGTGTGCATGAATCTGGTGCTGACCAGACGTACAGTGATTGACAGGACTCGCGGAGAAGTTCACGAGACTATGGGAATTATGGACTAATAGGACAATTGAAATAGCTCCTCCCAGCAGAGCAAACCGCTGATTGAAGGTTCGTGCTAACCTGTTAACTTGGAAAAGTTACGCACCTGCTAGGGTTACGCAACATAAACCATGTCCCAGATTTGCTTGCCCGAGTAAGCCAGTCTGGCAATACAATGCCAATCCTAGCGAACCCTGGCAAGATCACCTTTTTCCGTTGAGTGCGCTGACTTTTCTGTTTACACAGGGCAGTCCTCTACCATTTAAATTACTTAATGTCTTCACTACACTTACTCAATCTGCTGAGCTGTCCTATCTATTTTACCACACATGCAATGTACTACTTAGAGCTCCAACTTCATACTCAGTTGCGCAATAAGATAGCAATCCAACGATTCCAACTCTTCAACTAAATAATCTGCGAAACAACACTACGCTAAATCAACCCCCACACTAAAGATTAAATTTACTATACAGATATTTATCACCATATACCAACTTAACTATAAACATACCTCCGAGACACACTTCACCATTATAATAATAATAATAATAATAATAATAATAATAATAATAATAATAATAATAATAATAATAATTTCGTGTGGCTATTTCTAGCCGAGTGCAACCCTTGTAAGGCAGACCCTCCGATGAGGGTGGGGGGCATCTGCCATTGGTAGGTAACTGCGTGTTATTGTGGTGGAGGATAGTGTTATGTGTGGTGTGTGAGTTGCAGGGATGTTGGGGACAGCACAAACACCCATCCCCCGGGCCATTGGAATTAACCAATGAAGGTTAAAATCCCCGACCCGGTCGGGAATCGAACCCGGGACCCTCTGAACCGAAGGCCAATACGCTGACCATTCAGCCGAGTCGGACGGTAAATTCGTGTCCTCATCCCGAGGCGGTGCAGCTTTTTTCAGGCACACCCCCGTTGGAGGTGAGCTGCATGTACCATTTCAACCACATACCAGCCCTCCTGCCACTTTTAAATTTCTGGCAGTACCGGGAATCGAACCCGGGCCCCCGAGGACGGCAGCTTATAACGCTACGAAGGCGTACACTTCACCATTACGTTCACTCTACAAACATCTACCACCATGTGCCATCAACACCACCTCATTCACCTCCTCTCTCTAACCATAAAAATACCACCATTGAATCCAATAAACAGACACATCCACCCTATACCAACAACCCCATTTCATTCTAAACCCCTTTCTTACCATTATACGTAATATTTTACAATCGTGTACATTTCACCTACTACATTACTAACAAATACACACAGTTCAATACCTATTATAAACAACTCCAAGTCAAATTTCACCAATAATTTCACCATCCAAACACCATCCACAATGTAACTCCGAACTCCTAAAAAAAATTCATTTAAATACCATAATACCTTCACACTTTTTTCCACCCTATCACCACATACACCTAATAATACATTTACTGTAACAATCCAATTACACCACTCCCAAACTCCACATTAAATAACAATTAAACGACTTCCTCACTCTTAATTCACCTACAGTTAATACACACACTGTCCGACTCGTTGGCTGAACGGTCGGCGTACTGGCCTTCGGTTCAGAGGGTCCCGGGTTCGATTCCCGGCCGGGTCAGGGATTTTAAGCTTAATTGGTTAATTCCAATGGCACGGGGGCTGAGTGTATGTGTTTTCTTTATCATCATTTCATCCTCATCACGACGCGCAGGTCGCCTACGGGAATCAAATAGAAACACCTGCACCTGGCGAACCGAACCCGTCCTGGGATATCCGGGTACTAAAAGCCATACGACATTTCAATACACACACTAAATGACCTCCTCGTATCATTTTTTTCATTTTACTATATACACAGGACACTAGACATTTCACATACAATTACCTCTTACTAGAACACAAGGCAATTCAAATATACACATACCACCACTTACTATAACCGCTCTCACATATCACCAAATCTACCCCTTATGCATAACAATCTAATTACACTGCTCCCAAACTCTTTCAATAAATTTACCACTCCATTACCTATCCTCACTTACTGCAAACCAATTACAACTTACACAACTCACATAACGAGACCACTCTCACTTCTTATGTTGTCATTCAGTCTATGACAACTGTTCACTTTTACAATACCCTCCTCATTTCTTTTTTCATCAAGGGAAAGGTTTGGATATGCATATGATATAAAAATCATTGAATAGGCTGGGAGATTATAGGAAAACATATCGTCGTTGCCGGGACGAAACCTCCTATGTGTTAATATTTTTTAGGATATACCGCCCCGCAGCACATACATTATGAAGTGCGAGAATGCCTTGACAACTGTCACTCAATATTGCACCTTAGATGACAGAACCTTATCGGCCAAAGTTCTAAGCTAAAATATTTCACATAGGAGGTTTTGTCCCGGCAGCGACGATATGCATTTTCTTCCATTTTATCTTTTACTACCGATTTTCTCTAAAATTCGTGGACTATATGTGAAACGCCCCTTCATTCTCAACAACTTTTGTCATGTACTCTTTAGATGGCGGAGAAAATTACTATATGTATTATTTCCGTTATTTTATGTAGTATGCGTATTTATCGGACGACTGTAAATAATGGAGATGATTTCGAAAAATCGTATTTTTAGTCTAAGTCCCGTGGAATATTTGGTGCATGTCACTTCAAGGTAGGTTAACGGGAATAACTAAAGATGATGATGCTTATTGTTTAAATGGTCCTATCTAGGTCACCAGCCCAATAACTAAAGTAATTTTGATTTTTTTTTATAGAACGGGTAATAAGGGATGAGTTTTCTGCCACAGCGCCACTCCAGTGGTCAGGGAAACAACAATATGTAAGCAAGAATTTCGCACAACTTCGGACCAGGAGCTGTACCGTGCAATAAACTCTCTGATCGTCCTCATTCTGTCTCTACGTTGTTCATCTTTATCTTACTTCACGTTACTGGCACGTGCTGCCATAGAAAAGTATCAGTTTAACCTGTCGTATAAACGTCTGAATACAGGCGTGCAAATTCGCATAAATTCATGAAAGAAACATGTAATCCATTTGATATTCCCGCGCGAAGAACGAGTACAACTGCTAGTTAACAAATATTTATTTATAGGAACATCATGTGAAGGAACCGATTATATTCGTAATCCCACGAAATATGTAATGTCCTATGGTAACGAATAGCAGGTGCGACAAGCTCCCACTCCCCAGAAATATTCGGGAAAAAATTATTCCCTCCTTAAGTCGTGAAAGTCAATCGAGGATTTTGTCTGATTTTCAATCCTAGCTACCATTTATTTCAGTTTCTACTTTTAAATATTAATCTGATGCTTGGTGTTTATACTTGATACGACAAATAGTGGTATTTGAAAGTGCTCATTGTCTCCGTATGTTAAAACATCACGGAAAAATGAATTGGTACATAATGGCAAATGGTGTCTTAGCCATAAGGTTTTCAAAACTTTCAACGGGAAGGGGACATCAGAGGGGGCCTAAAACATAAAAATCTATTTAAAGATTGGTTTTACACGGAAATACACATAATTTATTTACTACATTACTTACAAACTGTCTTATTCCATACGCTCCTCCCATACAGTGAAAAATAGACATATCTATCGCGATCATGTGAAAGTTTAAGTTCAAGAGCCGATAACTAACTATATGGAAAGTTGTTATTAACATTTTAAAGGTTTTGTTCATCTGATACTTGGTGCTTATACTGGAAGGAAAATCTCTCTCTCTCTTCAAACCATATACTCTTGACTGGGTGTGGAAGCATGTCATGAGTTAGTGGCTAAATGGTTAGCATGCTAGCTTTTCGGTCAAAGGGTCCCCGGTTCGATTCCTGGCCATGTCTAGGAATTTAACTTTCTTTAGACAATTCACCTGGCTCGGGGGATGAGTGTTTGTGGCGTCTTCAGTATTAGAATTCATTTCAGGTAGGATCCCATCCACAGAGACGCACACGGCGTCAACTTTCCCAAGGTCTCACCATTATTATTTATGCGTTAGTGGGGAGTAGAGTCCATTCTCTGTGGTTCTGTACTAGCTGTGTCACGTCATGGAATGGTTTTCCAACCAAGATTCTCAGCTGGTCAACCCAATCGCCGGTACATCTACCCTGGAACCGGTTTCCCCAGCACCGCCATGTTTTCCATAGCACCGAGGCTCAGACATTCTCTACTCCTCCGATTCTACATTTTTCAGAATATATGCACAAGTTCGGCGTTCTCCCCACGATATTACTAGAACAAGAACAAGAAGAGAGACCGAAACTTCAAAAGGGTCGGGCTGAGTGGCTCAGACGGTGAAGGTGCTGGTCTTCTGACCCAACGTTGGCAGGTTCGTGCCACAATCCGGTGGTATTTGAAAGTGCTCATATACGTCAGCCTCGTGTCCGTAGATTTACTGGCAAGTAAAAGAACTACTGCGGGACTAAATTCCGGCACCTCGGCATCTCCGAAAACCGGAAGAAAAGTAGTTAATGGGACGTAAAGGCAATAACATTATTATTATTATTATTATTATTATTATTATTATTTTCAAAAGCTTCGATTTGTCCCTATCTGCTGTCGTAATGGTTGATCTTTCCCAGGCGTACTGGCGATAAGAAATATTAGAGTGTCAAATAGACTGAGTTTGGTTAGTCTGGGAAAATACGCGAGGCTAATAAATAAAGATATTACCAGTAAATGGAAACGTCGTCGTTAAGCCCA
This sequence comes from Anabrus simplex, assembly GCF_040414725.1. NCBI lineage: Eukaryota > Metazoa > Arthropoda > Insecta > Orthoptera > Tettigoniidae > Anabrus > Anabrus simplex. The sequence goes on from NC_090272.1 coordinate 209,726,427, forward strand.
GAAATTTAGGCATTTAAAGATTACAGTAAAACGCAAACTTACTGAGGTACCAAGTATATTCTAGCCCGGATAAGTTCTGCTACGATATTTGTATTCACTGTTCCGAGGTATCTGTGGAACAGCAGAGGTGAAAGAAGGTGCGGGAGTGAACAGGTCCCAAAATACGAAATTAAAATTTAACAAGGTTATATTTTCTTAGCAAAATCAAGAAATAACAAGAATGGCAGGTACAGAGTAGCAAGGTAACAAATGTACAATTACAGTATTCACAGGATTTGGGCTTCGAGCCCCGGACTCACAATTCTTGAGCAATTAGCCCAACTTTACCCAAAAAAAAAAAAAAAAAGATTCGACAAAGGGGCAGAAGACCCCAATCATGTTCAGAAGCACTTTCTCCCAATTACAAGGTAAAGCCTCCTCGAGGCATCCAAAATCAATTTCAAAAGAGCGATCCGCTCTCAAAGTTTAAGCCTATCAAAGGCCACACCAAACTCAACTTTCAAGTTGTCCTCCAAGGACATGAAAACAGGGGTAAAAATACCCAACCTATTGAGGCCTATTAAGTAAGGAAAGGTTAATTACATGGCCTCTAAAATATCAGTTTGAGAGGAGGCGTTGCTGCACTCCTAATACATTTTGTGTAAAACCTACTTGGCACTAGGCCGTTAATGCAAGGGCTAATCCCATACTAAAGAGGTGACTTATACGAGAAGACAATTTACATTACGCTAGACTGGAAGAAACGGTAGAGAAAAATAAGTTCACCTCAAAGCAATATGAGTGGGAGCTCGAGAGGGTTAAGCACTCTCTATCCCAATATGTAGTTAAAACAGAAAGAATTGACACCAAGTGTCTTTACATTATTAAAGGAAAGTTACATGGAAACGGCTTCGGACCTGCCCCGAGAGTTAAACTGCTGAGCTAGCAAGAAAAGAAGTTATTAAACAGCCATTACCTTGTGGTTGAACTGCTGCCCGAAGAAAGAGGCGCTTCCCGCCCCCTGCTAAGTACTTTACACACTGAAAGATGTTACTGAAGTGGCCCGGAGACCCGAAAATCAGCAGTTTATATACTCTCGCGGAAAGTTCGAGGCATTTCAGGAATGAGAACACCCTCCCACAAGAATTTTATTGGTTAGGGTTAAGCAACATATCCAAGTTGAAGAAGATACACCTGATTGGTCATAAATTAATTAAAGAAATTCGGGATTGGCTAAATTCAAACCTGGCGGAAGGAAGGGGTTAATATTGCCAACATAAACAATAACTGAAATAAATTTAACAAAGAACAAACTTATAAACACAAAATTTCTTCAAAAACATAGTTCTTTCACTTCGCACTAGGGTGCATAATTGTATTTCTTCAGAAGTGCCATCTGGAAGAGAATGTCCACACTTCTTACTACAGGCAAAACAAAAATACATCGAAAACGACCCAGTTCAGAAACTTCAAAATTTACAAGTAGTGACATCTTCTGGGAAACTAGAACATTAACACAGTAGATAAAGTTCAGACTTCCTCCAGTAGAGGAGTTTCAACTGGCGCAAAGTTCGAATTAGCGGCGTGGGGGTGTACCACCCGGTACATACACATTAGTAGTCTGGCCTATTAGAACCCCTAGGTGATGTGTTACTCTCCATGCATTACGGAAGAGCGAGCTAGGAGACACTTTCTACCAGCCAAATTAGTTCACATTCTGTCCGTCTCCAAGGCTAAATGGTTAGCGTGCTGTTCTTTCGTCACAGGGATCCCGGGTTCGATTCCCGGCAGGGTCGGGAATTTTAACCATCATTGGTTAAATTCGCTGGCAGGGGGGCTGGGTGTATGTGTCGTCTTCATCATCATTTCATCCTCATCATGATGCGCAGGTCGCCCATGGCAGTCATATCAAAAGACCAGCATCTGGCGAGCCGAACATGTCCTCGGACACTCCCGACACTAAAAGCCATACGCCATTTCATTTCAATTCGCATTCTGACCTATAACTGCTTAACATCCCCACTCTAGTCGTAAGGAATTCAGTCCCATTGAATCATGTCAAATATGAATGCTGACACGCTTTACCTTATGACTCACACTCTAGATACCGCCTACACAGTCGGTGCGTGTCACGCCCACACCTAGAGTTAAGTGAAGTACAGCCCGATATTCGTACGGACATGGGAAGTGAAGAGCAAACATCAAACAGCTGAGTTGCATTTCCAAACAGAACCATCTGATTTAAAAAGTGCTTATGGAGAAGAATAGATCTGTCGTTTTGTTCCAGTTCTGGATCCCTCGGTAAAAGTCCGCGTGGCCCAAAAACATTTAAAAATTAAGCTAGCAAAAGCATAAAAACTGACTTGAAATGAGGAAAGTTCAGGGAGTCTTATAAAATAGCTCTGATGGTCAGAATAAATAATAATGTTATTGAATTTACGTCCCACTAACTACTTTTTTTAGTTTTCGGGGCCGCTAAGGTGGAGGAATATTGTACCGCAGGAATTCTTTCACGTGCCAGTTAATCTACCGATACGAGACTGACGTATTTGAGCACCTTCAAATATCACGAGACTGAGCCTAGATCAAACATGCCAAGTTGTAGCCAGAAGGCCAGCCCCTCAAACGTCTGAGCCACTCAGCCTGGTGAAAGAATGAGCTTAATTACCATAAGAACAGAACAACGTCGTTCGAAGTATGGAGGGACGATGCAGTACATGTATAGCTCTTACAAGTGATCACAACCCATATCACATCTTTAAATTTCTGGTATAGATGCATCTTTATTATACCAGTCAGTGCTATGTAAGCATTTCCGAACAACATATGATTGTGTACTTTTCTATTTACAGAATTCTGTATACAAATCCAACGTACAACACGATACACAAACTGTTTGTCGTTTCTACAGCAGGACTGTGGAATAAGCTTCCTAACTCTGTCAGACAAGCAACCTACTGCTAGTTTCAGGAAACATTGCGAGCAAGACCTCCTCAACAACAGATTTTTATAAATTGTGCATTAATAGCAGAAGTTATTCTAAGTAGCGATTTGACAATTGTAGCCAGAGTGTAGTAAGGATTCAGTTGTATAGATTTAGCACATATTTTAGTGCTTCGTGATTATGATATTTATCATCATCATCGTCCATCAATTCATTTCTCTCATTAAGGCTATTCCATTAAGTTAATAGTAGCTGTAAGTTTTATTTTTGATTATTATTGTATATATAATGTATCTCATAATCTGGTTAGACCGAGGAGATGTCAGAAAAAGTAACCCTAATCTGTTCTACTAAATATTGGTAATTTTTGTGTATTGTTAAACATAGACCATCATGTTGCTAATTTACTTTTTTACTACTGTTTGTTACTTATTGGTTCTTATTTTCTCATTGTCCTTATTTCCATTCAATTATTTTAATATAATAATGTTTTTTTCTCTTTCCTTTGTAATACTTTATTATTATTAAGAAAAGAGCGCACAAACATGCATAAAATTAGTATACACTGAACAAATAGATACAAAATACACTATTCTTTGCTGTATTCCTTTAGAGTCTTGTGTCTCTGTGTACAAATTGTAAAATGATAACGCTCACACACTTTGTTGCATAGTTTGCATAAGCAGCCTTCATCTGGGTCATGGAAGTATGTTTTCATGCACAAGTTATGGTGAAATCCATGTACGGCTAGTCTAGTAATGGCACTACGCAAAACCTGGTTTGGTCCACTCCATCTTCGGTCTAGCATGGCTTCTGTCGTGAAAAATTCCTGCCATATTTCTTCTTGTTTTTCCTTTCTTTTCCTAAGGACTGCTTCTGCTTGTGGTGTAGATGGTAGCTGTAGGATGTACCTCATATCTTCTATGAAAAAGCGTTCTTTTGCAAGCATATACGCTAGTCTTGACGGCGCTGTTTTTGCTATCCCCAGTATTCTTTTCAGGAATCTGGCTTTTACTCTTTCTAGGGTTTCTAAGTCAGTCTTAGTAAGGTGGTCCCAAATGAGATGAATACCATAGGTGAGAGTAGGGAGAATTTTGCTGCGGAAGAGAAGCATTGCTGTTTCTAGCGAGATCATGGTGGGGTTTTCTATGTCGTATATCCCTCGAATGGCTGCTGCCGTTCTTTCTCTTATGTGTATTCTGTAGGAGGTACCATTAGATTGAAGAGTGATGCCGAGGTATCGGAAATGACCTACTCTTTTCAAGGTCTGTCCTGAAAACGTGATTGCGTCTTGTGCCGCAACTCTTCCTCCTTTTCGAAATGTCATGTAAACAGCTTTGTCTTTATTTAACTGTAGGCCATTTTCGTCAGCCCAGATCTGTAACTTGTCCATTGCTTCCTGGAGGACCTCCCTGTTTCTAGAGCCTCGTATCATGTCATCAGCATAGGCGTATAGCACGACTGGAGAATTCTGTATTATCTTCGTTACATCTGCTGTGGCGATATTGAATAAGATTGGGATCAACGGATCACCCTGGAGGACCCCATTGGTTTGTGTGATGGGGGACGAGGTTGATACACCGTCTTCGATTTCAACGAAATTGAATGCTAGCAAATTATTTATTGCAGTGACCAGAGGGTTGTTTTGTCCAATCATATGTTCTAGCTTCTTTATTAACTTGGCTCTGTTCAGGAAATCGAAGGCTTTCGTATAATCAATGAAGACAACGTGAAATTTTCCTCCTCTGTGCCTTAGTGCCTCATGTATGTCATTTAGTAGATTTGCAATTGCGTGCAGGGTCCCTCTCCCTTTCCTGAATCCAAATTGCTCCTCCGGAATGTGGATTTCAATTTCCCTCTCAAGTCGCCGGGCGAGAATTTTTGTGTAAATCTTGAAGGAGTTGTTCTCTAACGCTATTCCTCTGTATGAGTTTTCATCATTGGCTTCTCCTTTTCCTTTATAGAGGATTTTCATTCGTGATTGCCTCCAGCTATCTGGAATAAATCCGCTTTCAAGACTTCTATTGAAGAGTTTTGTCCATACGGGACCTAGTATTTCCAGGGAGTCTTGTAGATTTTCGGTATATATCCCGTCTGGCCCTGCAGCCTTCCGCTTTTTCATGGTAAATACTATCTCTTTTACTTCTGTAAGGGTTATTGCAGATATTGTTGTATTGTTCTGTTTTCTGATGTCGAGAGCCCGGGTTCTGTTTCCTTTGTTGAGAATTGTTGTGAAGTGGGTTTTCCAAGATTCAATGGATATATGATTAGACTGATGTAATTTTTTCTTCAAGGCTATGTAGGGGTCTTTAAGAGCTTCCTTAGCTTGTATCTTTGCATGATCTTCCATATATGCTGATTTCTTGAGAGCTAAGAGATGCTTATAGAGTTTTCTTTGACGAGCGTACATTTGAAGGTTTGATTTATTCGATTGTTGTCTGGCTTGGCGCAGTAGTTGAAGTGTTTTCCTTCGTTCTTCATAACACTCATGATCAAACCAAATTTTTGAGGTCCGTTCTGTTTTGGGTATCATGGCGTTTTTAATGTAGTGGTTGATAATTTCTAGAGCAGAATCTGTTTGGTCTGCTTCAATGAGCTGTGATGCTAATTCTACCTTTGTTTGGTTTGCCTGTAGATTATCGATGTCTAGTTTCCTTGATCCTGTTTGTGTCAGTTTTACTTTGTCTTGGCAGTTCTTTCTTACTCTGAAAGTCGCATAGATTGGTAAATGTTTCTGGAGTACTGAGATGTTTTGTCGTTTTGCTATTTGGTGATCCATAAAGGTGATCCCTCTGCCTCGGAAGAAGATGAGATCGATAGTGCTAGTTCCATTCGGTGCAATGTATGTAACTTCCTCTTTTTTTATTAATCAGATTGTATCCTTCAGCTGCTAAGATTTCCAAGAAGAGATCCGTCTTGCTGTTCGGTTTGTCGAGTCTGCAGTTCAGGTCGCCGGTGATTATAACATTTTCTTCCTTTGCTACATATGTTATTGCCCTAATGACTTGTTCCATCGCGTCATCCATAGCTTTTGCAGGGCTGATATAAATTCCTACGAAAGATATGTAGGCTGTTTTCACAACAATTGTATTTTCTTCAATATTGATTTCTTTGATCACTCCTATTTTATCATTATAGAAGCAGGATACGCCTCCTTCTGGTCTTCTCCGGCTCTTTTGGATTGCTAGTGCATGTTTGCTGTAGTAGTGAGGTATATCTAAATTTTCTGTGATCATTGTTTCTGTGGTAATTGTAATACTGTTATGGTTAATATTACATAGTTAATTATTTACTAAACACGGTTACGAACTTATTATATTTATTTAATATTAAATCTGGATAGATGTGTCATTGTTTTGTGTTACTTTCTTTATTTTTCCTTATATGTTAAGTATTCAATTTGGATTCCTTGTATATTGTCTGTTTCCCACATCAGTGTATATGAAAACAATAATAAGTCGTTGTGAAAGAGCAATATAACATTATTATTTTCACGACGTTGTGCCCAATAAGGAACGCGACTGAGTTTATTTAGCAGATGAATTTACTTTCTTCTCTTCCTAGAATCTCTTCATCCTGTCCTAAAGTTTTTTTCTTCCTTTCTTCCGATCATGCAGTGTTGGTTCTCATCTTGGGTTTTTCAGAAAAATAATGTTTGTTCACCAAAGTCCTAAATCTAGGGCTGTCTCATATAATTTCGTCTATTATGTTCATTTCTTGAAGGTCTTTTTCAATTTCGATTATCCGGTTATTGTTGACATATCGACAATGATTAAATCTCTTTTAATTCCTTCATTGCCATTTTTTTAATATGGCAATAAAATTTCATCATATTTTTCAATAGTGTCTGATATTTTCTCAAAATAATGGTATGTTATTATTATTTTATAATTTCCTTTACGTCGCACCGACTCAGATAGTTTTTAATGGCGACGATGGGATAGGAAAGGCTTAAGAGTAGGAAAAAGTGGCCATGGCCTTAATTGAGGTACTGCCCCAGCATTTTCCTGGTGTGAATATGGGAAACCACGGAAAATCATCTTCAGGGCTGTTGACAGTAGGGCTCGAACCCACTATCTCCCAGATGCAAACTCAGAGCAGCGCGTCCCTAACCGTATCACCAACTCGCTCGGTGTTATTATCATTATACTTAGTGACAGAGGACCAATACACTACTACCCCGCACGTAAGTAATCCGTCCCACCAGTGCGAGCATGCAAGGCGAAGAAGCTTGACCTTCACCTAGATATCGGAACAGCCACGCGAGAATCTTGAAGAGACGACGGAAGTTCATGGCCCATCCAGTGAACACGCTGTCTCTGTTGACTATCCAGTTTTTATCTGAGCACTCTCTAAGGATATTGAATGATGGTATGTTTTCTATTAAAACTCACAAAGAAACATGAAATGAAATTTTCAAAATCTTCTCATTGAAACTGAAATAGCGTGAAGAAAAAAAAAATACTGTACTCAAGAAAACACATCCGCCTGACGCAGTTCCATTCTAATACCTAGTTACTAGAGAGGTCCTGATAAAAAAGTTATTAATTTTATTTTATTTTGTTATTGCAATGTTGTCCGCCTCTGCGGTGTAGTGGTTAGCGTGATTAGCTGCCACCCCCGGAGGTTCGGGTTCGATTCCCGGCTCTGCCACGAAATTTGAAAAGTGGCACGAGGGCTGGAACGGGGTCCACTCAGCCTCGGGAGGTCAACTGAGTAGAGGTGGGTTCGATTCCCACTTCAGCCATCCTGGAAGTGGTTTTCCGTCGTTTTCCACTTCTCAACCAGGCAAATGCCGGGATGGTACCCCACTTAAGGCCACGGCCGCTTCCTTCCCTCTTCCTTGCCTGTCCCATCCAATCTTCCCATCCCTCCTCAAGGCCCTTGTTCAGCATAGCATGTGTGGCCGCCTGGTCGAGGTACTGGTCATTCTCCCCAGTTGTATCCCCCGACCCAAAGTCGGGAAGCTCCAGGACACTGCCCTTGAGGCGGTAGAGGTGGGATCCCTCGCTGAGTCCGAGGGAAAAGCCAACCCTGGAGGGTAAGCAGATTAAGAAGAAGAAGAAAATATTGCAATGTTATGGCAACAGTAGCTCACAAACCCTGCATTTAGGTTATGTAGCAAGGTACTTCGAATCTCACCGGGTGGTGGTGGTGGTGGTGGTGGTTATTGTTTTAAGAGGAAGTACAGCTAGGCAACCATGCTCTATATAACACTAATCAGAGAGAAGACTGGAAGGGATCCGACACCCCAAAAATTGAAAATATCGGCTTAATGAAAACAAGGGCCACGAAGGGCGTGAAAATGAAAGACTCCCTGGGTCTCGGGGTCAGAAAGGAACAAGAGTTGAGTGACAGAAGTCTTAAAGAAGCTGGTTCCTCGTTTTCACACCAGGTAAATGCTGGAACTGTACCTTAATTAAAAGCAATTTTACTGTATTATGTTCCTAGTGTTAACCTTTTATACGCAGGGGTAATGAACATCTACCTGAGTTTTGCACCATTAAATCGCCCGTAAAAACGAAAACAAGATTGATTTATTTATTTATTTATTTATTTATTTATTTATTTATTTATTTATTTATTTATTTATTTATTTATTTATTAGTGCCTTTTCAGTGGTGAAGTTAGGGCTCTGGGTCCTCTCCTACATTTAACCGCATTGTGTTTATAATCTAAAATCAAATACAATTATTAAAATAAATTAAAATAATTAAAAGTTAATTTAAATAAAATAATAGAGCCTCCGGAGCTTAGTCGACAGCGCGCCAGCCTCTCATCGCTGGGTTCCATGGTTCAAATACCAGTCACTCCACGTGAGATAGATTTGTGCTGGACAAAGAGGCAGGAAAGGTCTTTCTCCGGGAAATTCCAGCAACATTCTCCAGTATAATTTGCCCCAGAGGAGTGCAACAGGTTTCAGAAGCCGGCACATTTCTTATCCTCGCCGCTCATTCCATTCCTGACCTGGTCGAATGACTGGAAACAGACAGTGGATTTTCTTTCTTAAATAAACTGACATTTAAGTTAAATTTAAGAGTACACTATGATATTAATGGGTGGTTTAAACCTTCAGTATCATTGTAGATAGAAAGTAAAAGAAATACCGTATGTGACGCCTCTTGAGGGACAAGTGCTGCTCTTAATGCTCACGTCATTACATAATTATATAGTAAGGAGAGTTTCGTCTGCGAACACGCTTCTTTCTTCCAAAACACTGTTGGCCTCGACTGAGAACTCACTAAATTAGTTTTGCTGTACTTCGATACGATTTCATTTATCAATCTACCATCCTGTGACCAATCAATTCATCCCATTCGAGTTTCGCCTTCACTACCTGACAATCACCTAAGATTCCTTCGTAAATGACCATCACTTTAGTTTTGGAAATGTTATTTTCTTATCGTATTCACTACATTTTTGAGCAGAGTTTGCCATTAAGACGAAGTCGTTGACAACTGAACAGCCGCATTAACTACTTTGTACAAAGAACCCATTCCATTAGCAATTCTCACTGCGGACTGATTGTCAACATGAACCTTGGATTATCTGCAATAAACACAGTAAGGCAAACATATGTTCCCTTAGTTCTCTGTCATATGACTCATACAACCTGTGACAGTAAAGTTCGGTGAATGAAGTCAGAACGGCGATCCGGCAACACTGGCTACATACAACGCTGCACCTGCGTAGCAGCAGATTTTGACCACCCGCTTCCAACATTGCTCAGTTGAGCATCGTGTGTGTGTGCCGTGTAAGGCCTGTTTGACACATTGCGTGTTTAGTGCGTTGGTTCTGAACTGCGAACAGGAACATGAACGACCAAAAGATCAATATAAAGTTTTTTTAAAGCTTGGCAATACACCGAAAGAAACTCATGCGATGCTGGTACGTGTTTATGAAGATCAAGCACTGTCCGTGAAGTGTGTGTACGAGTGGTTCGCCCGTTTTCGAGGATTCCGGGAAAATGTTTCTGACAACCCCCGTAGCGGAAGACCGGCGAACGTCGTCACTGACGAAAACATCGAGAGGTCATTAATCACGAACGATCGGCGATTAACTGTGCGCATGATAGCGGATTAACTGCAGATTAACCTGAATCCATGCGACAAATCCTTACCCAGAAGTTAGGGAAGAGGAAAACGTGTTCTCGTCTTGTGCCACATCACTTGACTGACGATCAGAAGCAGGCACGTTTAGAGGCTTCACAGGATTTTGTCGAAACGGCGGATGCGACACCAAATTTCTTGAACTGTATTGCCACTGAGGATGAAACCTGGTGTCTCAGGTACGACCCTGAAACGAAACGGCAAAGCATGGAATGGCGTTCTCCGGGATCCCGTCGTCGGAAAAAGGTCATACAGACCTCTTCCTATTCCCACGACTCAAACACGCTTTGAAGGGAAAGAGATTTGAAGATATTCCAGACATCCAACGAAACGTGACGAGGCTTTTGAACACCATCCCAATTAAAGCCTTCTTACAGAGTTTCCAGGACATGTATCCTCGATCTCGAGGGGACTATTTCGAAGGACAGTAAGGTCACTGTCGTGCATTGTTCATCTATGTTGATAGTAGAGGACTATTCACCGAACTTTATTGACAGAGGTTGTATAACTGTACGAAGCATAAGCATGAGTGTCTACTCCCCTCATAACGTTTTTAAGATAGTAGATGTACAGAAACAGCCCCTTTGTGTGAAACCACACTGGATTTCATCCAACTTGTTATCCAATATGGATCGTACTCTCTTTTCTAAGTTGCTTAAACACCTGACTCGTATACTGCGAGCGGAGAGGCTATGGAGCCAAAATCGGTATTGCGGAGACGAGCGAGTTCGAATCCTCTCGTCGGCTGTCCTGAAAATGGTTTTCTGTCGTTTCCTATTTTCACCTCCAGTGAAATGGCAGGACAGTTTCCATTCATAGGTCGCAGCCGATTCCCTTCACGTTCTTACCCAATTTCAGTCATCATCATTAATTTCATCTTCAATAGTTCGTCAACTGGAGTTGGTGCTTGGAAGGGAATCCGGCCATAAAACTTGCCATAAATTCATCCCTACTCCCCGACCCCGCACCACGAAACGGAACTAAGTGGTACCTCCTCATAAAACAAATAACTCGACAGCTCTCGCAATATTTCTTGTTTCGTTGCTTGAAGACAAGTACAGTTACTGCTTTCGTCCAATCAGAAGTTACCTTTCTCAAAATCCATGCTAATCCCTTTACTCTATGAAGCCGTTTAATTTTTAATTTAATTTAACTTAAACTATGGCGGTTATTAATAATAATTTAGTTTATTTCTTTAATTTAGTTTTTGATTCTATTAATTCACTTTATTTTTAACTATTTTAATAATTTTAGTTTCTTACTTTAGTTCGTAAACACAATGTGATTAAATGTAAGAGATTCCCTACAGCCCTAAGTTTCCCACTAAAAAGGGCACTAATACTTTTTTTGCTAGTGGTATGACGTCGCACTAACACTTCTAAGGTTTTCGGCGAAGCAAGAATGGGAAAGGGGTAGTGTTGGGAAAGTAGCAACCGTGGCCTTAATCACGTTAAAGGCCCAGACAGGTGTGAAAATGAGACACGGAAAACCATCTTCAGGGCTGCCGCCAGTAGGTTCGAACCAACTATCTCCTAAGGCAAGTTCGCAGCTACGTCGTCGTTATATTTTACTCTATGAGGTTTACATTAGCTGCTGTAAGAGATTTTGACACTGCATTTTAAATACAGTACTTTTATTATTATTATTATTATTGTTACCGTATTTTTGTGGTAGGTAGAGGTGAAAGAAGGTGCGGGGGTGAACAGGTCTCAAGCTACGAAATTAAAGTTAATTTAAAATTTAACAAAGTTATATTTTCTTTCCAAAATTCAGAAAAAACACGAATGGCAGGTACAGAGTAGCAAGGTAATAAATTACAAGTACAGTATTCACAAGATTTGGGCTTCGAGCCCCTAACTCACAATTCTTGGGCAATTAGCCCAACTTTACCCCAAAACAAGTTTCAACGGAGGGGCAGAAAACCCCATTCATGCCCAGGAGCACTTGCTCCAAATTACACAGTAAGGCCTCCTTGAGGCGCGCAGAAAACAAAATTTTCAAGAAAGAGCAACTTGCTCTCAAAATTTAAGCCTGTCAAAGGCCACACCAAATTCCACCTTCAAGCTGTCCTCTAAGGACACATACACAGGGGTAAAATACCCAACCTACTGAGGTCTATTAAGTGAGAAAAAGGCTAATTACATGACCTCTAAAATAACCATTTGAGAGGAGGCGATCTGCACTCCTAATACACTTTGTTTTAAAACCTAATCTGGCTCTAGGCCACAAATGCAAGGGCTAATCCCATACTAAAGAGGTGACTTTAGAAAAAAAAACAATTTACATTACGTTAAAGAAGAATAGGTTGAGAAAAAGTAAGTTCACCCCAAAACAATATGAGTGGGAGCTCGAGAGGGTTAAGCACTCTCTATCCCAATATGTAGCTTAAAAGAGAATCGGTACAAAGAGTCTTTACATTTTAGGGAAAAGTTACATGGAGGAAAAGCTTCGGACCCGCCCCGAGAGTTAAACTGCTGAGCTAGCAAGAAAAGAAGTTATTAAACGGCCATACCTTGTTGTTGAACTGCTGCCCGAAGAAAGAGGCGCTTCCCGCCCCCTGCTATGTACTTTACACACTGAAAGATGGTACTGAAGTGGCGCAGAGACCCTAAAATCAGCAGTTTATATACTCTCGCGGAAAGTTCGAGGCGTTTCATGAAAGAAAACACCCGCCCACAATCATTTATTGGTTAGGGTAAAGCAGCATATCCAATTTGAAGAAGAAACACCTTATTGGTCGTAAATTAATTAAAGAAATTTGGGATTGGCTAAATCCAAAACAAGGGGAAAGAAAGGGGTATACAGCCAACTTAAACAATAACAGAAAGAAATTTAACAAGAAACAAACTTTTGAAATAAAAATTTCTCCAAAAAACAGTTCTTTCACTTCGCCCTAGGGTGCACTATTGTAGTTCTTCAGTAGTGTCCTCTAGAAGAGAAAGTTCACACTTCTTACTACAGGTAAAACAAAAATACATCGAAAACGACCCGGTTCAGAAACTTCAAAATTTCCAAGTAGTGACATCTTCTGGGAAACTTGAAAATTAACACTTTAAATAAAGTTCAGACTTCCTCCAGTAGGGGAGTTTCAACTGGCGCAAAATTTGAATTAGCGGCGTGGAGGTGTACCGCCCGGTACAATTATTATTATTATTATTGCATTAACATAAGTGTCCACGTAACCTTCATTACAGTTACTTTTTTTTTTTTTTTACATAAGAACACTTGTTTCCGCACAGCTAAAATCGATTAGTGAATCAGCAACTTCTACTCCCCTAACAAATAGCACTTCCTGTTCAACGATTAAGTTATTGCGTGTTAATTCAATACAACAGCCAGGCAGGAAATGTTTACGCAAGACTATGCACACTGGGAACGTTATCATGTGAGCAGGTGCTGCTACCTCCTTTAAGAAAAAATACGCTTTTGAGACGACAGTTTACCTGAAATAATCTTCGTTATTCTTTGCTGTCCTTCTATGATGACATTACGATCTTCTGTTAACAGTCTCGATTGTATACTTTTTTTAAAAATCTTAAACTCGTAAAAACTGTCTATCGTTGAGGATAAATGAAAAGATTTCTTGTGACCTCGTTCAAGATGGATAATGGATTTTTGGCGAATCTTCCTGCAATACTTATACTTCGACATGATGATAAAAAGTGCCGAATACAAGATAAATTTATTGCATGGTAGTAAATAGTTTGATAGATTACTAACAATGTTACTATGTTATAAAGGAGCAGTGCTCTTAAGTTTCGCCGGTCTGAGTGGCTCAGACAGTTGGTGCTGGCCTTCTGACTTGGCAGGTTCAATCCTCGCTCAGTCCGGTGGTATTTAAAGGTGCTCAAATACGTCAGCCTCGTGTAGGTAGATTTACTGGCGCGTAAAAGAATTCCTGAGGGACAAAATTCCAGCACCTTGGCGTTTCCAGAAACCATAAAAGTAGTTAGTGGAACGTAAAGCAAATAACATTCATTCTTAATATTCATAAGTATGACTGCCAAATATGTAAACAGAACCTCGCAGTGTCATTTAAACGACTGTTATAATAAAGTGTTTTAGTGAGGCAGAACCTTTTAAAGAAATCAGGGAAGAAAATGGGGGCAGTCCACCTCGCTCTTTGTCACTAAACTAATGACAGTCATCGGCTCGAGATGATATATTTCGCGAAGTCGCTGTTGAAGCAAAACCTCGTATCTCCCAATGCTCTTCCTATCCATTATCCTCCTTAAGACTGGTCACGTCTCCAGGCCACACATGGATATGCTGTAGGCTACATCAGTACAATGTTCGTTGTGTTCATTTTCTTATGCTAAAAGGTACAGGAAAATTTACACAATGAACATTATTTTATTTTATACATAAACGACATAGCATCTCGACTGAAATATTGTAACTATCATATATATGTATGCCTTTGCTGGCAGGACCTAGTGTTTACAGTGCACTATGTCTTCTGGTATGGGCTAGAGCAATCTTGTTACTTTCATTGATCTGTCTCAGCTTTATTCTTGGCTTTGACAAAATGAAAGTGACTGAGGTATGAGCGATGCTAGTAATGCCATTCCTTATGCAGCCAGTCCCTGTTATGAATGGTGTGAAAATATTGCTCATAGGGTCGGTTGGTGCATGCATTTCAGTGGCTTGGCAGACTGATATGTAATAGCAACTTCTGGCTCGGTGAGGAAAGCAACGGGAAACTACTTCACTCCTCATTCCCCTAGTACGCCTCTTCAGTGATGCCTAGGCCATCTATGACAGCTGATGTCGGAGCTGTTGAGGATCCAACCAGCCTTCGGGCTGAGGACTAAACATATATATGTGTGGATGACCTCCAGATATATTATCACACAAATTTGGGAGATATTCGTCTAGCAACTGATAAAATGAATGCTGACTTACAAAATATATCATCATATGCTTGTGAGAACTCTATATTAATAAATCCCTCCAAGACGAAAGCTATTATAGTTGGACAATAGAAATTGATAAACATGACAAGGTCTTAGACATCCCTTCACTCACTCTATCTGGTACCAAAATTCCGTATGAAAGCTCAGTAAATAATCTAGGTGTTGTTATAAATAAAAACCTAAATTTGAATGAACGCATCACACGTGTCTGTAACAGGGTATATGCCTCACTCCATCCTCTGAAATTACCACTATAACATTTTACCGTTAAATATGGAAGTCAGGCTTATAAAAACATTAGTCCTACCTTTATTCTGCTATTGTGATGCTGTATTCATAGATGCAACAAAAGAACAAATTAGAAAAATACAAAGAACCCTGAATTCTTGCATCAGATTTATATTTTCGTTACACTACGACACTCATCTCACACCTTATTGCAAGCAACTTTTCCTCCTGAAATTTGAAGAACTCAGGAACCTTCATGTTGGTGTACAGATCACTAACTGCGAGAACTCCCCTGTACCTGTCATCAAACTCTACATACCCTTCCTCTTTTCACCAGCAAAATACACACTCTGTTACTACACTTGCCATTCCCTTTAGCAGGTCAGCTGCCTATAACCGCTCATTTATTGCGATGGGAAGTAGATTATGGAAGTCTGTTCCAAATAACATCCGAAGTAGTAACTTACTAGAGTCTTTCAAGTCTTCCTATAGAAGGTATCTCTTAGATGCATAAGCCCACGGTGTGAATCTTGATGGTGAATGGTGATGTATGGATGTGTGTATAATTTAGTTAATTTTTTCTTTAAATTAATTTAAACTTATTTATCATTAAATTTCATTTAGTAGTTTGACAAATGATATATTCATCATCATCATCATCATCATCATCTGTTTACCCTCCAGGTTCGGTTTTCCCCTCGGACTTAGCGAGGGATCCCACCTCTACCGCCTCAGGGGCAGTGTCCTGGAGCTTCAGACTCGTGGTCGGGGATACAACTGGGGAGTATGACCAGTACCTCGCCCAGGCGGCCTCACCTGCTATGCTGAACAGGGGCCTTGTGGAGGGATGGGAAGATTGGAAGGGATAGGCAAGGAAGAGGGAAGGAAGCGGCCGTGGCCTTAAGTTAGGTACCATCCCGGCATTCGCCTGGAGGAGAAGTGGGAAACCACAGAAAACCACTTCCAGGATGGCTGAGGTGGGAATCGAACCCACCTCTACTCAGTTGACCTCCCGAGGCTGAGTGGACCCCGTTCCAGCCCTCGTACCACTTTTCAAATTTCGTGGCAGAGCCGGGAATCGAACCCGGACCTCCGGGGGTGGCAGCTAATCACGCTAACCACTACACCACAGGGGCGGACTGATATATTCATATTGGTATAATTATGATGTATTTATTTTGAATTTATGATACAAATTAGTTTCTTTTAAAATATTAAATATTTTCTACGGTTTTTCTGTACAATGACGTGGTTAAGTGTAAGAGAGGACCATGATTCCTAATTTCGCCACTATTAAAGACAAAAAAAAATGTGGCCGGAAGGCCTAATCACTCTCAAGGATAATAATGGAGAGGAAGAGCATTGGGAGACATGAGGTTTTCCTGTAGGAACGACGATTTCATAATAGGTTCGTCGATTCGTATTTTTACTGCGTAAATTTCTTTAAGCTAGCCTTGGTGGGTCTCGAATTTGATTATGGGATCTATAATTATCCATGGCGAGGTTAATACTCATGTCCAAGTCTCATTCTATTCACTGATGTGGTATATCGGCAGGTAAGAGATAGAAGATTGAACCATGGTTTCTATGGGATATATCTCCGGATAGCGGCGTAATGTTCGCCTTTGATGAGCTGAGATGTTGTCCAGTGATATGAACATTCTCTGTAAGCCTGTTTCTTGGGTGTTGTTGGAAGTCCGCGGTGATGAGAAGAGGACAAGAAAAAAATGGAAATTGGGCTTAATTAAAGCTACCTGAGAAATACTTTGCTCAATTACAAATTACTTTTTCAACAAGTTACCTGTAACATTGCAATTACTTCACAGAACGGCTGATATTCTGTACTATCTCCCCAAGAAGCTAAAGGCGAAGCACTACTACTCAGTAGTAAGACCCTCTGTACTCTAAGCCTCTGAGTGCCCCATGATGAATCGAAAGCGCCCACTGAGGAAACTAGAACTTAGAGAGAGGAAGATCTTGAGGAGGATACTAGGAGCCATAAGAGAGGAGGATGGCACCTACAGGATCAAGCACAACAACGAGCTCTACGAATATCAGGAAGACATAGTCACGTGTATGAGGAAAAGGCGACTGACCTACGGGCACAAGCCCCGCCTGAAACCCAGCAGGCTCACCAACAGAAACCTCACAGTGACAAGTAGGGGAAAAGCTTCCAAGACAAAGTGATCACCTCAGTAAAATCAGAACTAGATGAAATGCAGGTCCCATTAGAGACCGCAGAGAACAGATCTCAGTACCGACAGGCTATCCTACAGGGAGTCTTCCCACTGTCCCTCAGAAGCAAAAAGAGTACCGGGACCACGAGACCAAAGTGGACGGATGGAAGGAAGCAGGCACACAGCCAGAAAACGAAAGCATACTGGGCCAAGAAAAAGCAGAAGACCCGTGGTTCCTAGTAGGCCAAAACGAACCGGAAAAAATGTTATTGACTTAACGTCCCATTAACTAATTTTTCGGTCTTCGGAGGTGCCGATGTGCCGGAATTTTGTCCTGCTGGAATTCTTTCACGTGCCAGTAAATCTACCGACACGAGGCACAATGAAACACCTCCGAACAGAGCCAGGATCGAATCTGCCAAGTTGGGGTCAGAAAACCAGCGGTTCTGACTCAGCCCGTCATATCATCACTAGGCCTACATTAGACTGAGCATGATAATTTGGAACTTCCTAAATTATTTTTCCCGTAATTATTATGTTAATGAATTCTAGGATTCCAAATTTACTTTACAAAGTAATTGGTTCTTAAAACTCTCATCACTGAACTTAAGTACAGTACATCACTGCATTTGCTGAAGGCGTTCGACAGCGGTTCTTGAAGTTTTAAGAATATCCCCAGCAGTGACGGATATTGTAAAATATTTTGATGCCATTGGAGTATTGGAAAGGTAAGGAAGTATTGTACCCCATCTAGCACTGGTGAAGCTCCTCGTTCTGCTGTAGTAGAACTGGAAAAAAAATCATAATTGTTTTCAATTTTTGCTTCCATGTGATGTATATCTGTTAATAGAATGTAACGATTACAAGAAGTAAATTACGAGTAAAAATTACATTCCGTAAAAAATAACGGTTACAAGTAAAAAGATTACGCTCTTGAAACAAGTAACGGTTACAAGTAAATATAACATTTTGCAAAAAGTAACGGTTACAAGTAAAACTTAGGCATACAGTTTGAAAAAAGTAACGGTTACAAGTAAAAATCACATTTTGTAAATGTAACGGTGTCCACCTCTGTGGTGTAGTGGTTAGTGTGATTAGCTATCAGCCCCGGAGGCCCGGGTTCGAATCCGGGCTCTGTCACCACAAAGTGGTGCGAGAACTGGAAGGGGTCGACTCAGCCTCGGAGGGTTAACTGAGTAGATGCGGTTCGATTTCCACCTCAGACATCTTCGAAGTGGTTTTCTATAGTTTTCCACTTCTTCTCCAGGCAAATATCAGCATGGCGTCTAACTCAAGAGCACGGCCGCTTCCTTCCCTCTTCCTTGTCTATCCATTCCAATCTCCCATCCTGCCACAAGGCCCCTGTTCAGGGGTTAGGCCGCCTGGACGAGGTACTAGTCCTCCTTCCCAGTTATATCCCCGACCGAATGTCTCATTTCCGAATACTGCCCTTGAGGCGGTAGAGGTTGGTTGCCCACGCTGAGTCTGAGGGAAAAACCAACCCTGGAGGGTAAACGAATTAAATAATAATAATAATAATAATAATAATAATAATAATAATAATAATAATAATAATAATAATAATAATAATAATAAATTAGAGTAAAAATTAAATTTTATAAAAGTAACAATTGCAATTACTCAAAAATAATTCGTTACATGTAATTCTATTACTTTTAGTTATTTACTTCCTAAGTTCATATTCTCACTTCACTTATAAGGCCGATGACCTACATCTTAGTCCCCTTTAAAGGACAAGCATCATTAACTTCACTTGCATCACGGTACTAATAAATGAATCATAAGAGCGGTACAAACTTCTGATTGTGTGTAGATTAGAGCATGTGCGGCCTCTGAGCATGAAGGTCCAAACTTCGATACCCGCCTTTCTAGAGTCCCATTATTGATCCCACGCACTACCGTGAAATAACACATCACAGAGTAATTGTTTACACCACAGTACGTCGTTTCCCTAAATTACTGACCCCGTTTTTCCGCGTCCACACTGTTAATGTTTCTAAGAACCGTTTGACAGTACAAAAAAGAACACGTAGGTGTGATTGATTGCTGACTTCACATTGGTGTTTCTTAGCAGAGTATCTGCTGATTGATTCCTGTGGTTTCTAAGTAAGATATCCAACGCCAGTTCTGAAGATTGATTACTTTGCTTAATTGACTAATTTTTTAGTTTAAAAATCGAAGACTGAGATTATAGTGCCTATTACTGAAGATACTCTGATATCTTGACTTCAGAATTTGAAGTTTTATTAGACCGAGCTCGATAGCTGCAGTCGCTTAAGTGCAGCTAGTAGGCAGTAATTGGGAGATAGAGGGTTCGAGCCCCAGTGTCGGCAGCGCTGAAGAGACCCTGAAGATGGTTTTCCGTGTTTTTCCATTTTCACACCAGGAAAATGCTTGGGGTGTACTATAATTGAGGCCACGGCCAAACCCTTCCCACTCCCATCCCTTCCTGTCCCATCGTCGCCGTAAGACCTATCTGTGTTGGTGCAACGTAAAGCAAATAGTAACTCAAATGAGGAGACAGAGTGAGGAAATCTAGATTTCTTTGTACATATATATTAGTACATTTAGTCCAGATCCTCTCCTGAACGGTGAGCATACTGGCCTTCGATTCAGAGAGCCTCGGGTTCGATTCCCAGCCTGACCAAGTGGTTAAATCTCTTAGCTCGACGTCTCGGTGTTTTTGATCGCCTTAAGATGTACCTTCATTTACATAAAACACAATCACACCACAAATCACAATAGAAACGCCCAATAATGAATACATTCTTCCACAAGGCTGGTGTCAGGAAGGGCGATCGACCATAAAACTAGGAGCATGTAGTTGACAGGCCATAGGAGAAGATTATACGATACTTTTCCAGCAAACTAGTTTGTAAATACTAACATCTAACCGTATATGAGGGTTGGTGCCTAATTTTTTCCTCACATTTTCACGGTGCTACCATACAATGATCATGTCACGGAAAACTTGACACACCGGACACAGCACGAGATGGCGGTGTGTTGGATAGGTACCACGCATAGGGCGATGGGACTGCAGTAGTGAGTCAGACTCCGTGCAGACTGGCTTTGACGAGGCATAAACAGCGTCCGTACATCAATGTGGCCGATCGCGGGGGTCGCATTGCTAAGGAATGTCAGAGAGCTTGCGGAAGTTGTGGGGAATAATGCCCTTCCGTACCGAACCGTCGTGAGAGGGGCTGCAGCATTTCAGTACCAGTAGCAGCACCAAGAAGGTCGGGGCCCTCCCGCAATAATTGAAAATGGGCCCATCGCTTCCTGATAAGGAAATTTACAGGTTTATTTCGTAGCACTGGTTTTTTATATTACTACAGTGAACAACAACGACGCAATAATAATAATAATAATTACATAATTTAGTTTTCAAATCCGAAGGAATTAAAATAAGACACTTACAGTATCTGATACGAACACACACACAGGAAATGCATATTCCAATTACTGTATAGTAACCAAAACACGCTGATCGTCACAATATTAAGAAATAATCTCGTTCCTAGGACCAAATAATTTACAATTCAACCGTCCATCATAAGCCTACTCAGCTACACTGACTGCCGACAGTTATAAACAGTCTCGAAACTTCGGTTACGTGCCAGATGCGACCGTGCCGGATGCGACCCGGCCATTATCGTGCCAATAGCGACCGAGCGGATAAGCATCGTGCCGCATGCGACCCATCAATCACTTACAATTGATCTGCATTAAGGGGTGTAACCAAGTGGCAGATCGCTTATAAGTAGCTAACTTGGTCTTCTCTAAAATAAAGGTCTGACACCATTGTTAGCAGGTTCGAGTGCCGTTGGTCGAAAGAAAAATGTAATAAAGTTGCTGGCTTTACGTACCAGTAACTACTTTTATGGTTTAAGGAGACGCCAAGGTGCCGGAATTTAGTCCCGCAGGACTTATTTACGTGCCAGTAAATCCACCGACACAAAGCTGACGTATTTTGAGCACATTCAAATACCACCGGACTGAGCCAGGATCGAGCCTGCCAAGTTGGAGTCGGAAGACCAGCTTCTCAACCGTCTGAGCCACTTAGCCTGGATGAAAATAAAATTCACCATCAGAATGTTGGCCGGCAGGGTAGGAAAGTTGGTTGTAGACAGTTTCTAATCACTAGATTGCATGCCAAAAGCCGGGATTCAAATCCAAACCTTTTCGCAGTGTTCAAATGGAGTGAGGGGATATGATGCTGTTGATGGTGATTCCGCCGTCGGATGGCGACGAGCATACCCCTTGGTATTATTCGAGAGGAGTAGGCTACGTGCCGAAACCGGGTTTCATCTCTCCCTACTCCATTATCATAATCCCACATCCAGACGCGCAGGCCGCCGAAGGGTGTCAGATAGAAAGACCTGCACCAGGCAAGGAATGGGAATGGGAAGGAAGCGGCCCTGGCCTTAATTAAAGTACAGCCCCACCGTTTGCCTGGTGTGAAAATGGGAAACCACGGAAAACCATCTTCAGGGCTGTCGACAGTGGGATTCGGACCCACTATCTCCCGGATGCAAGCTCAGGGCCGCGCACCTCTAACCGCGTGGCCAACTCGCCCGGTGGGAAAAGACGTAAACGCATCGCCAAGTTTCGTGTTGTAAAACGAGTTTCCCCCAGAAGTTGTATGTAAAGTAGGGGTAGTAGCTGCTTATAGGACTTATTGAAATGGCATTGCACTTCGTTTAGCTTACCTTATCTTGGCTGAGGACAAGTTATCAAATGACAATTTGTTTGTCAACGCCGGTCGCATCCGGCACGGTTACAGATTATGCGGTCACTAGTGGCACGGGTCGCATGCGTCACGGTCGTATCTGGCACGCCACCGAAACTTCAGTATTCAGAGTTTAAGATAAGGAGGATGTCTTTGTTATCGCACCATTTCCGACAACTGGGTTCTCAGAACTGGCTAATTACATCAAAAGCCTTGTTGATTGTTGTGAGTGGCAGCAATCGATGGTCATTATTGGAACAGTTTGGGAAAGCCACATTCTTTCAGAAACAACTACCATACTCATATTGACGAAAGAAGCTCTCCGGACTGATGTGTCAAGTGCTGTAATTACCCGGTGCATGGACGTGGATAGAATTTGGATACTACTTGAGTTACAAGCCGCAACGATATCATCCTTCTCCGTGAAAACGCCAGACCGAATTCAGCAGAGGCTTTGCTGTGGCAACTTCAACCCATGTCAGCGTTTGTCTGTTGTTAAAGTGGGAAACCACGGAAAAACAATTTTAGGACTGCGGACAATGAGGTTCAAACCACCATCTCCCGAATGCAAGCTCAGTTCTACACGGTTCGAACAGTGCAGCTTGCTAGCTTGCAATAATAATATAGTAATGTCATTGGATTTACGTCGCACTAAATACTTTTACAGTTTTAGGAGACCGCCGAGGTCCCGAAATTTTGTCTCGAAGGATTTAATTTACGTGCCAGTAAATCAACTGCAACGGGCACCATCAAATACCACCGGACTGAGCTTGGATCGAACTTGCCAAGTTGGGGGGTAAAAAGGCCAGCGCTCTGCAGTCTGAGCTACTGAGCCCGGTAGGAGTATTAAATTAGGAAGTGAAAAAGGAAAAAGATGGGTAGTAAAATAACTAACGATGGTAGGAGTAAGGAGGATATAAAATGCAGACTAGCAGAACCAAGGAAGGTCTTTCTTCACACAGGAAATTTACTCACTTTTAGCATTGAAATGAAATGTCGTATGGCTTTTACTGCCGGTATATCCCAGGATGGGTTCGGCTCACCAGGTGCAAGTCTTTCTATTTGACTCCCGTAGGCGACCTGCGCGTCGTGATGAGGATGAAATTATGATGAAGACAACACATACACCCAGCCCCCGTGCCGTTGGAATTAACCAATTAAGGTTAAAATCCCCGACCCGGCCGGGAATCGAACCCGGGACCCTCTGAACCGAAGGCCAGTATGTTGACCGTTCAGCCAACGAGTCGGACACTTTTAACATCGATATATATATATATATAAGGATGCTTTTGAAGGCTTTAGTTTGTATTGTATGGAAGTGGAACAGGGACGATAACTCGCTCAGAAAAAAGAGAATGGAAGCTTTTGAAATGTGGTGTTACAGATGCATGCTGAAGGTGAGATGTGCAGATAGAATTACGAATCAAGAGATATTGAATCGAATTGGTGAGAGGAGATCGATTTGGATAAATTTCACTAGAAGAATAGATAGAATGATAGGATACATATCAAGACACCCAGGACTTGTTCAGTTCGTGTTTGAGGGAATTGTAGGCGGACAGGTAGACAACGGTACGAGTGTGACAAACACATTAGAGTAGAAGCAGGTTGTGGTAGTTACGTAGGGATAGGCTGGAATGGAGAGCTGCATAAAACCAGTCCAGAGGCTGATGACCCAAACAATAACAATGTCCTTCTGTCCAGAATAAGGAGTCAAATAATAAGCCTGATCTGCTGTTTATGGCAACACATATCTCGTCAGTAGAGCGAGTATCACAGTAATAATACCCCTGTGCGTGGGGACGCTAGAATGCATCCAAGAAACCCCCCTGATTGTCGTGAAAGGGGAACCCAGGTTATATCTAAACTTCGGACTACGGAGCCTCTAATTGATTCTGGCATTGTTTCCACTAACCTCTGCCCATCTCCTAACTTTAATCTTTCCTTTTCCTTGGTCAACTCTTGTTCTCTTTGGACCCCGGCGATTTAAAGGTCGCAAGGCCTGCGGAGTCTTTAATTTTCAAGCCCTTCGTGAATATTCCGTTTCTTTTGCCGTTCCCTTTATTCCTCAAAGGATCACGTCTCTTCCCCTTTACTTCTGATTTGTGTTAATAGAGGATCGTTGCTTAATTATACTTCCACCTTAAACAATAATCGCCGGCCCCGTGGTGTAGGGGAAGCGTGCCTGCCTCTTACCCGGAGGCTCCGGGTTAGATTCCCGGCCAGGCCAGGGATTTTTACCTGGACCTGAGGGCTGGTTCGAGGTCCACTCAGCCTACGTGATTAGAATGGAGGAGCTATCTGACAGTGAGATAGCGGCCCCGGTCTAGAAAACCAAGAATAACGGCCGAGAGGATTCGTCGTGCTGACCACACGACAGCCCGTAATCTGCAGGCCTTCGGGCTGAGCAGCGGTCGCTTGGTAGGTCAAGGCACTTCAAGGACTGTAGTGCCATTGAGTTTAGTTTGGTTTGGTTTTAAACAATAATTACCAACCTTATCGATTAGTGTTAATAGAGGTTTGTTGCTTAATTATACGTCCTCATAAAACAATAACCACCACCATTATTTCTGATTATTGTTAATACAAGATCGTTGCCTAGTTGTACTTTCTCTTAAAACAATAACCACCACCATTATCTCTGATTAGTGTTAATAGAGGATGGATTCGTTGGCTGAATGCTCAGCGTTGAGACCTTCGATTCAGAGGGTCCCGTGTTCGATTCCCGGCAGGGTCGGGAAATGTAATCACTTCTGATTGATTCTTCTGACTCGGGGACTGGATTTTTGTGTTTGTCCCAAAACTGTCCTCTTCATATTCAGACAACACAAAATACAATACAAAACCACCACAGAAACACGCAATAATAATAATATGTCCCTCCAGATCGGGTTGGCGTCAGGAAGGACATCCTTCCATAAAACAGGGTCAAATCAACATGTGCTATGCAGTTCGCACCCGCGACACTACAGATGTGGGAAAAGCAGTAGTACAATAAGAAGGAGGAGAAGGAGAAGAAGAAGGTGGTAATGGAGGATGGTTGCCCAGTTGTGCTTCCTCTTCAACCACCACCACCACCACCACCACTCTAATAAAGAACTGATATCCATACCTTACATGAAATATTACTAAAATGATATTTACTCACCATAACAACAACCTCAGGGACCCGCAGAAGCTAATATCCAACCTGGCCATTTTCCACTAATTTTCACAACACACGAATGACTGGATGTATCCCCATGTAGCGCGTATTCACCTATAGAGCTGTGCATTTTCTTCAAGAAACGTAAACAGAAGCTCTTCGCCATGCGAATAGTCCACCCACAACACACAAGACTGACGAGTCGGTGCGGCGTAGTAAGGGAGGCGGGGAGCTACCACGTGCCGTGAGAAGGGGACCTACTAGCCGACCTGGAAACGTTGTCCCTGATGTTAAAAACATGGAGCAGACCTACATAACCTACCACACTCTTCGTGCTGTCGTCTCCAGTGAGGGGAAGCAGTGAGTTAATGACGCAATATCGTGTATCTGCGATAAATCGGTATAGTCACTAAAAAAAGAGCGTGTGGCTGCTCTCAGCAGGGCCCCGTTTAAGGTTTGTGACGTCCTGGGCAGACTTTGAAATGCCCACCCCCCCCCCCCCCCCAACACCACCACAATAATATGCCAATTGCAGTATTCGTATGGGAAGGATTTCTCCCTTAACTTCCAAATGAAAAGAGGTGAGGGGGCTGAAATAAACTGAAACACATACAAGTAACCAGTCCTCGAGCGAAGGAATCTACGATTAGATGTAAAAATCCTGCGAGCCAGACGGGAATTGAATCCGGAACACTTGTGCCTAAAGGCCAGCACACTAACCACTCAGCTACCGAGGCGGACGTCTCGTTTCTCCAATATATGAGGCGACCATTAACTTGCCTCTACTTGAATTAATAATAATAATAATAATAATAATAATAATACATTTTACCATTTTCTCTACGTCGCACCGGAACAGATAGGTGTTTCTTTCTCAATTTGCTTTACATTGCTAATATTGTACTTCCTCTTCAAACAATAATCACTACCATTATTTCTGATTAGTGTTAATAGACGATCGTTGCTTGGTTGTAGTTCCTCTTAAAAGAATAGTCGCCACCGCCCTAAATAGTGTTAACAGTATTGCTTGGTTTTACTTCCTCTTAAACGAATAATCACCACCATTATCACTGATTAATGTTAATACAAGATGGTTGCCTGGTTGTACTCCCTCTTGAAACAATAATCACCACCATAATTCCTAGTTTCACTCGGCGAAAGTGGAGGGGCGACTGCCCCCCACCCAAGCCCCCATAATCGCCGCTACTGCCCCAACACTTTCCTGGTGTTAAAGTGGGAAACCATGAAAATCAGTGTTAGGGCTGCCAACAGTGAGGTAAGCTTGCAGGTTCACTGATTGCGGTCCGAACAGCGCAGACAACTCACTCGGTAGCTTGTACTTTAACCTGACTGTGAACATCGTGACTTATGACTTGAGAATCGCACTAGTATTGGTCATGGCCACCTTGCTGAGAAATGAGAATACCGCGCCCCGCATTAACTGATCACCAAACTTCGTAACAAGAATAACTTAAAAATGATTCATCCTTCTCGTATCTCGACAGGTTTTGTGCTGCTGGTTGCAGCACTACATCCTGGCTTCAAAATAGGATCTCTGTTCATTCGCCACTAAAGAAAGCGCTGTGCCGGGCCGGTACATTTACTGGCTCGTAAAATAACTCCCGCGGGACTAAATTCCGGCACCTCGGCCCCTCCGAAAACCGTAAATGAGCAGTTAGTGGGACGTAAAGCCAATAACACTACTAAATTCCTAAAGAGACCTCCGACACAAACATTGGCAGGTCTCCACTACTTTTACAGAGAAACTGAAGATTTGCGCAACAGGTTCATATCCAGAATTTCTTTTTAGGAATTAAACCTGTGAATGGTGAATTTTCACAATAGTGAGATTATGTGAAGTGTAACGCGACTAAAAGTATCTTTAAAATAGGGGGAAGAAAATTACACACACGAACACTTTTATATCACTGGCAGTGAAAATTGAATGTGCAAGAATTGTATAAGCAGGGCTCGATTTGTCAAAAGAAGAGAAGTTTCATATTGTTTATTGAAACTTACTGTTTAACGAACATAAGTTAATTTTGTATATTATCTTTCCTTTATCTTGAATTTATCTTCCTTCCTTCCTTCCTTCCTTCCTTCCTTCCTTTCTTTCTTTCTTTCTGTCCTAATCCGTTTACCGACCAAGCTTAATTCACCACCCCCCCCCCACCGAATCAGCGCGGGATACCAACTCTACCGCCTCAAGGGCAGTGTCCCGAAGCGTGAGACTTTGGGTCCGAGAGATAAAAATGTGAAGGAGGACCAGTACCTCGTCCAGGCTGCCTAACCTGTTATTCTGAATAGCAGCCTTGTGGAGGATGGGCAGATCGGAAGGGATAGATAAGGAAGAGGAAGAGTTAGGAACCACCACGGTATTTTCCTGGAGGAGAAGTGAGAAACCAGGGAAAACCACTTCGAGGATGGCTGAGATAGCAATCGAACCCACCTCTACTCAGTTGACCTCCCGAGACTGAGTGGACCCCGTTCCAGCTCTCGTACCACTTTTCAAATTTCATGACAGAGCCGGGAATCAAACCTGTGTCTCTGGGCGTGGCAACTAATCACGCAAACCACTACACCACATAGGTGGACGTATATTATTATTATTATTATTATTATTATTATTATTATTATTATTATTATTATTATTATTATTATTTACAATTTCCCCTACGTCGTACCGAGACAGAAAGGTCTTATGGAAGTGCTGGGAGTGGGAAGGAAGCGGCCGTGGCCTTAATTAAGTTACAGTCCCAGCATTTGTCTGGTGTGAAAATGGGAAACCACCTCAAACCATGTTCAGGACTGCCGACAATTAGGTTCGAACTCGCTATCTGTTGAATGCAAGATCACAGTCGTGCACCACTAAGGCCAACTCGCTTGGTATATTATTATTATTATTATTATTATTATTATTATTATTATTATTATTATTATTATTATTATTATTATTATTAACTAACGGCAGCGACAGGATTCCCGAAGTTTCACGGGAGGAACTGAGCTGCTGAAGTAGTGGACCCGTCACAAACGACAAGCAATACGTCTTAGAATATCGTTCCGCTGATCACCTGCACTCCAAACTTCAGGCTGTCCGGCTGGCCAGCAATAGCCTTGGTGATACATAACTTGAAATGGAATGAATACGTCATGCGTTGTAACAAGAATTACGAGGAGAATTATGGATTTTCTTTTATTAAAAATCTGGACATAGGCCAGGATCGAATCCAGGAAGTAGGTAAGAAGAAGACGCCCGCTGATCAGTGGAACACCTCTTGAAGATTAAATGCATGCATTATCAATGTGCAGAGAACAATCTGAATAGTGTCATTACTCAACGCTGTCTACGCGCACAGTAGAGCTGTTGCCTAGCAATGGAGGCACGCACAACTCGCGGAAACCGCTGGAGTTACGAAATAACGTCACGAACGCATTTCTCTACTTTGACAAAACACGTGTTTAATTATAAAGTTAAGAAGTATATTGTCATTGATCCACTACCCTACGAATCTGTTCTGAACAATGTGTATGCATGTTTACAAATTCAAAGCTCACTTATGAGCTTAATAACAGAGTGACATCACAGCAGGGGATAGCGGTTCAACTCCTGATTAATACATTCGGAAGCTATGAAATAATAATTCGGACGTGGCAGCGTTGGGGAGATGCCACCAAGTTTTGACGGAGAATATGTACTGCGTGATATAGGTTGCCACAGCCTAGAGGATTCATCGTGCTGACCACACGACACCTCGTTATCTGCAGGCCTTCGGGCAGAGCAACGATCGCTTGGTAGGCCATGACTCTTCGGGGCTGTTGCAACAAGGGGCTTGGATTTTGGATGAGTATTGTCGAATCACGCAGGTATGACATTGCATGCGGAAGATAGCAGGTTCGAACTACACTGTCGGCAACTCTGAAGATGGTTTGCCATTTTCACACCACGTAAATGCTGTGGCTGTACCTTAATTAACATCCGGCTCCATGGCTAAATGGTTAGCGTGCTGGCCTTTGAAAACAAGGGTCTCGGGTTCGATTCCCGGCAGGGTCGGGAATTTTAACCATCATTGGTTAATTTCCCTGGGACGGGAATGGGTGTATGTGTTGCTTCATCATCATTTCATCCTCGTCACGACGCGCAGAACACCTACGGGCATCAAATCTAAAGACCTGCACCTGGCGAGCCGAACCCGTCCTGGGATATCCCGGCACTAAAAGCCATACGCCATTTCATTCATTTTACCTTTATTAACGCCACCGCTTCCTTCATAATTCAAGGCGTTTCCTACCCCGTCGTAACCTCCTGTGTTGGGAGCGATAGAACAACACGCAAAATATCCCTTGCCTGTCGTAGAAAGCAACTAAAAGAGGCCCCAAAGGCTCTCAACTTGGGAGCGTGGGTTGGGGACCACGGGACCCTTAGCTGAGTCGTGGCATTGCTTAGAATTACTTGTGCCCAGGCTCGTCAGTTTCATCTATCTTATACGACCTCCGTTGGTCAACCCTTGTTCTTTTCCGACCCCCACGCTATTAGAGCATTCGCGGCTTAGGGAGACATTCATTTTCACGCCCTTTGTGGCCTTATCTTTCTTTGGTCGATATCTTCATTTTTCGAAATTGTGGATCCTTTCCATTATCTCCCCTCTGATCAGCGTTAATAGAGGATGACTGCCTAGTTGTACTTAGTTGTACTTCCTCTTATAACAATCACTGGGCGAGTTGGTCGTGTGGTTAGGGGCGCGCATCTGTGAGCTTGCATCTGGGAGATAGTGGGTACGAATCCCACTGTCGGCAGTCCTTAAGATGGTTTTCCGTGGTTTCCCATTTTCACACCATGTAAATGCTGGGGTTGTACCTCTCCACGGCCGATTTCTTCCCAATTCTAGGCCTTTCCTATCCCATCGTCGCCATAATACCTATCTGTGTTGGTGCGACGTAAAACAAGTTGTAAAAAAACCAACACCACCACTATCCCATCGGCATCATAAGACCTACAACATGTAGTGCCGAATGGAAACCTATCAAACAAACACAGGAATACAGTTGCTGGGGTTGAAGCCACGATTATGGGATCTCTTCCACTGATTCACTGAGTTATTGACATTAGGTAAGATCACCCGTCTTTGTGTGTAGTGGTTAGTGTGATTAGCTGCCACCCCCGGAGACTCGGGTTCGATTCCCGGCTCTGTCACGAAATTTGAAAAGTGGTACGAGGCCTAGAACGGAGTCCACTCAGCCTCGGGAGGTCAACTCAGTATAGGTGGGTCCGATACCCACCTCAGCCATTCTCTAAGTGGTTTTCTGTGGTTGCCATTTCTCCTCCAGGTAAATGGTACCTACAGTAACTTGAAGCCACGGCCACTTCCTTTCCACTTCCTTGTCTATCCCTTCCAAACTTCTTATCCCCCACCAGGCCTCTGTTCAACATAGCAGGCGAGGTATTGGTCACCCTTCTCAGTTGTATCCCCGCCAAAATATCTCACCTCCATCACATTCCCCTTGAGGTGGTAGAGGTTTGGGAAAAAAATGCTAACCCTGGACGGTAAACTGATTACGAAAGAATATATATTCTTGTTTGTCTTCTCCGTCCTGTTCGTTGAAATACTCTCTACTTCTGTAAATTACATAGTTTGACACCTATTATACTATGCACGTTTTTCTATGACTATCCGGAAGATGTAATATTCCGTTATACATAGTCACTTCCTAAAGTCACAGGGGTCCCAGGTTCGATACCCGGCAGGGTCGGAAAGTTTAACCTTAATTGCTTAATTCCCCTAGCACGAGGGATGGGTGTATGTGCCATCTTCATCCTCATTTCATGCTCATCACGACGCGAGGTCACCTACGGGAGTCAAATCAAAAGACCTCCATCTGGCGACCCGAACTTGTCCTCGGACACTGCCGGCACTAAAAGCCATACGCCATTATTATTTCCTAAAGTTAGCACAGTGCCGCGTTCTTGATATATTTTTTCATATTCGTACTCTTTTTTTAATAATTGACGTGGTCCAATAAATATCTTCCTTGATTTATCGCTCTGTCATCCAATCGATGCATTTCTCTTTGTTTTTCTTTGCTACTTGCTTTACGTCGGACCGACACAGACAGGTCTTATGGCGACGATGGGATAGAAAAGGGCTAGGACTGGAAAGGAAGCGTCCATGGCCTTCATTGAGGTAGTTTGCCTGGTGTGAAAATGGGAAACCACGGAAAACCATCTTCAGCGCTGCCGACAGTGGGGTTCGAACTCACTATCTCCCGGATGCAAGCTCACAGCTGCGCGCCCCTAACCCATGGCCAGCTCGCCCGGTCTATGCATTACATACAACTTTTAATGAGTTCTGTTTATTTTTGTGGCAGGCTGTGTTTAACCCAAAACTCATCTCTGAAACACGAAAATGACAGTAACTTACAACAAAAATGGATGTGTCCGTTTTTATTCCGACGCTGCTCAAGTAGCATGGATGAAATGTAAAAATAATGTCGCATTTTTTACGAAGATATCGAATTTTAATAGAAACAATATAGGCCTACAAAGAAACTACATTAGTTGTGAGGTTTTGCTTACACCAGTACCACAAGAATAAACTAATTAATTGTATTGGCTTTACGTCTTACTATCAATTTTTACGGTTTTCGTAGACACCGATATGCCTGAATTTACTCGCGCATGAGTTCTTCTACATGCCAGTAAATCTACCGACACGAGGATGACGTATTTGAGCACCTTCAAATACCAGCAGTCTGAGCCAGGATCGAACCTGCCAAGTTGGGGTCTGAAGGCCAGCGCCTCAACCGCCTGAGCCACTCAGTCCGGCACAAGAATCAACTACTGCACGCGTTTTAAATATTCCAATATTATAATAGTCTCTGCATAAACGTTCCTCAAAGTTTATCAATTTTACATGACAAAATGAAAGTGACTGAGGTATGAGTGATGCTAGTAATGCCATTCCTTATGCAGCCAGTCCCTGCTATGAATGGTGTGAAAATATTGCTCATAGGGTCGGTTGGTGCATGCATTTCAGTGGGCTTGGCAGACTGATATGTAATAGCAACTTCTGGCTCGGTGAGGAAAGCAACGGGAAACTACCTCACTCCTCATTTCCCTAGTACGCCTCTTCAGTGATGCCAAGGCCATCTATGACAGCTGATGGCGGAGCTGTTGAGGATCCAACCAGCCTTCGGGCTGAGGACTAAACATACCTACATACAGTTGTAGCCTAAGTACCTCCTACTTTCCTTACACTTCATTGCGATAGATGGACCTGTTTTCGAAATGTGGTGCAATATCCGAAATGATAACTCGTATTGTTTTCGCTTGAAGGATAATTTTCCTTAAATTCCTGAATAAACAGGAAATCCTGTCTCAAATAAGTAAGTTGTCGCGAAAGGAATCAGGATGTTCAGTAGCCTACTTGTTGTCTTAAAGATT
This sequence comes from Anabrus simplex, assembly GCF_040414725.1. Lineage (NCBI taxonomy): Eukaryota > Metazoa > Arthropoda > Insecta > Orthoptera > Tettigoniidae > Anabrus > Anabrus simplex. The sequence continues at coordinate 209,759,119 of NC_090272.1, forward strand.
GAAATATTTTGCCAGAACTCCGACAAATTCAATTCCATTATTCTTAATGAAAGATCACTAGTGAGATTTGCAAATTGTTTCTGCTCATTTACATTCAGAGATGATGACCCAGGAAAATTTTAAATGTACTTTTAGTCCAGCACGAATTACTACGGAATAGCAATGGACATATTTCTCAGTCTTGGCCCTCCTAGCGTCCAGGCGGCTAGAATTATACAATCCACCGGTGTTCTCTCAATCATTAGAGAGAAAATTGCCACTGGAACTATGTGTAAGGAAGGCTAGAATCCAAAAAAAAAAAAAAGAAAGAAATAAAAAACCGTGGCACAAGACCCCGAAGCCTGCAGATTACGAGGTGTCGTGTGGTCAGCACGATGAATCCTCACGGCCGTTATTCTTGGCTTCTAGACCGGAAGGCTAAAATCCTGCTTTACAGAAATTTTCCGAACAGACACTTTTTGTTTGTCATGCCTCGGACTAATGGGATAGTCGGAGTCCCACTTACATCCATTAGATAGATTTACAGAGGTGGGTTCATTAAAGAAGCGAATCATCGCCAGTTCGGGTGATGCATTTTTTTAAACATATTGGGCGAATATTATCATGTTCTAAAAGCAAACTTAGATGCAAAAATAATTATTCTCAATGTCTATGGAATAAATAATTTATCATTTTTAAACTGTGCTTAAGGGAATGTTAGCTATGTGTATGGCGTCACACATCACGTACTTAACGTACCTATATCTGCTTGCTTGAAAGAAAGGCAGCCATAATTTTATATTATGTTACACAAATAGCAAAATATCAAAGAAGGTAACTGAATGTAAATCAGGGTAAACACGTTTTAAAGCAATTAAATCTCGCCTATAATTACCTACAATCATATAATGACACCAGAAAATCGAACAGAACTGCTAATAATTCGACATAAATTCAGAGCAATCCAATGTTTTACACTTGACAACTTGGAACATTACTACTTACGATGTTCGTACGTAACAATGTCAGAAACAAATCGAGGTTAAGAATAGCTCTTCTAAATTACTTAGCAAGTCGAGCTAAATTGTAATAGAATACTCACAATAGACTGAATGTTTGAATGTTTGTACATTTCTTGTTGAAATACGATTGACCAGTTTTCGCTCGCAGTAGAAAATTACACTAGAAACACTATTTCTTTTAATTTAACTTACACTCTAAATGAATGACACCATACAAACTACCGAGCTTCATAGCTGCAGTCGCCTAAGTGCGGCTAGTATCCAGTAATCGGGAAATAGTGGGTTCAGCTCCACTCTTGGCAGCCCTGAAGATGATATTCCGTGGCAAATGACGGGGTTGTACCTTAATTAAGGCCACGGCCGCCTCCTTCCAGTTACTAGGCCGTTCCTATCCCATCGTCGCATTAAGACCTATCTGTGTCGCTGCGACGTAAAGCAAACAGCAGAAAAAAAAGAACACCACACAAACTTAAGATTTTTTAATAATCTTCTTTACGTCGCACCGACACAGACAGGTCTAATGGTGACGATGGGATAAAAGTGGGAAGAAAGCGGCCATGGCCATCATTAAGGTACAGAGGCTCGAACGGTATAGTTCATGTTCCTTTACACATAAGCATAGGAAAATCAGCACAAAAAGTATTGTTCTGATGGATTAAATACCTATATGTGGCTGGAAATGAAAAGCATTGTGAGATATGAGCTTTTTCCCGAACAGCGACGAATTATCCTGATTGTTCCGTACTGTAGAAATGTGCTGTATATTTATTTATTTATTCACCCTTACAGTATAACGCATTTAAGGTTCATTTTCCTGAATATATTTGCAAAGGAAAATTGACATCACGGACGTTTTTTTTCTGATGGACTGCATATGCATGTGTGTCTGGGAGGCGTGACGACTCTTAAGGAGGATAATGAATCGGAACAGAATTGTGGGATAGAGGTATTCCTCGCCCACCATCGATATACAGTCTTCTTCTTATTATTATTATTCATTTGTTTACCCTCCAGGGTCGGTTTTACCTCGGACTCACCGAGGAATCCCACCTCTACCGCCTCAAGGGCAGTGTCCTGGAGCGTGATACTTTCCGTCGGGGATACAACTGGGAGAATGACCAGTACCTCGCCCGGATGGCCTCACCTGCTATGCTGAACAGGGGCCTTGTCGGGGGATGGGAAGATTGGAAGGAATAGACAAGGAAGAAGGAAGGTAGCGGCCGTGGCCTTAAGTTAGGTACCATCCCGGCATTTTAGTGGAGGAGAAGTGGGAACCACGGAAAACCATTTCCAGGATTGCTGAGGTGGGAATCGAGCCTCCCCCTACTCAGTTGACCTCCCGAGGCTGAGTGGACCCCGTTCCAGCACCCGTGCCACTTTTCAAATTTCGTGGCAGAGCCGGGAATTGAACCCGGACCTCCGGGGGTGGCAATTAATCACACTAACCACTACACCACAGAGGCGGACGATATGCAGTCTATCAAAACAACTTTCATTGTGTTCAAATTTCTAATAATAATAATAATAATAATAATAATAATAATAATAATAATAATAATAATAATAATAATAATGTATGTATGTTGGGTATTCAGCCCGAAGGCTGGTTTGATCCTCTTCAGCTCTGCCAACAGCTGTCATAAATAGCCTAGGCGTTACTGAAGAGGCGTACTAGGGAAATGAGGAGTGAGGTAGTTTCCCGTTGCTTTCCTCACTGAGCCAGCCGTTGCTATTACATATCAGTCTGCCAAGCCCACTGAAATGCATACACCAACCGACGCTATGAGCGATATTTTCACACCATTCATAGCAGGGACTGGCTGCATAAGGAATGGTATTACTAGCATCACTCATACCTCAGTCACTTTCATATTGTCAAAGCCAAGGATGAGACTGAGACAGGTCAATGAAAGTAACAAATTTGATATAGCCCATACCAGAAGACATAGTGCACTGTAAACACTACATCTCGCCAGCAAAGGCATAATAATAATAATAATAATAATAATAATAATAATAATAATAATAATAATAATAATAATAATAATAATAATAATGTTATTTGCTTTACGTCCCACTAACTACTTTTGCGGTCTTCGGAGACGCCTAGGTGCCAGAATTTAGTCCCGCAGGAGTTCTTTTACGTGCCGTGAATCTACCGACACGAGACTGTCGTATTTGAGCACCTTCAAAAATCACCGGACTGAGCTAGGATTGAACTTGCCAAGTAGGGGTTAGAAGGCCAGCGCCTTAACCGTCTGAGCCACTCAGCCTGGCGTTCAAATTTCTATGCTTATGTGTAAAGTAAAATGAATCTGAAATACATTGTACGGTAGGAGTGCGTAAATACGTCATGTAAACATGTGTATGTATGTATGTTTAGTCCTCAGCCGAAAGGCTGGTTGGATCCTCAACAGCTCCGCCATCAGCTATCATAGTTGTCCTAGGCATCACTGAAGAGGCGTACTAGGGAAATGAGGAGTGAGGTAGTTTCCCGTTGCTTTCCTCACCGAGCCAGAAGCTGCTATTACATATCAGTCTGCCAAGCCCACTGAAATGCATGCAACAACCGGCCCTATGAGCAACATTTTCACACCATTCATAACAGGGACTGGCTGCATAAGGAATGGCATTACTAGCATCACTCATACCTCAGTCACTTTCATTTTGTCAAAGCCAAGGATAAAGCTGAGACAGATCAATGAAAGTAACAATATTGCTCTAGCCCATACCAGAAGACATAGCGCACTGTAAACACTACGTCCTGCCAGCCAATGCATCATGTAAACATACATTACCTAAAAAATATATATATATATATATATATTTTACGTAATCAGTTCTATCTCACAGTTATGACAAAACCGAAGTGTGCTTTGTCGATATTATAAGTTCATATTTAATTTATATGTAGAGTTTGAAGTGCTATGACGTCTTAATATTAAGTAATATTTTGTTATTTCCACGCCTTCGATGTTTGATAAAAACACCCGCTTCGCTTAAAGTATCTCCTTCTTCAGAAAACTGCAATACACGTTTCGAAGCATGTCGTTCAACTTCCTGAGGGCAAATTGTGAACCTTTAAGTTGATATAATTTATGTAAAGAGAACTGTAGACAAAAGAGACTATAATTTACCGTTGCTGGGAATGAAGTAGCGATATTAGCTCCTTCTGCCTTTGATAATTTCACACAGGTAATAAGACTTATCCCGATTAAATAGCTTAACACGAAAAATTTAGCAACCATGTGTAAAAGTGTCTTACCATAAATACATTTATGTGGATTGAAAACAATGTTGTGTTCTGACAATAACTGGGTAAATTGTTTTTGTTTCTGTTTTTTTACGATTGGTTGTACGTCTCACCGATACGGATTGGTCTTATGGCGACGATGGGGCAGGAAAGGGCTAGGACCGTGGCCTTTATTAAGGTACAGCCCCAATATTTACCTGGTGTGAAAATGGGAAAGCACGGAAAAACATCTTCAGGGCTGCAGACAGCGGGGTTCGAATCCACTATCTCCCGAATGCAAGCTCACAACTGCGTGCTCCTAACCGCACATCCAACTCGCTCGGTGATCCAAGAAGTAGTTAGGCTACTACATTGTACCATTACAATTTTGTTCTCTAAGGCAGTGTGCGTGTATTTAGAAACATTCCCTAGAAAATAATTATAAGAGAACTGTAGAAAATGAAGAAAATTACAGTGTTGTACTCATCAGCTTATCAGGCAAACGTATAAGGTATGTTACAAATATTTAATGGCATTATATCATCGTTGCGCCTGCGAAAACCGCTATGTAATAATATTTTTGGAGGAATACTGGCCCGCAGCACAAATGTTGCAAAGAGCGAGAACTTCTTGACAATATTGGCACAACATTGAATCTTAGATGACAGAACCTTACCGGCCAAATTTCTAAGCTAAAATATTTCACAGAGCGGTTTCTGCAGGCGATATATTTCCTTTATTGATTGAGATGTTATATATTAAGTTTAAGCAGGTTTCAGCTTACAATAAAATGTTCACAATGATGTACGTCAACTATCATTCACCCTTGTTTTGAAAAACATGTAGCTGTGTCTATAGTCCCAACAATAAAAGAAGTGTTCTGACAGCTGGAACAGGGAGGGTTTGTTGACTGACTGCCTGGATGGACAGAAGAGTGTAGAGATATGGTTGTCGTGGGAACGGACGCACTGTGGTCGTCACGGAGACGAGCCTGTTGTCCACTTAGAGTTGCCAGACTTTTTATTTCTCAACAACGGCACTGCAGTAGCTCCTTCCTCCTGTCCTATCTGTCAGAACGCTTCTATTAATAGTATAACTGTAGTTAAACTGCGATCACTTCCCTCTGTGACGTTGCTACATAGTGCGGGCCAGGCCATGATAATACCCATCAAACAATGAGTATTCTATGTCAAAACTTGAAGGCGCGACCTCCACACTGTTCCGTTCAAGTGTTTCAATGGGTAATCATATCGTCACTGTTAGAGCAAAACCTTGTATCTCCTAAAGCTCTTCCTATCCATTAAGACTGGTCACATCTCCCAGCCACATTTAGACATGCAGCCCACTAGTACACATTTTGGTTGGGTTCCTTCTCCTATGCTAATGTGTAAAGGAAAGTGAGCCTTAAACACGCTATTCTGTAGGAGTGCGTAAATACGTAATTTTCATACCAGGAAAATTCTGGGGCTGTACCTTATTTAAGGTTACGGCCGCTTCTTTCCAACTTCTGGCCCTTTCCTATCGCATCGTCACCATAAGGCATACCTTTGTCAGTATGACGTAAAGGAGGGAGACTTAGCTTAACAAAGAAAAATAAAGGTTAATATTCATTCGATTGTTAAATGTGCTACAATTGCTGCACATACCCCAGTATTGGCATGCTTCCTGGCAACTAGAAGCAACTTCAATAATGTCAAAATTCTAATAATTATAACATTTTTAAAATAAAATGTTAAAAATTTCCCACCGGGCGAGTTGGCCGTGCGCGTAGAGGCGCGCGGCTGTGAGCTTGCATCCGGGAGATAGTAGGTTCGAATCCCACTATCGGCAGCCCTGAAAATGGTTTTCCGTGGTTTCCCATTTTCACACCAGGCAAATGCTGGGGCTGTACCTTAATTAAGGCCACGGCCGCTTCCATTCGACTCCTAGGCCTTTCCTATCCCATCGTCGCCATAAGACCTATCTGTGTCGGTGCGACGTAAAGCCCATAGCAAAAAAAAAAAAAAAAAATTCCCGCCGTTTTTACAATATGTCACCGTTTCCCTTATAAATTCCAAGTTTATATAAATTTTCGTACTTTTCCTTTTTAAAGTGTGTATCAAACTTCCACCTACAAAATGAACCTCAATCACTAATATAGACTGTGATTTAGACATTTTTGTCGAGTTTTTATTGCGACCACCTGAAAATATTAATATTTTTGTAAATAAATATGTTATATAAAATCTAATATAAATCCCATTGATCTGAATGAGGTATAGATTGTAGTACAACACTATGGGAGGAAATCCTGAAAAAGTCATAATTATCCGTGGAACAGTAAGAGAGTTATGAAGGATACCGTGATAAATTGTTAAAAGGACGGGAAGTTTTGAACATTTTATTTAAAACTGTTATAATTAGAATTTTGACATTATTGAAGTTGCTTCTGATTGCTCTGAAGCATGCCAATACTGGGATATGAGCAGCATTCGTCAACAACGTTTGTAGCGTATATAACAATCGAATGAATATTGGCCTATTTTCCCCGTGTTAAGCTGGGTTCCCCCCCTAAAGCCAATTGTAAAAAATATCATACAAATATTCCTACAGCATGGTACCGTAAGGTTCAATTTCCTTTGCGGATAAATATAGGAAAATGAACACAACGAGCGTTGTTCTGATGGACCATATATCTATTTGTAGTTGGGAGGCGTGACCAGTTTCAAGGGAAATAATGGATAGGAAGAGCATTGCGAAATACGAGGTTTTCCTGTAACAGTAACGATATATCACCGCTGCGCCTAGAAACACCGCTATGTGATAATATTTCAGCTTAGAACTCTGACCAGAAAGGTCCTGTCAGCGTTTTGTCTCGGGATGACTCGGCTAATCTCGGCTCAACTCTGCTCGGGTGGTGGAGCGCTGCAGAACAGGTGAGGAAGACGGAGACAGGCGGAGCGAGCTTGACAGGCATAGGGACAGAGAAAAACAGCGCTATTGCTGAAAATCGAGGAGTCGGGGTCTGCACTCCGGTCAACCTAGCGAAGTAGTCTTTTGCACCTTGCGCCACGCAATGCACCGGTGCGTGCACCCTGAAAGGCCCTGAACTAGATCAACGAATTTTCGTTCTAAGTGATACATGTGCTGCGGGTCAGTATTTCTCCCCTCAACATTGTGACCGCTATTTCGAGGCGCAACGACGTTATATACCTTCATTATAGACTGCCGTGCCTGTCGGTGTTTAGTCTGCAAGCCTCTGCGAGTTTACTGACCACCGTCACAATCCTCTAACTACCTCTGTGGCCTCGTTTAGTTCCATATCTCTTATCATGTAATTAGAAACTGAGTCTCAGCATCATCGTCTTTGTCTCGCCTCACATGACTCCACCGTTAAAGCCGGTTTATGCGTACAGAGTCATCAGTTGAGTTGATTTCCGAGTTACCCTTTATCTCCTCGTTCCGAGTACCCTCCTGCCATTGTTTCTACCTGTTTGTACAAGCGACTATTCTCGCTATTTTCATGCCTGTTACTCTTAACTTATCAATGAGATATCCTGAGTTTATCCATCTTTCACACCTGTAAAGCAAAACTGGTCTGAAAACAGACCGATGTGAAGGTACTTTCGTCCGGGAGCTGACTTGTTTCTTATTGAATACTGTTGATCGCAACTGCGAGCTCACTGCATTAGCTTTGTCACACCTTGATTCAATCGTATTTTCAACCTATCATTCAATTGTATTGGGTTTCTTACCTATTGACATTTTAGTCTTGGAAAGGTTAATGTTCATATCCCACTCATTGCGTCTATTTTCAAGTTCCAGGATATTAGACTGTTGGCACAGTCTGCCATTAAGACCATATCGTCAGCATAGCCAAACTGCTTAACTTAATACATTTACACTTAACTGAATCCCTCCCTGCCACTTTAGGCTATATCTTTCAGTAGATGATCGATAAAAACTATGAAGAACAGCCTTTTCAAATCCCTGTAAGTACCTCGAACCAAGAACTTATTCTACCATCTCTCACTGCAGCCCCCAAATTGTCACCATAAATGCCTCTGATTGATTTAAATAATTATTAATTGATTATAATCGTATCGTAATCTGTTTACCCTCCAGGGTCGGTTTTTGCCTCGGACTCAGCGAGGAATCCCACCACTACCGCCTCAAGGGCAGTGTCCTGGAACTTCAGACTATGGGTCGGGGATACAACTGCGGAGGATGACCAGTACCTCGCCCAGGTGGCCTCACCTGCTATGCTGAACAGGGGCCTTGTGGAGGGATGGAAGCGTGGAAGGGATAGACAAGGAAGTGGAAAGGGAAGCGGCCGTGGCCTTAAGTTAGGTACCATCCCGGCATTTGCCTGGAGGAGAAGTGGGAAATCACGGAAAACCACTTCCAGGATGGCTGAGGTGGGAATCGAACCCACCTCTACTCAGTTGACCTCCTGAGGCTGAGTGGACCCCGTTCCAGCCCTCGTACCACTTTTCAAATTTCGTGGCAGAGCCGGGAAACGAACCCGGACCTCCGGGGGTGGCAGCTAATCACACTAACCACTACACCACAGAGGCGGACATTAAATGATTATAATCTACCTTTAATCCCATTGCCTTCGAGTGTGGCGAATATATTTTCCCTCGGTACTCTATCATAGGCCTTCTCTAGATCTACGAAACATCAACATTACTGTCTATTCATCTCGTAGCACTTCCCAGTTATCGCTTAAGTGCGGTCAGTATCCAGTAATCGGGAGATAGTGGGTTCGAGCCCCACTGTCGGCAGTCCTGAATATGGTTTTCCGTGGTCTCCCATTTTCACACCAGACAAATTCCGGGGCTGTACCTTCATTAATGCCACGGCCGTTTTCTTCCACTTTCTAGGCCTTTCCTATCCCATCGTCGCCATAAGACATATCTGTGTCGGCGTGACGTAAAGCAAATAGGAAAAAAAAAAATCCAGTTACCTGGCGTATACTGAAAATCTGATTCTGACAGCCCCTCTGTGGTCTGAAAGCACACTGTTTTTCATTCAACTTACTCTCAACCACTGATCACACCCTCCCTTTCAAAATGCCTGGTATACTGATCAATGAAATACCTCGATAGTTGCTGAAAGCTTTCGTGTTCCCTTGTTTATAGATAGGTGTAATTATTGCTTTCGTCCAATCAGAAGGTACCTTATTAACATTCCATGGTACACATATATCTTTAATAATAATAATAATAATAATAATAATAATAATAATAATAATTTTTATCTTCCAATATTTTACAAGCACTGGTCAAGGCAGGGGCGGTGCGTCATTAAAGGCTAAAGGGGCTTAGCCCAACCAGATTTTCGGATATAACAGTTAAGAAATGTTATATTATTTGTATTTTTGATCATTCATTTAATGAGACCAAATTTATATCTGAGTACCTGCAGTAATTAATTATATGAGAAAATGAAAGTATGATTGTATTCCATGTTTTCTATGTTTACACAGTGGCTAATTCGCCCTCAGTACTCACAGTGGGTGCTGGTAACTGTTTTGAAGGTTAGTGAACATTTGAGGGAGTGAAAGTTTCAATGCATTTTAAAACTTCAAACTAGGGACTAGCTTTTGACATGCCCGCAATAAAAAGGAACAATATAGACGAAGCTGTAGCGGCGGGTGTTATGGCGATGTTATTGCAAGCTCAATTATATTCTTCTAATCTCATGTAACATGTGAATCTTTCGACACGTTTCGAATTTTAGTTTACAGTTCGCTTTTAGCAGTTGCGGAGTGGAATGCATAAGTTCTCGATCTTTTTTTCTTATTTTTTGTTGCTAGTTGCTTTACGCCCCACCGACACAGATATGTCTTATGGCGACGCTGGGACAGGAGAGGGCTAGGAGTGGGAAGGAAGCGGCCGTGGCCTTAATTAAGGTACAGCCCCAGCATTTGCCTGGTGTGAAAATGGGAAACCACGGAAAACCATTTTCAGGGCTGCCGACAGTGGGGTTCGAACGTACTATCTCCCGAATACTGGATACTGGCCGCACTTAAGCGACTGCAGCTATCGAGCTCGGTCTGGATAGTTTTTGTTTAACAGTGAATAATACGTAGTGTTTAAATATAGTGAATAGTTTGCACCGCAGAAGATTCAACGAGCACAATTTCTTTATAAATTAGGTAACTCTTAAAGTATGTTATTATTAGGATGCATTAGAATCAGGCATGTTTAACTGTAGTGATATTGACAATAAAAATGTAATGACAAGGTTTAATATGGGTGTATATACCACAGCAGAAGCAACAAAACCTACATCGATAACAACAGTAACATATAACAGGGTAATAATACCCACATTACCCCCACCTATCATTTGAGCCACGAGCCGCTACTGGGTCAAGACAAAGCCCGATAAAAAAGACAACTAACTTACTTAGATTCAGTTCTACACCATTGTCCAAGGAATCTTCTTCAGCTTCAGCGCCGTATCTCCTCTCACTGTCAAGAAACACGTCACACTTTTATTTCCCCTTGTAAGTAGCTGTGAACACTAGAAAATGCCATAGTGCCCCGCGGCGGGCGGTGTACTGCCTCGCTGTCCAACTAGCGCTGACCGCTCCACTGGCCATCACACCCGACTCAGGGAGGGGGAGGAGCGGCTAGCTAGGAGGGGAGGGAGGGGACAAGAACAAACTGGGTACACGTGACTTGGGCACAACTTGAATGAATCTTTACAATATCGATCCTGTATTGTGATAGAACAAGGACCACTTTACGTGCAGTCTTCTGTCCCTCCAACTTCCCTTCTTCTTGGTTCATTTACGGGGTTAGTAGGACACTCATGAGTGAATACGTGGATGAATGAAGGGGTAGTAGGCTATATAGCCTATAATCTGGAGCCATCCTCGCGTTTGAGGTGTCGTGGTCAGCAGTCCAGTGTTCTTAGCGCGTGTGTGTGTAACCAGGCCCGTAGCGAGGATTTATTTTTGGAGGTGGTCCAAAACAGAATATTATTGGCTGGCTTGTTTGTAGCATTTCAGTATATGATCTGTACGACTTTCCTAGCCTCGGTTCATTTGAAAACCAAATTGGAAATTGAGATTTATAGCTAACATAGCTGTTTTATGTAAGAAAACGTAACTGTACCAACATAGTGAATAATTATGTTCAACATTCGGAACACTAATATTGATATCAGCCCCAAACCTATATGACATTAATTGACAGCGTTCTTGGAACATCTTCAATAAAACACCAAATCAAATATGTCTTAGTACTGTAAAAGAAATATGATATGATTTTTTTTTCTTTGCTATTTGCTATTTGCTATTTGCTTTACGTCGCACCGACACAGATAGATCTGGCGACGATGGTACAGGAAAGACCTAGGAATGGGAAGGAAGCGGCCGTGACCTTAATTAAGGTACCATTTGCCTGGTGTGAAAATGGGAAACCACGAAAAACGATCTTCATGATATTTAATTTGAAAAATACGTACAGTCGTTCAAAAATTGCAATCTTCTTCTTCTTCTTCTTCTACCACTATCGCTTTTCGCACTTCGTGGGGTCGCGCGTGCGAACTGTATCGCACATGTAGATTTGCCCATGTTTTATGGCCGGATGCCGTTCCTGACGCCAACCGTATATGGAGAGATGTAAATACTATTGTGTTCCTGTGGTGGTTGGTAGTGTAGTGTATTGTATGAATACGAAGAGAATGTGTTGGGACAATCACAAACACCCAGTCCCCGAGCCAGAATAATTAATCATACGTGATTAAAATCCCCGAGCCGACCGGGAATCGAATGCGGGACTCTCTGAACCGAAGGCTTCAACGCTAACCATTCAGGCAAGGAGTCGGACAAAAAATGAAATAATAATAATAATAATAATAATAATAATAATAATAATAATAATGATGATGATGATGATAATAATAATAATAATAATTAGGGGCCGTATTTTTTTTGTAATAACGATATGCACAAGTTTTTTGATATCTTCTTTCTTGTCTATACAGACTTCTCAGGTACTAAAAATACCGTATTTTAGCAAAATGAAGTCCGCCTCTGTGGTGTAATGGTTAGCGTGATTAGCTGCCACCCCCGGAGGTCCGGGTTCGATTCCCGGCTCTGCCACGAAATTTGAAAAGTGGTACGAGGGCTGGAACGGGGTCCTCTGAGCCTCGGGAGGTCAACTGAGTAGAGGTGGGTTCGATTCCCACCTCAGCCATCCTGGAAGTGGTTTTTCGTGGTTTCCCACTTCTCCTCCAGGCGAATGCCGGGATGGTACCTAACTTAAGGCCACGGCCGCTTCCTTCCCTCTCCCTTGCCTATCCCTTCCAATCTTCCCATCCCTCCACAAGGCCCCTGTTCAGCATAGCAGGTGAGGCCGCCTGGGCGAGGTACTGGTCATACTCCCCAGTTGTATCCCCCGACCAAGAGTCTGAAGCTCCAGGACACTGCCCTTGAGGCGGTAGAGGTGGGATCCCTTGCTAAGTCCGAGGGAAAAACCGAACCTGGAGGGTAAACAGATGATGATGATGATGATGATGATGATGATGATGATTTTAGCAAAATGAAATCGCGATATATCGCGAAACTTGATTTATTGCGCGAATTGCGCAAATAATCACGAAACATACACCACTTGGTGCGAAAAATGCGAAATGGCACCGGAAGAGCTCTCCAATAAATGTTTAAATGCTTTTGAGAACTTGACTATCGTAGTTTCCTTCTCATTCGCTCGATTGCGCTGTATATTCTCTACACAAATGCACACAAAGCGGTACGCACTGTGTATCGAATGTATGTGTATTTAGTACCGTGATCTCTAAGGCAGTCGATAAATATCAATATCTGTTATCGATTACAGCAAATAGCGTTGTGGTCGTAACAAGATACAAGACCGGTTGTAGATACAGCAGTGCGCAATGAGAGTTCGTTACTTACGAACAGTTATGGGCAAATGTCCAACATTTAAGTATTAAAATGCCGAAAACTGAAGTCACAACAGGTTTTTCGAGGGCCGAGGAATACAACAATGAGGGGTTCTATGTATTTGATGCTGCAAGAAAGATTCTAATGTACCAATTGTGTACCGGTAATATTCGTAAAGTGGAAACGTGTGATATACACTGCAGAGAATCGGAATGAAGCAAATGAACATAATTCGAAGCGGCAAATAACAATCGGCGATACTTTACAGATCATAAAGGAGTTGAAAAATTATAAAGAGCAATTCGTAATAGACACAAAAAAAGCATTCATGCAAGCCAACATTCCTCTAGAAAAATAGGATAATCCTGGATTAGGAAGAGAATGAATATAAAAGAAAAGATAGATAATACTGTCTTTACTGTAAAATTATGACGGTATTGGTAGGCCTATTGTTAATAAATCGCCTGTTTGAGTAGTAATAATATTATTGTTTTTATATCCCACTAACCACTTTTACGTTTTCCGAAGACGCCGAGATACCGGAATGTCGTCCCGCAGGAGTTCTTTTACGTGCCAGTAAACTACTGACACGAGGCTGACGTATTTGAACTTCTTCAAATAACACCGGACTGAGCCAGGATCGAACCTGCCAAATTGGGGTCAGCTTTAACCATCTGAGCTGCTCATCGCCGACCGGGGAAATAGAGCATATCCATGAAACTTTTCCAGTGCTATATGACTTTGCAAAATGTAATGAAAGCACATGTGGTTGAGGAAGTGAAAGAAGACAGTGTTAGCAAAGTTTTAGGAGGTTTTATAAAAGACCACAGTGAATTTGCATCCAAGTGTTCGCAAGCATTATGATTTCCGACATCTAATGTCGTCAGCGAGAGGAGCTTCTCTGGTTACACGAAGACACTTCCTGACTGTCGCAAACTATGCTGAAACCATGCTTAGTTTGTACTTTGGAGACAAGTAATTCAACGTCTAAAACTGTAGGCTATGTATAAATGTATATCACAGGGCAGATAACCTAACTTCATTTCAAAGTATCAGTAATTTATATATTTATTTCTATAACGATTTTCATATTTGGTTATTTAAGATTTAATAACAATGATACATTACAAGAGTTTACTTTAAAACCCCTTATCACAAAGTTAGTTACATTTACCACATACGCTACTACAAGGAAGATTTCGCAGGAAACATCGATCAGTATAACAATTTATTTCACCGAAATCAACCGTTTTATTTCGCCAAAAAATAACGCCCCTATTAATAATAATAATAATAATCAATTAATAAATAAGAAAGGTTGGTCAATGGAACACAGCCTGAGTGTGTTGGTCGGCTACACATGGTCTTAACAGAAGCGGTGACAAGGGGCAAGAGATACAAGACAGAACAATGAATATGAATATCCACAGCCTGTTTCCAGGGTCAGGAATGGAATGAAGGAAGTCCCCACGTTTCTCACACAACCTTATTTTTTTCCATTACAGAGTGGAACTTCATTGACGGTTTACACTAGGTCACTTACAGTTTACCGTGCATCTGTCATCTCCCTAACACAGCTTCTCAATTTTATGTCGCGGCCCTTCCGACCCTTTATTATAAGGCAAACCAACCAGCCAACATCATGAAACGATAATCAAGAAAGGACCGCTAGATTGAGAAGATATTGAGAATGCTGCTGTTCTAAAATTTAAATTTCATTAGTGTTTTTCCCTGTCACAGGCGTTTCGCCTGCACGTTATATCAGGCTTGGTTTCTCAATTTTTTTCTTCCTGAATTTTTGACAGTGATTTCATCCTGTTTTGTTATTGTTACAAAACCAACATTATTTAGACTACGAGGTCCGCAACCTCACGATGTGCACTTATTCTTTATTTTCATCTGTATCATTTGTTTTCATTTCTTTTCTTCCTAGGTTAACACAGTTTTTAGTTTCAATTATTGTTTTGAATTAACCTCTGTGTCACTGAATTTTGTCGCAGTGAGTTGTTTTTTGTTCAGACGTGAAAATAATTTTAAAATACTTTTATTGTGATGTGATCGTAAACCATACGATAAATAATAAATAATGCTCCACATAATGATGTAAATATTGTGCTAATTCTGTTTCCGTCAAAGCTCTCTTTTGTTTGTTTTTTTCATTTGTTCCTTCATTATGATTTTTGGAATTTTTTAACTTGTATTACGTAAATTATTTCAACCCCCCTCGTTTTTCACTGAAGATGGCTCAAACGAGCCGAAACATGTTTGAATTTGTTTGCTCCGCCTAATGACGGAATATATGATGTATTGAATTAGGAAGATACTCTTACCTTTTCACCTTTGTAAAGTCAAAACCGTCAACACGGAATGATTCTAATATCTTGTAATCAGAGCAAGTAATTTAAAATTTTGTTTAGATGCTTTTGAAAGGGAATGTCCCATCTTCTACTTAAAAATCTATGCAAAAAACATTGAATGTTATTTAATTTTGGAGTAGTCTATAAAGTAGGTATTTTACTTAAAGTATGATTTCTTGTCATTTCTCCATTTGATTTTTAAAATTAACAACATATAACAAGGGTGTCTTTTTGTAATGGATGGGTCAGTTCACATGGATTCACCCAAATACACTCGTTGGAATCACAGGAGCCAACATTTGGTCTTGAGCACGAGAGCAAAGATGAATATATCAGATACTTTGACTGGAGTAAAAAGCGATTGTGTCCCCGTACCACTATATGCATGAGGGCAGGTGCTCTCATGGAGTCGGCACCTACGTTTGGAACTTGTCGATGTTGGTGTCCTCAATTTCATCCTGAACATTATGTCAACCCT
Source organism: Anabrus simplex (assembly GCF_040414725.1). Taxonomy (NCBI): domain Eukaryota; kingdom Metazoa; phylum Arthropoda; class Insecta; order Orthoptera; family Tettigoniidae; genus Anabrus; species Anabrus simplex. The sequence continues at coordinate 209,775,089 of NC_090272.1, forward strand.
AAACGTGGCGAGACATCGAGGCACTCACTGAGACAGCGAGACATCTTTTCCATGCACTGTTCCATTGTTCGACTCCTTGGCTGAATGGTCAGCGCACTGGCCTTCGGTTCAGAGGGTCCCGGGTTCGATTCCCGGCCGGGTCAGTGATTTAAACATTCATGGGTTAGTTCCAATGGCTCGGGGGCTGGGTGTTTGGGCTGTCCCCAACATCCCTGCAACTCACACATAACACTATCCTTCAGCACAATAACCTGCACCTGGCAGATGCCGCCCACCCTCATCGGAGCGTCTCCGTTACAAGGGCTGCACTCAGCTAGAAAGAGCCAAATTAAATTATTATACTGTTCCATTAAGTTCACTGCTTATGTTTTAGCAGCGGTGTGGTAATCCATAACTTGGCATGTTTTCATCCTAAATATACGCGGCTAAAATCCCCGGTCGGGAATCTGAAATAAAGACCGCTACGGCGATCAATCAGTCGTGGAGCCAGACAAAATTCATGATGCATGATAAGGAAGAAACTGCCCTGAAGAACTCGAGGTAAACAACCACCATTGTTGACTGGACATGAAGATAGTTAACTGACGGGAATGACTAGATTCAAACAATTGCAGTGATGAACTCAGTCGTAGACATCTTTTACGATTATGACCTGGTTACAAAATAAGAAAATAGAATAAAGATAATTTTCCCAGGGTGCGAAATCGGAAAGAAATGGTTGTGGGGGCAGAAGGATCGTAGTGCTTAACTACTAGTGTTTATTTCAAACAGTATATAGGGATATATACTTCCCTTCTAAGTAAATTACCCCCTCCTCCTTAAAAATGTAAATTTAAAATGTTTTTGTTTGAATTCTCTTGTTATAAAAAGAATGATGTTCAATGGAAAATAATTCCCGGGTTTCAGATGGACTTGCCACAATGAAATATGAAAAATAGGCTGCATGTGCGAAGTTGCCACCGCTCCGTTTTCTTATTGCTCAGGGTCTGGCAGTCATCCTATTATTTGTATCTTATCTGCATTATTGTTGATGTTTTTATAAAAATAAACACAGTAAAATACATTGATTTCAGTAATATATGTGTTACATTTTCCTCGTTTTATAATGAAAGAATTCCCCCTGGGCAATTTTAGTGTGGGGGGAAACCTTTGAGATAAAATCATTGGTGGGGGGTAAACCCTACCACCCCCCGCGATTTCGCACCCTGATTATTTTCCTGTGTCTAGGGACCCAGGAGTGAGACATTGAAGTCACTTCCACAGCCCTCAACAATGACAATATAAACCAGTAAACGAGATAATAATGTTATACAAGGTTAATAAGACGATGCAGCTCTACTTCGTGCTAAAGAGCTAGGATCATACTCATAGTTGCATCATCGTCTCTTGCAACGCACGCGAACTATTTTAGTCAGTTACAGACGAGACGCAGTCATAAAGCGGCGTGATGTCAAGCAGCTCCCTCGTTACTGAATTTCTGCGCCATCTAACGTTTAATGATCCAGGCATTAATCTCGAGATACACCATCCAGCCCCACACTGTCAAGTGGAAGGTAATAATCAGAACTGGGAAGTAAAAAATGAAATGAAATGAAATGGCGTATGGCTTTTAGTGCCGGGAGTGTCCGAGGACAAGTTCGGCTCGCCAGATGCAGGTCTTATGATTAGACTCCCGTAGGCGAACTGCGCGTCGTGATGAGGATGAAATGATGAGTAAGACGACACATACACCCAGCCCCCGTGCCAAGGGAATTAACCAATTTTGGTTAAAATTTCCGACCCTGCCGGGAATCGAACCCGGGACCCCTGTGACCAAAGGCCAGCACGCTAATCACTTTACCATGGAGGTCTGCGGTACAAGGGCTGCACTCGGCTAGAAATAGCCACACGAAATTATTATTATTATTATTATTATTATTATTATTATTATTATTATTATTACTATTATTATTATTATTATTATTATTATTACCAGTGATAGGACAAGTACAATTTCTCTGGCACGGGGGCTGGGTGTATGTGTCGTCCTCATCATCATTTCATCCTAATCATGAAGCGCAGGTCACCTACGGGAGTCAAATCGAAAGACCTGCACCTGGCGAGCCGAACATGTCCTAGGACAATCCCGGCACTAAAAGCCATATGCCATTTAATTTCCCGCGAGTGTGGGCGGCATCTGCCATTTGTAGGTAACTGCGTGTTATTGTGGTGGAGAATAGTGTTATGTGTGGTGTGTGAGTTGCAGGGATGTTGGGGACAGCACAAACACCCATTCCCCGAGCCAAGGGATGAACCATTTAACGTTAAAATCTCCGACCCGGCCGGGAATCGAACCCGGGACCTCTGTGACCAAAGGCCAACACACTAACCATTTAACCATTGAGCTGGATCCCATCACTGTTAATAATAATAATAATAATAATAATAATAATAATAATAATAATAATAATAATAATAATCAACTATCTTCAGCTTGTCCCCGATATTTCTGGGGTCGCTGGAGGCTCTCAGGCTCATTTTGGTTTTGGCCGAGGGTTTAATACCGGATGCCCTCCCTGGCGTCACGTGATTCTTGAAATGAAAATCTCAACCCAGCATCAACCGGGATTCGAACCTCGGCCATTTGTGTGGGAAGCCAACAGCTAAGCTACTGAGCTAATGTGTGAAATATGAATGCTTTTATGGCCTAAAACCATAAAAATATGACCTATAAAATTCAAAATATGACTTAATGAATAGCAACTGCATTACATACAGAAACACTTTTATTACGATTGTTACAGGCTGCAATTAATGTACAGTTACAATAGTTTAAATTCTTCGAAATCCTTAACCTAAAATTCAACTAAAATTCTGAATAGTTCATTAACTCGTCAAGGTTACACTGCATACTCCTATGCAAGGAAGGACTCTGTGGAATACATAAACACTACAGTGACTTTCACTGTTAGATTCACACGCGTCACACTCCACAGGCATTCGCACACGAGGGAGTTCAAGCACGATACACAAGACAACAATTCTGCATCAGCAGGCAACCAACACACCTGAAAATTTTTCGGCTGGGTGGCCCTCACTTTACCCGCAACTCAGTCGGCCCAAGAAAGCATAAATAGGCAGACGCCTAGTTGGCTGTCGCCTCCCCAGCACATCATGTATTTCTGCCTCATCACAGGTGTGGACACCGCCCTCACGGAGAACTTCATTCTCACCGAACTACGCATGTCCGGCTCCCGAGTCCACGATGTCCGCAGGCTCCGGGATCGATCATCTTCACTACCATCAACCCAGGTCCTGGAGACGAAACGTCAGTCCTCGAAACTAGCGGTGCGAAGATCAATAACAGACTTCATGAAGTGCTGCCAACTCCAGGTTACATATTGCAGCAAATGTTCAATAATCCTAACACCCTTCCCACCGTTGATGGATTTCAACCTAGAACAACTCAGCAGCCTCCACCGCCCCCAACCTCCATTTCGGCCATATCAACTACCACTACTACCATTACCATCACTATCTCGGCCTACACCCCTCCTCATACTTCTATCATAACTACCACGACCACTCACCCCTCTCCCATAATGTCAATACCCATCACCTCTATAAACTTCCTCAGCAACCCCTTGCCAACCAAACAGATGTAACCAACGCAGCACAGCCAGCCTCACAAGAAGATACAACCGCCGCAACACCAGCACCCCAGCAGTTACCAGTGCCGAGCTGTGTCATTCGAGGCATTGACCCAGCCATCACAACCAGAAACATCCTTGAAGAACTCCCAACAGCAGGCGTCCCAACCCGCCGAGTATATCGTATTTACAACAGGCACAGCCCAACATTTATGGTACGAATTCAACTTCCCTCCGAAGAAGAAGTACATCATCTCATAACCAACGGCATCCGAATTCACAGCCAGCACCACCGAGTAGAGCACTCAGGCTCCCCACCCCATACTATGCGCTCCCCTCGCAACAACCCACACAGTCGCCCCCGGCCACCCCCACCACCCACCACACCCCTGCAAGCCATGCACCTACCCATTCCTCAAAATAGCTCCCTCCTACCGCCCCTCCCATTTCTAGACCTCCTCCACCTTCTAGCCACATCCATCACCAACATTACAACAACCATCCACTTCCTTGCATCCCAACTCTACCCCAGTACCCCTTAATAAACCATCACGTCCAACCGGCAAACTGTACCAACACTATATGTATGTGTAAACTGTATTGTAAACCCTATGAAACTCAATGTATGTAACGCATGAACAATTCTCAATAAAATGTGTTACGGAGATTTCCGTGGTAGTTAGAGGTGAAAGAAGGTGCGGGGTGGTGAACAGGTCTCAAGCTACGAAAGTAAAATTAATTTAAAAATTTAACAAGGTTATATTTTCTTTTCAAAATAAAGAAATAACAAGTACGGCAGGTACAGAATAGCAAGTCAACAAAATGTAGTTACAATATTTACTGGATTTGGGCTTCGCGCCCCGACTTCACACTTCTAGGGCAATTAGCCCAACTTTACTCCAAAATAAGTTTTACCAGAGGGGCAGAAAACCCCATTCATGTTCAAGAGCACTTGCCCCAAATTACACAGAAAGGCCTCCTCGAGGCATACAACACTTAATTTTCAAGAAAGAGCCACACGCTCTCAAACTTTAAGCCTCTCAAAGGCCACACCAAACTCCACCTTCAAGTTGTCCTCTCAGGACATAGACACAGGGGTAACATACCCAACCTACTGAGGTCTATTAAATGAAAAGGGGTAATTACATGACCTCCAAAATAACAATTAGAGAGGAGGCGATCTGCTCTCCTAATGCATTTGTTTTTTAAAACCTAATCTGGCTCTAGGCCACTAATACAAGGGCTAATCCCATACTACAGAGGTGACTTAAGAAGGAAACAATTTACATTACGTTAAAGAAGAATAGGTAGAGAAAAAAATAAGTTCACCTCAAAGCAATATGAGTGGGAGCTCGAGAGGGTTAAGCACTCTCTATCCCAATATGTAGTTTAAAAGATAGAATAGATACAAGTTTCTTTACATTTTAAGGAAGGTTACATAATGGAACAACTTCGGACCCGCCCCGAGAGTTAAACTGCTGAGCTAGCAAAGAAAGAAGTTATTAATCGGCCATTACCTTGTTGTTGACCGCTGCCGACGAAAGAGGCGCTTCCCGCCCCCTGCTATGTACTTTACACACTGAAAGATGGAACAGAAGTGGCCCGGAGACCCTAAAATCAGCAGTTTATATACTCTCGCGGAAAGTTCGAGGCATTTGGGGAATGAGAACACCCTCCCACAAAAACTTTATTGGCTAACCATGAAAACCCCTACACAATATGAAGAAGAAACACCTAATTGGTGGAAAATTAATTCAAGAAATTCGGGATTGGCTAGATACAAAACAAGGGGAAAGAAAGGGATAATATTGCCAACTTAAATAATGACTGAAAGAAATTTAGCAAAGAACAAACTTTTGAATTCAACATTTCTCCAAAAAAAAAAACAGTTCTTTCACTCCGCACTAGGGTGCACTATTGTTGATCTTCAGTAGTGTCCTCTAGAAGAGAAAGTTCACACTTCTTACTACAAGCAAAACAAAAATACGTCGAAAATGACACAGTTCAAAAACTCCAAAATTTCCAGGTAGTGACATCTTCTGAGAAAGTAGAAAATTAATACCGTAGATAAAGTTCAGACTTCCTCCAGCAGAGGAGTTTCAATTGGCGCACATTTTAAATTAGCGGCGTGGAGGTGTACCGCCCGGTACAAAATGCACGAGTCCTTCCACACATCACCCGTAATTCCATATCCGCTGCCAAGCCCTAATAAAGAATATCTTCCTTTTCCCCTCTCCCTATTCTCACACTTCTCTCCAACCCCGTCACCTCTCCCGACCAGAGAGAGGGCGTTACCCTCTAGCTGGCCCGCCCCACCCCTTCAGGGTGGGGAATGAAAGCATTTGTAGTTAGTTAGTTTCACTGTTTAGTGTTTAATCAGTTGGACGTTATACACAAAATACCGCATGTGTTATTTGAATAAAGCTTTCGTACCTGATTTAGTCTCTATTATCAGGATATTGCAATGTATGACCACATACATCTTAAGGTTGTTGAATGAGAATCCTCTCCTGTTGTCGCTGAGTATCGTCTTCTAGAGAGAGAAACTTCTTTGGACATCACATGATGTAACGGCGGCGTACTTGAACAGAGTTAAATCACTTGGAGAAAAGGCCTGGAAATCTGCAGACAAATAATTGCGGAATTGCCTCTACTTCCTTGAAAACAATAGATGGTTTCCAGGAATTTAACCAACCAGCAAACAATAGCTGTTGCCGGCTAGAAACATTCCATTCACTACTTTTTGTTGGTTCTTCAGTAGAAGTATATTCCAGTTTACATATACTCCCTCTACTTCTCTTACCCTCCTTAACCGAGTCCATTATTCTCCAAGTTAACCTATCCTACTCTACTCGCCTCGCATGACCCCACCACCGAATACGCTTTATGCGTACAGCTTCATCCATGGAGTTCATTCATACCTTAGCCTTTATCTCCCCATTCCGAGTACCTTCCTGCCATTGTTCCCAACTGTTTGTACAAGCAATCATTCTCGCTACTTTCATGTCTGTTACTTCTAACGTATGAATAAGATATCCTGAGTCCACAAAGCTGTCGCTCCCGTAAATCAAAATTGGTCTGAAAACAGACCGATGTAAAGATAGTTTCGTCTGGGAGCTGACTTCCTTCTTACAGAATACTGTTGATCGCAACTGCGAGCTCACGGCATTAGCTTTACCGCACCTTGATTCAACCTCACTTACTATATTACCATCCTGGGAGAACACAAAACTTAAATACTTAAAATTATCTACCTGTTCCAGCGTTGTATCTCCAATCCGACATTCAATTCTCTTTAATTTCTTACCTAATGACATCAATTTAGCCTTTCAGAGGCTAGTATTCACACCATACTCATTGCACCTATTTTCAAGTTGCACTATATTAACCTGCAGGCTTTCGGAACAATCTTCCATGAATACTAAGTGGTCAGAATAACCCAGACTGCTTACTACATTTCCACCTAACTGAATCCCTCCCTGCCATTTTATACCTTTCAGCAGATGATCCATGTAAACTACAAACAGCAAACGTGAAAGTTTACAGCCTTGTCTAACCCCTGTAAGTACCCTGAACCAAGAACTCATTCTACCATCAATTCTCAATGCAGCATAATTGTCACCATAAATGCCTTTGATCTTCATAATCTACCCTTAATTCCATAGTCCCCCAATACAGCGAACAACTTTACCCTCGGTAGCCTGTCATATGTTTTCTCTAGATCTACGAAACATAAAGGGCCGATGACCTTCGATGTTAGGCCCCTTAAAACAACAAGCATCATCTTCATCAAAACATAAACACAACTGTCTATTCCTCTCTTAATATTTTTCAATTACCTGGCGCATACTGAAAATATGATCCTGAAAGTTCCTCTATGATCTGAAACCACACTGGTGTTCATCAAAATTCTTCCAAACCACTGATCGCACCCTCCCTTCCAAGATGCCAGTGAATGCCTCTGCCTAATATACCAATAAATAACATATCTCGATAGCTGTTGCTTTCCTTCCTGTTCCCTTGCTTATAGATATGTGCAATTACTGCTTTTGTCCAATCTGAAGGTACCTTACCAACACTCAACGCCAATTTTACTACTCTATGAAGCCATTTCATCCCTGCCTTCCCACTATACTTCACCATTTCAGGTCTAATTTCATCTATTCCTGCTGCCTTATGACAATGGAGTTTTTTTACCATCCTTTCCACTTCCTCAAACATAATTTTACCAACATCATTTTCCGCCTCCCCATGAGCTTGGCTGTTTGTAACACCGCCAGGATGATTTCCTTTTACATTGAGAAGATGTTCAAAATATTCCCTCCACCTGTCCAGTGATTCCCTGGGATCTATCATGAGTTCACCTGAATTACCCAAAACACTGTTCATTTCTTGTTCCCTCCCTTCCTAAGATTCTTTATTACTGTCCAGAAAGGTTTCCCTGTTGCTTGACCTAGCCTTTCCAGGTCAATACCAAAATCTTCCCATGACTTCTTTTTGGATTCAACAACTGTTTGTTTCGCTCTGTTTCTTTCACCTACGTACAGTTCCCTGCCTGCATCGGCCCTTGTTTGGAGATATTTCTGATAAGCCTTCTTTTTACGTAAGCTGCTCTCACTTTATCATTCCACCAAGATGTTCGCTTTTTCCCATCTTTACACACAGTTGTTTCTAGGCATTCCCTTGCTATTGCTACTACAGCATCCCTGTATGCCACTTATTGTCTTTTGATATCCTGAACCTGCTTGATGCCCACTGTTCGAAACTTCTCACTAATCATAACCATGTACTTCTATATAATTTCCTCGTCCTGGAGATTTTCTACCCTTATTCGTTTGCAGACAGTTTTTACTTTATCTACCCTAGGCCTAGAGATACTTAGTTCACTACAGATCAGATAGTGGTCTGTATCATCGAAAAATCCCCTAAAACCCGCACATTCCTAACAGATTTCGTGAATTCAAAGTCGGTTAAGATATAGTCTCTTATGGATCTGGTACACTATTATATCCTTGATGCCGACCCTGACAACGATGTCACTCAATGCTTCATAAAACTTGTCAATTGCATCCTTATCTGCACCCTCACATGGTGAATACTCTGAGACAATTCCCGTCCTAATTCCTCCAAATGCCAAATCTACCCACATCATTCGCTCATTTACGAGCCTAACAGAAACTATGTTGCTTGGAATTGTTTTCTGATAAACAGCCCTACCCCATACTCTGCCCTTCCCTTTCTAACACCCGTCAAGTACACTTTATAATCTCCTGTCTCTTCTTCGTTATCTAACCTTACTCGAATATCACTTACTCCTAGCACATTCAGGTGCATCCTCTTTGCTGACTCAGCCAGTTGTACTTTCTTTCTTCCATAAGCCCCATTAATATTGATAGCTCCCCATCGAATTCCTTTTCGTTCGCCAAGTTGTTTCCAAGGAGTCCCTCGCCTGTCAAATGGGAGTGGGATTCCGTTACTCCCATAGGTCCGAGGCTTGCTTAAAATGTTCTGAGCTCGGTAAACTCACGAAACAGGATGCTACCCTACTTACACATAGTCCAAGTGAGAATCTCTCCTTTAACGGGTTAGCGACCATTGGTGGATTGTATAGTCCTAGTCGCCTGAGCACAAGGAGGGCCACGACTCAGAATACGTCCGGGATGCCCACTCCCATTCCGTAGCAACTGGTATGCCGACTCTCAGGACCACTTACTAGGCCACTCAGCCGTTGCCCATGGTTCACGAACTAGGACGTGACTACAGTAACCCACACCATGAACCACTTTATTCTGAAAAATAATTTCTAGAGCTTGCTCTGATTCTTACAAAACGAAATCCAAATGAAAATTACCAACATATGTCTTTAAAACGGCATTTTGTTCAAAATATGCCACAGAACTAAAAACAAGTCCAAATATGCATTTATATGCCCAATAGAACCTGTTCAGTTTTTGTCGTGTGTCCTTCGCGCTCCTCGCTCTGCGCCGCCTGCTCCGCGCACGCAACAGCCTGGATTGTTCTCGGCTCTACGAGACGTCTGCACTGCGCCTGCCTGTTACATCAGCCAGCTATATAAAGGCGCTGCCTTCCAGCCACAGGCGAGGACTTGCCAGTGCCCAGCACCAGATTACGCCGAATGTCGAACACGGAGGCTATCCCTCTTAAAAAGATGTCTCGAATAGGTGGACTGATTCTGAGTGTTTGAGGTTTCACCTCGGGTTACTGCCTCCGCTCCCGTTTCCCGCAGCCACGTCTAGCCCAATGACAGTATTCCCTCAGTCCCACCTAGGCTCAATCACATCAATTAGTATTCTACTAATTATGCATTTCAATGTCAGTTCCTGACAAGTTACAGAAACAACTAATATTCTATTAGTGCAAGCTTTCGCTACTGATTACACTTGTGACGGTATAGAGCAGATAGTTTTCAACTATCAAGAACTCTAGCTTTTCCATGGACTTTCGCATCAAGATAGATTCATGTATATATGTATATAAAGCGTACATTTTTGGAACTTCAGTCTTCAAGCAACGTTAACTTCGAGGAAAGTTTTATTTGAATGTATGTATATATGTCGTTAAGACTATCTGAAGCAATAAAATATAGTTGTGTTCCTGTATACCTGTTCTTGTATACAACAGTTTTGATTATCACGCTTGGAAATGTATTGAAAATACAGGACTATATAACATAATGTTAAGGAGATAAATATGACTTGTCACAGAAATCCACCCCCTAATCATCATCAACACAATGTGGCCTCAGCTACCATCTGCAAACCTTTTCTTTTGACGCCATCTCGCTGCTTGCTCGTCACTTTCGACGTTCCGTTTTACTCTAGGACTACTAGATGGCAGAGTAAACGGAATCTTTTTTTGGAGTCTATGTCTGAGTTTTTAAATGAATTTTGTCGGGTGAACATCAAATGTGTCAGCAGAGATCTTTTATATGCTGACATCATACGACATGGTGTGTTTAATGCACTTTTGCCCGCTCTTCAAAAGTCCGACTACCTCTGCCGGGTTTGAACCCGCTATCTTGGTATCCGGAGGTCAACTCTCGACCATTGATCCACAGAGAATGATTTTAACAAAGACAGGAAGGGCTTGGATTGCGAGGGGAAGGCAGGGGCTGTGGTCTTAATTCAGGTATAACCCCAGCACTTTCTTGGTGCAAAAATGGGAAATCACGTAGAAACATCGTCAGGGTTGCTGATGGTAGGATTCGAGCCCACGAACTCCCGAAACCATGGCAACAGGTAACTGGCGCGTACCGTGAAGCCAGCTCGCTCTATGCCAGAGTTCTGGCTGAAAGTTGAAGACTGGATACATTCCCTAGCGCAGCTTAACTTTTCACGTGAAAATTGCACGCCACTATCCACTGAAATTTGGCCTTCGTTTAGAAATGCAGCAGCTAAACCACCATGTTGATCAACACCACCTCTGCCCCCCACCCCCTTAAATTATTACTTGTTTGACGCATGACATAATGTATCCACAGTTCATCCAAGTCCCTGTCGGAGTGAGCTATGACAATACTGTACAACTTCTGCAGTACCTGGGTAATTATGGTTGTTTTAGCGATATCTAATAGCGGGAGCTGTAGAGAACAGCTGAATGATTAATATTCCTTCAAGCACCACTGCAATATGTATCGAGGTCGAATGGTAATTTTACGTGGCGGAGAAACTAGATATTGTTCTGTGATTGACTCTAGTTTTAAGACATGGCATTAGAATAAGCTTCAAAAATGTAAATTAGATTTGAACTACTTCCCTTTAGGAGAAAGTACACCTATCAGAATAAATTATTGAATTCTTATTAATTTATAATAAAATATATATTTCCTTTATTATTAACATTCCATTTCCATAAAATACGAGTACAAAGTCATATCTTAAAAAAAATCTTCATCCAGCTCTTTACCAGGTGGTAATGTCCCAAGAATGGATGTGACATTCCTACGCATTAGAGCTATGCTGATGCATTGAATAAGAACAGCAGATGATCTCTTATCGCTGGAAATACGAGCAATCCGTTGGCCAACCTCTTTGATAGCAATGAGGCCATCATTATCCCAGGTACCATTCGATTCAATGGCTACTGGCACGGAGAAGAATTTGTCCAACAAATCGCTGCATTTTCTTCCTTTAGCATTTTTCCTATTCGTGGCTGCACCTCCAGCATTCATTGAAGAAAAGAGAAGATTGGACTGGGCAAACATGTCGGCACAGGTAAAATCCCACAAGAGGGATTTACCTCATTTCCATGGTATAAGTGTCATTTCGTCTGGCCTTTTACCGTCTGAACGGCAACAGTCTGTGGCCTCTCGTATAAAAGGAACTTCTGCTGAAAGCAGAGCTTACAAGATGACATCATTTATAGTGGAGTGCCGGATGTGTCTGCCTTTACTTTTCACACAGGTAAAGCCATGGAGGCCACGTCGATCAACGTACGCACCACAAGCAGAACCTCGGTGAAGCTCGCAGACGGCTTCTCCCAAACGTACAGCCACAGCAATACGGAAACTTCAATTGGAAAGATGAAGACAAAGAGAAGACAATGCTTGGAGCTATTGACCAGATTCAGGAGAACAAGTAGGGAGGAGCTGGACTTTGTCTTGAAGACTACCACTTGGCTGCTGCAGAAACGAGTGGAGATGACTAATAGGAGGAGCACTCGAAGCAGCCTGAATACTTATTTTGCAATTATCGGGGGGAACTACACCGACTGAGCGTGACCACCGCGATGTGCTCTCTTGTGCGGCAGCATCAGGGTCCAAGCGTCAACCAGGGGCTCCTAATTTAGGAGCGTTGGTTGGTGAACACAGGGCCCTTACCTGAGTCCTGACATTGCCTCCACTTACTTGCGCCAGGCTCCTCACTTTCATGTATCCTATCCGACCTCCCTTGGTCAACTCTTCTTTCTGAGGATTACAGAGTCTTGCATTTTTACGCACTTCATGGCACTTATCGTTCTTTGGCCGATATCTTCATTTTTCGATGTGTCCGACTCGTCTTAGTGTTAATAGGGAATGGTTGCCCAGTTTTACTTCCTCTTAAAATAATCACAACCACTACCTCTTTAATGTGGGGGAAGAAATTGAATTATCTCCACCTCCGGAATCTCAGGCTCCGTAGGGTAACAGCATTAGCTGCCGATCTCGGTGGCCTGAGTTCCGATTCCCGGTACTGCGAGAGCTTTAAGAATAGCAGGAGAGCTGACAGCTCACCTCCTTTGGGGTGAGGAGAGTTGCCTGAAAAGAGCTGCACCACCTCCAGCGGCGTATGCTGGGATCAAGACGTGGGCTACCACTAGACTTAGGTTGCTCCTTTTTTTATGGTTGGTTTAGTGAACGTCAAGCGTTCAGCGTTTTGAACTGCATCCAATAACCAAAGGAGAAGCCTGCTGTGGAGTCAAGGCTGCTTCACAAGCTACTGCCCTGGCCTCTGCTACTGCCGATGCTCAACCTCTGATCAGTGGAGATGGTAGCCTAAGGTTTAGCAAATTAAAGTCCAGCTTTGTGGCTAAATGGATAGAATGCTTGCCTTTAGTCTGATGGCCCCGGTTCAGTTTTCAGAATCAACCCCCCTTATACTGTTAATTCCTCTGGCTTGGGGACTGCGGGTTTATGACGTCTTCGCCATTCCTTTTAACCTCATTAGGTCACCACGAAGCCTATACTGATGCCATGCATTATTATTATTATTATTATTATTATTATTATTATTATTATTATCCCAAAATAATAGTCGCATTTTGTCAACGAGCTTTTATTGTTAACAACGATAACGTAATAGCAATTTAAGCACAGAACAGTGATGTTTGCTCTGTCGCAGAGCATATAAATTGGTTTAGCAGTCTGGGACATATGCGCATGACCATGGTAGGCGGTCGCATGAACCGAGGTGTTCAGATCAACGCAAGCTATCGGTGAATGCAGTGGTAGTGGCGTGAGTCAGACGCTTTGTGTGTACAATAGATGTCAATACGAAGTACGTGCCGTTTACATATTGTACAGACGTGCACATTAATGGTGTCCCGACATAAACAATCAACACTGCCCCACTCCAGTACTGAAAAGAAGGGGAGAGAGTGAAGGGGTAGTGTTGTAGGCCAATCCAGTACAAAACATGGGGGAAGGGAGTGAAGGGGTAGTGTCGAAGGCACAATGACTCACCTTCTCGCTTAACGCATTGCTGCATGGACTGCATGCAGACAGCCCGCTACAAGACTTCGTTGTGATCGAAATGGGCACAGTGGCGGATGTATTGAAGTACAGCATTATGTTACCTACTCGTCCGGCCACCCCGGGTTCGATTCCCGGCCGGGTTAGTGGGTTTTAGTTGTAAATGATTAATATCCTCACATTCAACACTCAACACTTCCGCAATTCCAATTCCATGCAGGTTCATATATTGTGCAAGTAGGGGCAAAAGAACTCTATAGATTGACGCCCCGAACAAATAGCATTTTAACATAAAATATTAAAAAGGTAACCTACTCTGATAATTACAGTATTAAGACGTAAAGGAGGTTTTTAACCGAAAAGTATATTATACTAGTTAGGAATATTTTGTAGCTGCGTTATATCGGATCTACCAATCCTCCTACACCTCGTTCTTGCCATATTTCTATCCATCTCCAAACTGTCTTAAGACTGCATGGTATTGCTTGTGCTATTGCTTGGGGGACCATGTGAGCCTCTCACATGCCAACAATACGTCCTCGATTCACCTGTGATAGGATAGGAGCCATCTTATTAGAATGTTACAGTATAACGCCGGAATACACACACTGTGTATTGAGCACTACCTGTTCACTCCCTTCCCCTCCTCTTCAGTATTGGAGTGGCCTTCAACACTATCCCTTTACTCTCTCCCCTCCTTTTCAGTACTGGAGTGGGGCAGTGTTGATTGTTTATGTCGGGACACCATTAATGTGCGTGCGTGTACTTTTTTTTTTCTAGGGGCTTTACGTCGCACCGACACAGATAGGTCTTATGGCGACGATGAGATAGGAAAGGCCTAGGAGTTGGAAGGAAGCGGCCGTGGCCTTAATTAAGGTACAGCCCCAGCATTTGCCTGGTGTGAAAATGGGAAACCACGGAAAACCATTTTCAGGGCTGCCGATAGTGGGATTCGAACCTACTATCTCCCGGATGCAAGCTCACAGCCGCGCGCCTCTACGCGCACGGCCAACTCGCCCGGTCGTGCGTGTACTTGCAGTGATGAAGTGAATTGAAGAAATAGAAAGAGTCAAAAATATTGTTGATCATCAAAGGAGGGCCATTTATCAGCATTTACTTCGTGTAAGTAATGATGGCATCTTGCAAAGAGGTTTAATAAAGGAAAGTGCTGTGAAATTTTCCGTTCATAGAGCACATATGGAAACAAGGTGAGAACTCCATAATGAATGACAACATTGTTGCTGATGTCTCCGCTAGAATGAAAGGAAGAGTCGGTAGAAAGAAGAAATACATAGATCAGGATAGACTTAAACACATTCCATTGCGTCAAAGAAAGACTATCAGATCTGTAGCTGTCGCTTTGGGCATGGCAAAATCAACAGTGCATCGCAGAATCCAAGAAAAAGCTTCTTCGACGACATTCATCAAGACTGAAACACTGATCTCTATATATGGATCGCTGATGGCAGGTCTCCGCTGCAGGAGAAAGTACGCTAAGTTGAGCGCGCGATTCGCCATGTTGGCGTACCCAACCTAGAGCTCTCCTTATGGGGAAGCAATGATAATATAGTCAATTTTAAGTCGCAATCAATGGCGCATTGGAATAATTAAAAATATAGAGACATGTTCACTCAAAGCATAAGGACATTGGGATCACTGACACGTCATTCCGAGGTCAGTAAATCTCCGGGATAGCAATAAACATGAGTGTATAATAACGGCCGACAAATATTAACTTAGGTGCTGAATACATGCAATTAGCGATCGGTAACACAATACGAGTGAAAACCAGTTTCTGGAAACAGTGCTGTAAATTGTATACATGTATGCCACGAAATTATGCATTCTTAAAATGATGTACCTATAAACGTAGCTCACTATACAGGCCTAGATTCGACATATCGTAATCGGTGCTTGATAATGAATTTCTGTTTCCTGTTTCCATGAAATAACGCGCATATTATCAAATTAAAATATCATTGAAGCAAATGTACACATTTATAAAACCAGCAAATATTCAAAACTTGTCAATATATCACATTACCTGCAGCTTAATTTACTATTACAGACCTATTTAATTAAATTCAACTAGCAAAGCGATATTGATAGTCATCATCAGAAATATGTAACGCCAGTTAAGAGTCCCAAATACCACGAATAGTATAATGGGATAGCTCCAAACACCCACCACACTTTCCCTTCTCCCACCACTCCAGTGTCTGAAACCCATAATTATTACTGATGTAAATAAGGTCTAGAATTCCTCCAGACTTCATTTTCTAAGATTGTTATAAGGTCACGTCAATTATTTCATCGAAACCGTCAGTTTAATTATGAGAAATTAAAAAAATATAAGTAAATCTTTACTTGCAGTTAATGTTCAGTAAAATTGAAAACAGCTGTACATCACTTCTAAGGTGAACAGTTTGTCCATTTCTATCAGAACAGTCTTCCTCTAAGTGATCCGAGCAGAGAACAGCTGTTTTAGAAGGCTCCCAATTCTCCCGCCTGATACTCCTAATCCATGATCTTAGAAGTTCGGGTCTCGAGAAAGGAAACCTACAAAAATTAATTGCCATTTTGCTCCCGGAATATGCGAAAAAAAGATACAATAAACCTAAAACTCAAAACACTACCCTAGGAAGATTCTTATGTCATCATCATCATCATCATCTGTTTACCCTCCAGGTTCGGTTTTTCCCTCGGACTCAGCGAGGGACACCACCTCCACCGCCTCAAGGGCAGTGTCCTGGAGCTTCAGACTCTTGGTCGTGGGATACAACTGGGGAGAATGACCAGTACCTCGCCCAGGCGGCCTCACCTGCTATGCTGAACAGGGGCCTTGTGGAAGGATGGGAAGATTGTAAAGGATAGGCAAGGAAGAGGGAAGGAAGCGGCCGTGGCCTTAAGTTAGGTACCATCCCGGCATTCGCCTGGAGGAGAAGTGGGGAAACCACGGAAAACCACTTCCAGGATGGCTGAGGTGGGAATCGACCTCCCGAGGCTGAGTGGACCCCGTTCCAGCCCTCGTACCACTTTTCAAATTTCGTGGCAGAGCCGGGAATCGAACCCGGACCTCCGGGGGTGGCAGCTAATCACGCTAACCACTACACCACAGAGGCGGACAAGATTCTTATGTACAGTATAAAACTCCCCGATGAAATGATTTCTCCTTCTGCTGATCGGTTTTGTTTGTACATCCATAAGCTGAACTCTGCGGTATGTTAATACCCCGTAGAATGTTTCTTCATTCATATTTCAGATAAACACATACATAATTAAATTGAATCTTGTAATCCACAAGTATACTACAAGGCAACGAACCTAAATTCGTAACATACACTACTATTTACTTTGCAGTAACACAGCACAGAACACTCGTGGAAGTACAATCAAGAGGCCTGGCGTCCCTGAACTAAGCATAAACAAAGCAAGCGCGCTTCTCGTGGTCTATTGCACCATGCGCTCACTGCCATCTTACTACGCCAGTCATCTTCTATTCGGCTTACTGCTACCCAAGCTACCAGCCATCCAGATATAGAGATCAGTGGACTGAAACCAACACTGAACTTCACAGGAGAACAGAAGCGTTTGCAATTTTGTTTGCCAATGTTGGATCCAGCAATTTCGATACGCAGAGCAAGATTTCAGGACATGTTCGATCGGATTCATGTTGATGAAAAATGGTCTTATATGACTGCAGAGAAAGGACGATTTTACCTTGCTGTTGAAGAACCCTATCCACATCGAACCTGTCAGAATAAACGCTTCATTACGAAGGTGATGTTTCTAGCAGCAGTGGCACGTCCCCGTCCTGATTCAATGCGTTACCAGTACCTTGATGGTGACCTTGGGGTATTTCCATTCATCATCCAGGAACCAGCAAAACGCAGCAGCAAAATAGGCCTATGGAGACACTGGTTACGAAACCTATCCAATCCGTTATACAGGACGAATACAGAAAGATGCTCATCGAAAAAGTTCTTCCTGTTATCCAGTTAAAATGGCCTTCATGGACAGCATCAAAACCCATCGAAATACAACAGGATAATGAAAAACCGCACATTGATGCTTCTGATCCTGAGTTTAAAGCTGCCGCGTCTAACAATGGTCTAACCATACAATTGTACTGTCAGCCTCCAAATAGGCCAGATATGAATGTCCTAGAACTCGGCTTCTTCCATGCCATACAGTCTCTCCAAAATCAAGAAGCAACGTCCACAGTAGATGAACTTGTTACTGCTGTTGAAAAATTCTTCAACGACCTTCCTACTCAGACACTGAATAATGTTTTCCTGACCCTGCAACAAGTTATGGTTGATTGCATCAAGGTTCATGAAAAGAACTCTTACAACCTGCCTCACATGGGGAAACAGAAACTGCAACGACAGGGGTGTATACCTCTTGTTCTACAGTGTGATTCCGATATTGTCATATCAGCTCGTGCTGCCTTAGAACGTGTTGAGTGATCAGGTGCAGTTGTGAGTACTGTCAATAGCATCGGCTTGGTGTGGTGTATTAGTGTTATAAGTATATTCCTTTCTGTATTGTTTATTGTCAATGAATTACTTCCGAAAGAAATGCGACTATTATTTTGGGACAGAGGAAGTAAAATGTTGAATTTTAAAGCGGTTGTACCCATCGTTCATTGGTTAATTAGATTCCTCGGGAGATCAGTGGTGGTGTCCGACCCATGATCACGGGGATGATTCAACCAGCAAAAGAGAACACTAAACCTGAAAGGTTGCATTTCATTTTAACAGATCTGCCAATAAAATGAAAACTATATTGCTCCCATAACATCAGCCTTGCAATGTCTTCTTACAAGTATATAGAAGAATACGGGAATAAAATACCAGCAACCGGGCGAGTTGGCCGTGCGCGTAGAGGCGCGCGGCTGTGAGCTTGCATCCGGGAGATAGTAGGTTCGAATCCCACTATCGGCAGCCCTGAAGATGGTTTTCCGTGGTTTCCCATTTTCACACCAGGCAAATGCTGGGGCTGTACCTTAATTAAGGCCACGGCCGCTTCCTTCCAACTCCTAGCCTTTCCTATCCCAACGTCGCCATAAGACCAATCTGTGTCGGTGCGACGTAAAGCCCCTAGCAAAAAAATATATATATATATACCAGCACTCTGTTATCTGTATAATCGCGTCAGAAGTATGAGGTGAGGAAGTATATACGATGAGTAACGCATGGTTGATAGTAGTGGCGATCTGACGGACCAAAGCCTAGCACACCTATCCCCCCACTGTCCCCGCGCCTATCAGGCATACAGCAGCAAACCGCGTGTGGGGAGTCGAGGGGAGAGGGACGAGAGTCTGGGCTGCAATATCAGTCTCCGATGCCTTGCTTGCAGGAACACGTCTGACTGCTTCCAAGTTCTTTTAAATGAAACAATGTGCAAGATGCGTACATCATAATGTGTTTTAGACTTCCATCATTCTCAATTGAGGTTTGAGCTTCACTGATAGCCTTGGTAGCCCTCAGTATACGCCACTGACCACCTCAGGCCGAGTGCAGGAGCTTAATTTTTACTAAATTGGAGAAGAATACACCACATGTTATAATCTGCGCCGGCATGACTTCGAACCGCATTTTTGGACCATATTATCTTAATGGTCCGCCTCTGTAGCGTAGTGGTTAGTGTGATTAGCTGCCACCCCCGGAGGTCCGGGTTCGATTCCCGGCTCTGCCACGAAATTTGAAATGTGGTACGAGGACTGGAACGGGGTCCTAACAGCCTCAGGAGGTCAGCTGAGTACTATGGTCCTCTGACGAGAAGTCGCATGGGGCGCTAGGGGATAGCATAGCTGCTGCGCATGCGTCAATGTCAAGTCTCAACGTCTGACAGTTAACATCGGTTCCGTCCGCGGTGATTGTTGTGAACTAAGGTGCTGTCGTGATGTTTCAAAGTGCCAGTGCAATTGAGCTTTAGTTACACATTTACTGTGAGTGCTGCATCATCGACAGTTTAATAATGAACACGCGTCTCTTTCAGAGAGCTCGCACTGCCATCACGACTCATACCGTACCTACAAGCTGCCGCGTCCGGCCCCGCGGTGTAGGGGAAAACGCGTCCGCCTGTCACTCGGCGGCCCCTGGTTCGATTCAAGGCCGAATCAGGGGATTTAATTGTAATTGGTTAATATCTCTGGCCTGGGGCCTGGGTGTTTGTGTCGTCGTCCTTAACGTTCCTTGCCTCACCTTCAACACTCTACACTTCCGCAATTCCACTTACACGCAGGTTCCTCTCAAATTGTGAAAGTAGTGGCAAAAGATCTCCAGAGGTCGACGCCACGAACAAATATCATTAAAAAAACAAGCTGCCGCGACTTCACCTCAGACGCAGATAGTAGAATGGTTTGGACTCCCACCTCAGACAGCCTCGAAGTGGTTTTCTATGGTTTTCGAGTTCTTCTCCAGAAAATGTCAGAATGGTAGCTAATTTAAGGACACGGCCACTTCCTTCCCTCTTCCTTGCCTATTTCTTCCAATCTTCCCATCCCTCGGAAGGCCCCCTTTCAGCATACAGGTGAGGCCACCTGGGCGAGGTACTGGTCCTCCTCCCAAGTTTTATCCCCAACCAAATATCTCAGAGTCCATGACACTGCCCTTAAGGCGGTAGAGGTGGAATCCCTCGCTGATTCCGAGGGAAAAACCAACCCTGGAGGCTAAACGGTTTAAAGAAAACTTAAACATTTCTTAATGATTCGGTTAACAGTCATACGAAGAGACGCTCGGACAATGGCTCTGTCCGCAGCTTACGATAGCTGGAATGCCAGATGCCATAACCCTGGACTAAGATGGAGCCCCCTGCGCATTTTGCAGTCAATGTTAGAGAGTGTATAAATTAATTGTTTCGAGACAGGTGTATCGGGCGTGGATTTGAGGCAGAAAGGGCCCTTCTGATCTGGTTACAAAGGAGCTCTGACGTAGTGATAGGATAATCGAATACAAAATAATCGCTTATTCGATTATTTCATGTTATTCGATTATTTGATTATATTTCCCGTTTGAATAAGTTTCGATTATTCATTCGAATGAATGAGGCAGTCGAGTAGCAAATAGTTTTTACTTTTTATTATGTTGAGATTATTTTTTTTATCCATCCGAAACTCCATTAGAATCAATGAGGCAATCGAACAGTGAATTTTTCCATTCGATTATTCATTCGGAACTGCATTCGAATGAATGAGGCGATTGAATGGTGAATGCTTTCGAAATAATCGAACGAAAAGTGATGTTATTAAGACAGTTAATTTACTCATTTAGCTTCAACATTTGGAGATACGTTGGAAAAAGGTGTATTTCTATTTTTCGTAAGAATTTATCTATTTGCCTATAGCAATCAATTATCCATCCGACACACTTAAACCGAAAAATTGATTGTGCGATACGACTGAATGATATTTGAAACTCATTCGATTATTTATTCATTTACTAGCAAATGTACCCGTGCTTCGCTATGGTTTTTTAGATCGTACACGGATTTCTAAATAAATTACTTTACACGCCGTAATTGAGATTTCATTAAATTTATTAAAGTGCAGACCTCCACTTCGAGATTTACTGCTCCTACACGGTACATGATATCAAAAGATTTGCGCTATTAGACGCCCCTTTTTTCCTTCTACATGTTTGGTTCTAAAACATTTTCTCGTATCTCCCATATTTATGGGTTCAATTAAGCTCGAAACTTTGAATAGGGTGAAATTTGAGTACATTGTTAACGCTTTACATCATTTTTTGCATACTTATGTATAAGCTAGAATCATGATATTTGGCTCACATATGGACCTCGATCGTATCAATGTGCGCACCAAACTTGAGGACTCTGTCCTTCGTATAAGTGTATCAAACAATGAAATATACGTGTAAAAATCACCAAATTTACCAACAATCCAGAAATACAGCCAAATCTAACGAATAAGGGAGAGAGATACGACAAAACGTCGTAGGACCAAAGTTGTAGATTACTCCAAATTGAACGGAGATTGTGCCATCCGTTTTGTGATACGACTTACCGTTTAGCCAACAAATAGCTCAAAAGGAATGTCTGCACAGTCATTAAAATGGCCTCTATATTTCGATATTTTGAGGGGTAAATAGTGAAAAATGTGAACATCTTGGAATTTTTATTTCGGTTTCCGACTAAAAGGTACAATTTCGCCAAATTTCAATTTTGTAGCTCGTCTGGCAGATTGTGCCGCCATCTTGATTTGGGGGAAGGGGGATAAAAATTAGGAAATTCACGAAGTTTTTTAAGCCCACCAAACCTATAGGCTGTCACTGTGGATAAATTATACGACTGCGTTCTTATGCTGAGCCCAAAATTTGAAGCCCCCCAGTGTGCCCCCTTAGCGGAATTTTGAGAATTTCGGTACTAAATTTCAAATTTCTGAGATTTCTGGAAGTGCCTCATTAATTCACGTCTATTTTCATGTTTATACCTTTATATATATAGATAGATAGATAGATAGATAGATATATCGCTCCAGACCGACTTGCTTTTATATATATATTTAAATAATCGGATGGAGGTTATTCAAATATTAAGTGTTCGATTATCCCATCACTACTCTGACGTGCGCGTTCCATACAACGCTTTGCCGAGTTCATTAAAGAAAATGTCAGACAACAGTGCTGGACAAACTGCGGGCTGCTGTGAGAGAAGCGTTTCGATCTATGACGGAAGATTTGCTCTAGAATACCTCTCATCGAACATGGCGTCGTGTTCAGTTGTGTTACTGATATTTTCGATCCTTTGTTTTACAAGTTGCTTTACGTTCCACTGACACAGATAGGTCTTATGGCGACGATGGGATAGGAGTGGGAAAGAAGCGACCGAGGTCTTAATTAAGGTACAATCCCAGCATTTGTCTGATGTAAAAATGGGAAATCACGGAAAACCATCTTCAGCTCTCCCGACAGTGGTGTTCGAATCCACCATCTCCCGAATGCAAGCTCACAGCTGTGCGCCCTTAACCGCACGGTCAAGTTGCTCGGTTTTTGGACTCGTGATGTTGAATACGCCTTATGACATAAATCAAACGTTAACTGTTGTTGTACTTTTGAAATAAAACGTAGGGGTGTTAACGTGTCTTATGGCCCAGCCTGTAGACGTATTTTATGACAAAAATAATATGCAAATTTGATAAGAAATGTACAGGTAATAATTAGGCTTTTAAAAGATCTGAACATCTTTTCAGAAATGACAGGCATCTTCTTCTCCCAAGCGTTCTCTCGCTGGCGCAGATTCCGCTTTTAAGGTCAATTAATGCCACTTTGCACTGTATTCTGCGTCGTTGGGTTTCAGATCGACAATCTTTTAAGTCAAAATGTATTGTATTTTGCTAGCGCTGCTTTGTTTGTCTTCCAGGGATTTGTTCTTCGACTTTCAAGTACAGTTTGGAGTTGTCAACTGTACCTGATGCTGCACAACGAGGAGCTCCTACTCATTCTCCCCCACAATTGGTGGAACACCTATTTGTTGCTGTATTGGGTCACGCACTCAATACTATACGCATCACAATACAAGTTCCTGACAATTTTATCTGAAGTACCTCTCCTCAGAGCATGACAGAAATACTCGCTCCTACCGTAGCACGCACTTTTACCTACCAACAGATCTATCTTATAGGCTATGAATACTCCTTCACTCTAGTTTACATACCGCGAGTGGAATTGAAAAGTTGACAATACAGTGGCTGTACAAAATACGAAGATTGGAATTTAAATAGTGGCAACTACTTATTTACAACAGATACAGAAGAGTTATATGTTAGCAACCTTTACTGTCCTTCAGTGTAGTCACCAGCGTTGTGTATAACCCGTTGCCAGCGATGTGGAAGTCGTAGTATACATTTAGCAGAGCCTGTTCTGTTGATGGTGCGAATGGAGCGGTCTACTGCCTGTTGAATCTCTGCAACAGTTCTGAGATCACGAATTGTCTGGTTTCGATCACTGTCCAGTAACGCGGCAAGAGCCATGCACTTCTTCTTCACTCGTAGGACGACCTGCCCGATAAATGTCCGCCACAGTTTGCCGACCATCGTTGAACGCTTTTACCCAACGTGCCACTGTTCCGATTCCCCGCAAGCCTCTTGAAGACCTTGATGACACTGTCGTGCTGTACGACCTCTAGCACATTCAATCTTGATCCAACTCCCTTGTTCCTGTTTGGAAAACATAGTGACAGCGTTACGTTACGTTACGTTACGTTAGACCGCTAGCTCACAAGTGACTGTGTTTCTCTCGTTTGTGCGAACGCAGGTGATATGGGAAGGGCGAGTTATGTGCTCCAAGGTAAGGTATGTATGTAACTAACGTTACATAGCGTCTGCACAGCAGCCACTATTTAAGTTCCAACCCTCGCATAAAGACATTTAAAACAGCTGTGTGAGTGTTCTTGTGTGGCTATATCTGAGTGAACTTAAAAATTATTTTAGACATTGCAGTGTTGTTGTTACTCAGCGTTATACTGTACAGTGTAGTAAATGAATTGCAGATTGGTGAGCGACTGCAGGGGGACCCAGGCAATGTTGTGAGATGGAACAGCAGATAATGATATGATGGTAAATGGGTTGAGAAGTCAAGTTGTAAGTTTCACAAAGGGAAAAACTCCTCTCAGTTTTAATTGTTGTGTTGATGGGGTGACAGTACCTCATAGGGAACACTGTACGTACCTTACCTAGGTGTTAATATAGGAATGATCCTTCTTCCGGTAATCATATTAACGAGTTTGTTAAGAAAGGTTACAGATCTCTTCACATGGTTATTAGGGTATTTAGGGGTTGTAGGAAGGTTGTAAAGGAGAGGGCGTGAAAGTCTCTGGTACGAACCCTCTTGAAGTATGGTTCCAGTGTATGGGACCCTCACCAGGAACTACTTGATACATGAAATGCAAAAAATGCAAAGGCAAGCAGCACGATTTGTTCTGGGTGATTTCAGACAAAGGAGTAGTGTTATGAAATTGTTGCACACTTCGTGCTGGGAAGACTTGGGAGTAAGCAGACGAGCTGCTTGACTAAGTGGTATGTTCCGAGCTGTCAGTGGGCAGATGGCGTGCAATGACATTTGTAGACAAATAAGTTTGAGTGGTGTTTCTAAAATCAGGAAAGATCACAATATAAAGTTGGAATTCAAGAGGACAAATTGGGGCAAATAGGCCTATTCATTTGTAGGAAGAGGAGTTAGGGACTGGAGCAATTTATTAAAGATAATGTTCGATAAATGTCTAAGTTTTTGTAATCATTTAGGAGAAGATTAGGTAAACAACTGGTAGGGAATTTGCCACTTGCGTGGCAGCTGCAAATGTAGATCAATTATGATTGATTGATTGATTGATTGATTGATTGATTGATTGATTGATTGATTGATTGATTGATTGATTGATTGATTGATTGATTGATTGATTGATTGATTGATTGATTGATTGATTGATTGATTAGGTACAGCCCCAGCATTTGACTAGCGTAAAATATGACACCACGGAAAACCATATTGTTTTTTCTTTACTTTCTACTTACAGCTGAAACGATTGCGTGAGCGATGTAGGGCAGCGAATTCTAACTAATGGTCTTCCCGTGGTAATCGGCCTTGCAACAAGACATGTGCTAGGTGGTCAGATCACGCGAACAATACGAGGGCCTTGCAAATGTTTTAATTAGCTTCGAACTTAAAATCAATTCGGTCCCTAGAACAACATCTATATTGCAAAGGTGTCATTAAACGAAAGATACGACTACTGTGGTGTACGGTCGTGTATTACATTGCATCCAACCCCCTCACTCTAGAATCGGGTGTGGTGCAACGAGCCATGGTGAGGTTGAACTCCTCGTCATCGCCTCTCTCATAATGACTATCCATCTCCAGTATCCAAAGCGTGTAGCCAACGAAGTAGAAACTTTTCGACTTTTAAGCACTATTTAGAACAGGGACTCTCAAACGGCCAAAATCTCACGCGTGCAAACAGCGGCGCAGAGTTCCTGTGCACAGTGCATCGGTCCCACTCGGCTCGGCTCGGACCATCGCTTCGTCTCTGGGCTACTCGGCTAAGCTTGGTTCAACTCGGCTCGACTCAGCTCGTATTTGGAGTGCTAGGGAGCAAGTGAGGAAGAGGGAGACAGGGGAAGCTAGCGAGACAGGCGTGGGGAAAGAGAGAGACAGCGCTATTGCTCCAAATCGAGGAGTGGGGGTCTGCACTCTGGTCAACCAAGCGAAGTCATATTTTGCACCGTGCACAGTGCATGCACCAGGCGCATGCACCGTGCACAGTGCATGCACCAGGCGCATGCACCCTGAAAGGCCCTGATTTAGAATATACTTTCCATACTTTACATAGAGTAGTAAATGAGTTGCAGGATTGTGAGCCACTGCAGGGGACCAAGAGGGCAAGTCCTCTCAATTTTAATTACTCTGTTCATGGGGTGATGGTACCTCATGGGGAACACTGTAAGTACCTAGGAGTTAATGTAAGGAATGATCTTCATCGAGGTAATCATATTAATAAATAATAATGTTATTTGTTTTACGTCCCACTAACTACTTTTTAAGGTCTTCGGAGACGCCGAGGTGCCGGAATTTAGTCCCGCAGGAGTTCTTTTACGTGCCAGTAAATCTACCGACACGGGGCTGTCGTATTTGAGCACCTTCAAATACCACCGGACTGAGCCAGGATCGAACCTGCCAAGTTGGGGTCAGAAGGCCAGCGCCTTAACCGTGTGAGCCACTCAGCCCGGCGGTAATCATATTAACGATGTTATAAGAGTAATTAGGGGTTGTGATAAGGATATGAAGGAGAGGGCGTAGAAGTCTCTGGTAAACCCCAATTAGAGTACTATTTCAGTATGGGACCCACACAACAATTACTTGATACGAGAACTGGAAAAGATTCAAAGGAAAGCAGCACGAGTTTTACTGGATGATTTCTGACAAGGAGTTTTACTAAAATGTTGCAAACTTTGGGCTGGGAAGAATTGGGAGTAAGGAGACGACATGCTCGACTATGTGGAATGTTTCAAGTTATCAGTGGGGATTTATTTATTTATTTATTTATTTATTTATTTATTTATTTATTTATTTATTCATTTATTTATTCATCATCATCATCATCTGTTTACCCTCCAGGTTCGGGTTTTCCCTCGGACTTAGCGAGGGATCCCACCTCTACCGCCTCAAGGGCAGTGTCCTGGAGCTTCAGACACTTGGTCGGGGGATACAACTGGGGAGTATGACCAGTACCTCGCCCAGGCGGCCTCACCTGCTATGCTGAACAGGGGCCTTGTGAAGGGATGGGAAGATTGGAAGGGATAGGCAAGGAGGAGGGAAGGAAGCGGCCGTGGCCTTAAGTTAGGTACCATCCCGGCATTCGCCTGGAGGAGAAGTGGGAAACCACGGAAAACCACTTCCAGGATGGCTGAGGTGGGAATCGAACCCACCTCTACTCAGTTGACCTCCCGAGGCTGAGTGGACCCCGTTCCAGCCCTCGTACCACTTTTCAAATTTCGTGGCAGAGCCGGGAATCGAACCCGGGCCTCCGGGGGTGGCAGCTAATCACGCTAACCACTACACCACAGAGGCGGACTATTTATTTATTTATTTATTTTCCTTTTATTTATTTATTTATTTATTTATTTATTTATTTATTTATTTATTTATTTATTTATTTATTTATTTATTTATTTATTTATTTATTTATTTATTTATTTAGCGTATGGCTAGAGATACAGTGCCTGTCTTAGATAGGATGTACATTTCTATATATGTATATCTAAATTTTGAATGTAGTCTATAAATTCTGAGGTCGCGAGAGCAAAGTCACTAGCTCTGCCATTATACTTTCTCGTCTTACAGTCAGTGATGATGTGCTGGATCGTCTGTTGTGTAGCAGCGCACTCACACTCAGGCGTTGAGATTCTGTTCCACTTGTAGTGGAAGGCTGCACAGTTCCCGTGGTTCGTTCGAATCCTGTTCAGTGTGGACCATAGTCTACGAGGGAGGTTGAAATCAGGTAGTGGCCCCTTCTTCACGGGAGGCATTGTTGAATAGTATTTGTCATCCGAGTCTCTTCTCCCATTCAACGGAAGTTTTGTAGATACTGTTCCTCAAGTTCATGGCATCTCTTGTTGGTGGTTTTCTTGAACGCAGGCGATTAGTATTTGCATCACCGATATCATCATGTATTGGCAGTTCTGGATTGTTCATTATTTTATTGTATTATCTTAGAAGAACATACGTCTGAAACCTGCAGGAGCAATACTGTGCACCGGTACAGGTATAGAAGTGCTCATGTCCACAGAGTGGATACTCAGCTCAATGATACCTTAAGGATCATAACGGGTTCACTAAGATCACCCCCTGTGCCATGGTTGCACGTACTGGCAAGTATTATCTGCCCACTTTTTATCGATATTTTTGTGTACGGGTGTGAGGAGTAAGGAGGGAGCAGTTCCGGTTCCAGTAGTACTGCCAACTGAATGGAAATGAACTCTGAATTGAATCGATAATATAATCGATCGACGATATGAATTTTGCTAAACCTTTGTTATCTTAAGCCAACAACTGTGTCACACATACATTATATAACATTTCTCGATGCGAATCTTATTCCTAGAGTGAATTCTATAGTTTGGCTTTGCTGTGTAAATAACAACAGTACTAGTACCTAAAGTGTACGCCAGATGTCGTACAGCGATGCATAAGCGATTCATAGTTTGTGTTTCAAAGGTTGCCAGTACGAATCTCGAAGATTGCCGAGGTCGACCAATTCAGCACTAGGGTGTAAATGTATCCAGAAAAGGTGCGCAGATAATATACCTCCTCCACAACTGACAAGGGGGCATTTCCTACTCGTCACCACCGATTTCGCTCAAATTTATAGAACACGCACGGCCTGGCTAGAAATGAAAGTACCCGAAGTGGGAACTCCACATGGCCAAGCGCATAGAAAATTAAAATTAAAATAAAAATAAAAATGTTGAGGCGGCTCTCGCACCGTAAAAGCGACTTACGTTAGAGCGCACGCCGAGCAGTAGTAAGAGCTTGGGCTAATATTTCGATGGTCGTGGGTTCGACTCCCCGAGTGGAGAATTTTTTTCTCAATTTTTATATTATTCATTTTATTTATATTTATTTACAGGCATATAACACGTCATTTTTTAAAAGAGCGCACAGGTGTAGAAAATTTGGAGTTGCAAACTTTCCCGACGTGTTCAAACAAAAATTCTTCTTTTTTCTCCTTTATAGGCTATCTCCCCTCCTTGGGGAATGTGCCGTAAACGTGAATAGTCGTTTCGCTGTAAGATTCGTTTTCACCTGACAAGTGAAGGTTGCTCCTGGCGGCTGTACACAAACAATAGATTCTTGGCGCAGGTAGAAAAAAGTCTGACAATGAAATCCCGATGTTTTACCTTTTCTCTGCCTTTTGCATATAAATAAATAAAATGAATTATTCACCTCTTTGCGTAATTGGAAAATGAATAATATAAAAGTTGACAGAAAAAAACAGTCTCCACACGAGGAGCCGAACCCACGACCATCGAAATATTAGCCCAAGCTCTTACTACTGCTCGGCGTGCGCGCTAACGTAAGTCGCTTTTACGGTGCGAGAGCCGCCTCAACATTTTTATTTTAATTTTTATTTTCTATGCGCTTGGCCATCTGGAGTTCCCACTTCGGGTACTTTCATTTCTTGCCAAGCCCTGCATGTTCTATAAATTTGAGCGAAATCGGTGGTGACTGGTAGAGAATGCCCCCTTGTGAGAAGAAAACAAGCTGCTGCTCAAACTTGGAAAACTTACATCTGTCCTGACTTTAAACACCTTCCGATTTACTCAGTACTGAGTAATTTACCAACGATGCGTCTGAAATCCAAGAAGCCAATTTGGGATGATAACATTGTTAAGCAGTCAGGACCTTTCAACATCAGCAAAGTCTGGAAGGAAGGGTGGAGAGATTTCTCATCATCTCATCAAATACAATTAGATGATCCTTCCCAGCATGTTCCAGGTACTGATTTACCAAGAGCTACGAGGTGCCAACTAAACCGCGTACGAACTGGTCATGGTAGGCGCAAAGCAACGCTGCACAAATGGGGACGGCTAGATTCACCTGCTTGTGACTGCGGAGCTCAAGAACAGACGATGAACCACATCATTCGAGAGTGTCCACAGCGTAGATTCACGGGTGTTTGGGAGGAGTTCATGAAAGCATCAACTCCAGCGCTTTCCTGGCTGAAGAGTCTTGATATTCATTTTTATTGCGTACATATTTGTGTTCAATAATGTAGATCATTTGTTCCATACGAAATATATATATACGACTGTGAGGAGACGGCTTGGAATGACATTAGTAGACGAATAAACTTCAGCGGAGCTTTTAAAATTATGAAAGATCATAATATGAAGATGAAGTTGTAATTGAAAAGGACATATTGGGAAAAATGTTAATTTATAGCACGAGGACTTGAGGATTGGAATAAATTATACAGAGAATTGTTCGATAAATTTCCATGTTCTTTGAAAATGTTTAATAAAGATCTAAGTTAACAATTGACAGAAAATCTGTCACCTGGGCGATAGTCCTAACTTCAAATCATTGACTACAAGCCCATTTTACTCTTAACAAGCAAAATACATTGTCAATTAATTCGAATTTCTTACTTTCATTAACCTGTCTCACTCTCGTCCTTGAACTGAGCTCTGAGCAATGCTAGTACTTGGGGAGTTCAAAAATGATTGACACGATATTTGATGGGTTCACTACTAAAGTGGACCAAGGCCACCAAAGGTCCGTTTGGGGATTAATGCAATAAGGAACTATGCCTTCTTTTTCTTACGTCGCACCGACACAGATAGGTCTTATGGCGACGATGGGACAGGAAATGGCTAGGAGTTGTAACGTTCCAGACGTCACAGTGTAATTATGTTAATTTTATTATATGTAATTAATTCAGGAATTTAACGTCATGATATTTATCTTGGTATGTAATTGTATTATAATTCATGGTTGATCATTTGCTCACTATCATTTCATTACTTTGTAACTACGACTTGTAAACGAGGGCTGAATATCCTAATATTCACTTAGATTCTTGCGACATTCGTTTAAATTTAACTTGCAGTAGATTTCCTCTATCTTGCCACATCACCGAGGAAGAAGGAAGGACAAATTTAGACATCAAATTCTGGGAAAAGGGAGCACGTGTTCAAGCGTTATAACGACAGCTACCGTATTTCGACCAGAATAATTCAAACTGATCACCGCCTATATTTTCAAAGGAGCGTCATGTTGCCATGGATACTGAGTGAAAGGGCTAATAGAAGAACAGTTGATATCATGGTTAAGACCCATCAACTCTAATATCTGGAGTGGGGAGAGACGTGTCAACTGATTGGACCACGTGTAGCGACCTGTAATTAGAGCCAGAGAAGGTTATAAAAGGGCGTGTTGGAGCTCTTGGCTTCATTCTTCTTGATTCTGCATTCATTATTATTATTCTTCTGGATTCTTGATTCTTCGATCTTGTATATCGCTGTAGGTCTGTGAACTTGTCTTATGGTTGTTGTACCATAGTGGACTAGTGTGATAGTTTATCACTTCTACATTAATTATTTCGTTACCACGACGTGGTACTTAGGAATTTCTGAATGAGGGGTGTATAGCCACTCTCATCAGGAAGCACGTACAGCTCGGCTACTAGACCGGTTTGTACCAGTCTAAGACAATAGGTAGTATTAAACTAGATAGAAATGAAACTTCAGGGCACATTTTCAGTAAAGTTGGAAGGATTATTAATTGTGTATCCTCTCCACATAACCCAAGGAGGTTTTTCTAACTATGACTTAGGGCTCATCTCCAATATATGGGATAGAGCATAATAGGGAGTGTTAGTGTCGAAGCCATCTTCCAATTAGTGGTCGGTGCACTTAGCAAGGCAGGAATGGTACTTAGCTGCAGATGAAGAGATCTCAAAGACGACCGGTGATGTTCCAGCTACAAGGATGGAAGCTTTCCAAGGACCAGCAGAACAAGACTACATGGTGAGCAAGCGAGTTAAAAATATTGCAAGTTTTCGCGAAGTAGAGTCATTCAACTTTTTGTTAAATTCATTTCCTATTTTAAATTCAGTTCTCGTTAAACCGTCGTCATTTATATTCAATATAATAAATAGTATTTTTCTAGTTCACTTTAATCAATCTGCCTTAATTAGCCTTTTGAATTCTAATTCTCCGGCTTAATGATTAGTGCACTATCACCCCACCCCTGTGATAAGAGTCCGTCCAAGCTTGATTATAAATTTTTATCTTTAAGTCATCAACTTAAAGATTGGCGCCCTTAGCTTGCATGGTTGCATTTCTCGTTCAATGATTGTTCTGCGAAAGGGGAAGGCACAGAGTGAGAAAGAAGCGGCCTTGGCCTTTATTAAGGTACAGCCCCGGCATTTGCCTGGTGTGAAAATGGGAAACCACGGAAAACCATCTTCAGGGCCGCCGACAGTGGGATTCGAACCTACTATCTCCAGAATACTGGATACTGGCCGCACTTAAGTGACTGCAGCTATCGAGCTCGGTAAACTATGCCTATAGACTTCGATTTATTCACTGTCATAGCAAACTAAGTCCATTACTCGTCTGCTACTTCACAAAGGGCGGCACTTCCACTGCAATGTTAAGGTTACTTAGCATTTCTCACTGCCAAAGCGAACCAAGTGCAATAATCTACAGAACATCATTGTTTGTTTATTGTTTGTTTGTTTGTTTGTTTGTTTGTTTGTTTGTTTGTTTGTTTGTTTGTTTGTTTGTTTGTTTGTTTGTTTGTTTGTTTGTTTGTGACTATGTGTTTTATTTGGTCAGTAATCTAACGGTAAATATAACCTTCCTAATTCATCATCTGACACATATCTGGGTACAAATTCCTAAGACTTACATTGATATTCTTAAATGTGAAGAGAGAATTAAAGCCGAAGTGGTGTAAGTCATGTTTTGCTACTATTGATAACTTTTTGTTAGCTGTCTTATGTACAATTTCACTCGAAATTATTGAGTTTTTGGACCGAACATTGACAAAATGATATTTTAAAATTGTGTTTCAAATTAAACGTACAGCAGTTTATTTGTTCTTTTCATCATCATCATCTGTTTACCCTCCAGGTTCGGCTTTCCCTCGGACTCAGCGAGGGATCCCACCTCTACCGCCTCAAGGGCAGTGTCCTGGAGCTTCAGACTCTAGGTCAGGGGATACAACTGGGGAGAATGACCAGTACCTCGCCCAGGCGGCCTCACCTGCTATGCTGAACAGGGGCCTTGTGGAGGGATGGGAAGATTGGAAGGGATAGGCAAGGAAGAGGGAAGGAAGCGGCCGTGGCCTTAAGTTAGGTACCATCCCGGCATTCGCCTGGAGGAGAAATGGGAAACCACGGAAAACCACTTCCAGGATGGCTGAGGTGGGAATCGAACCCACCTCTACTCAGTTGACCTCCCGAGGCTGAGTGGACCCCGTTCCAGCCCTCGTACCACTTTTCAATTTTTGTGGCAGAGCCGGGAATCGAACCTGGGCCTCCGGGGGTGGCAGCTAATCACGCTAACCACTACACCACAGAGGCGGACTATTTGTTCTTTTAAAGCAATAAAATTACTTACACCACATACTCTACATTTCTCAAATATAAAAGAATAGCCACAAATATATTTTATACGAAAACACAAAATATTGCTTGTTAAAAGTCTTGTAGTCTGGGAAATACAAAGTAGAAGAAAACAACAAAATATTGTGAGTAAGTGGAAGCAATATCAAAGTCAATTAGAGGCTTCAAGATCAACACAGCTGGATTCCAAGTTTAAAGCCAGTCAGGGCGGGGGAGGGGGGTCCATCCTCTTTTAGACACCTCAAGATTGGCAGAAGGTAAGGAGGATATTTTCTGTGCCCACTTATAAGGAGAATTAATTATGATGTGCTTATTGAACACAAAACATTCATTAAGCCACTTGAAGCTACGTTTTCTGCATTGAGCAATTAGATCTCGTCGCACCCCTGTATCAAAATGCATCCTTGTTTCTCTCCGCATATACCGAATAACTATTTTCATGCCTTACCCCAGAAGGCGTGTTCTTCTTAAGCATTGGTGTCGATTAGCAATTTGTGGAGAAAAAATCAGATTTTTATTTAATTTTATCCGCCTGAAAGTAGGAATAACAGGAATTATTTTTTAAAAAAAGGCAATTTGTACAAACCATGTTGTCTTATCAGCTAATTCTTTCCTTTGATTATTAAGAAAAATACTTAGCAGAAATACGCACAAAATGTCATTCGTCGCAGCTAACCGATTCGCACAGTGCCACTGCAGGTAGTGGGGATTCGCGCAGCCACATGTAGGCCTATAATGGTACTGGTAAAAATGAAATGGCGTATGGCTTTTAGTGCCGGGAGATCCCAGGACGGGTTCGGCTCACCAGGTGCAGGTCTTTTGATTTGACTCCTGTAGGCGACCTGCGCGTCGGGATGGGGATGAAATGATGATGAAGACAACACATACACCCAGCCCCCGTGCCAGGGAAATTAACCAATAATGGTGAAAATTCCTTACCCTGCCGGAAATCGAACCCGGGACCCCTGTGACCAAAGGCCAGCACGCTAACCATTTAGCCATGAAACCGGACACTGGCGGTGGTTATTATTGTTTTAAAATGAAGTACAACTAGGCAACCATCATCTACAGAATGTATGCTCCCTGGCACGTAAGCATATACACTAAGGGTACAACCTAACACTTTCTCCCCTGTTAATACTGAAGATAGTGATTTTTAGTTATTTTCTAACTGTTAGGTTCGATTCAGTGTCGCTAACCATACAGTTCAGGGCCTCTACTTGCCGATACGACGTCTTACACTTACTGTTAATCTGGCACGTTGGCACTGTACAGCCATGGTTTATTTCGTGACTTGCGAGAAGTACGTATTGCCCGTGACAAATTGTTAAAAATCACTAATGTTACATTTGCGGGTTTGATTAAAGCATATTTTCTTTTTCTGTAGGATTGTAAATCTGTTCGGGTAATACCAGGTAAGTAGAATTGTTGCATGTTTGAATAATGCATTTAATAACGTGGTTGATTTGAAATTATTTATTTATTTATTTATTTATTTATTTATTTATTTATTTATTTATTTATTTATTTATTTATTTATTTATTTATTATGCGTTTGTAGGTGGCGAAGTTAGGGCTCTTGGCCCTCTCTTACACTTAGGCCTAACCACTGCAGTGATACATCATGGGGAGCAGAGTTTGAGTACTTAATATTATATAGTAAATAATAACCTATACAAAAATACATTACACTTTTCTAACTCACATTCATTCGATCTTCCAGTCATACAAGTTAATCAGCTGCATTCAGCAGGTAGTCTCGGCAAGCAGTCTTAAATTTAAGTAATGAGGTGGAATTTCTGACACTGACAGGCAGGGAATTCCAAAGTCTAGAACCCACCACAACAAAGGAATTGTTGTACATAGAGGATCGGTGAACAGGAATAGAAAGGGAAGAACCAGAGCTGGTATTACTGCTGTGAAAGGAGGACAAATACTTCAGCTGGGATTCTATTTTCAGAGAGCAGTCTGTATATCTGTATCAGTATGTGATACATCCGTCGTTTGTCAGGTTTCAGCCACGAAATAGTGTGATAGTATGGGGTGACATGTGTATCATAACTTAGACTGTATATAAATCTAAGACAACAATTAAGCGCTCGCTGAAGTTTCGAAGTCTGCTCTTTTGTTGCGTCCACCAGAATGACGTCACAGTAGTCGAGGACGGGAAGCACTAGCGTTTGTATGAGTTTGATTCTCACATTACAAGGTAAAATATCGCTGTTTCTTTTAACCGAACGAAGTATCGAAAATATTTTTTTACACACATTCTGAATATATTCAGACCAATTTAAAGTTGTAGCATTTTATTAATTACAGTCTTATTTCACCCAATACTTACTTATAGAATTCGATCAGGATATCTAAGAAACAAGAAAAATCTGCAAGAACACCTCCGAGAAGGAAAGCAACGTTACCTCCTTTATATATATATATATATATATATATATATATTATTTATTTTTTTTATTTTTTTTTTTTTGCTAGTTGCTTTACGTCGCACCGACACAGATAGGTCTTATGGCGACGATGGGACAGGGAAGGGCTAGGAGTGGGAAGGAAGCGGCCATGGCCTTAATTAAGGTACAGCCCCAGCATTTGCCTGGTGTGAAAATGGGAAACCGCGGAAAACCATCTTCAGGGCTGCCGACAGTGGGGTTCGAACTTACTATCTCCTGAATACTGGATACTGGCCGCACTTAAGCGACTGCAGCTATCGAGCTCGATGTTTTCTTGTTGACTTACGGCATATGTATACGTAGCCTAATATATTTGCTTGTATGTATTATTGCAACGTGGTTTTTCTTCAGTCCGTCAAGTTATAGCAAATTTGCCGGGCTGAGTGGCTCAGACGGCGCTGGCCTTCTGACCCCAACGTGGCAGGTTCGATCCTTGTTCAGTCCGGTGGCATTTGAAGGTGCTCAAATACGTCAGCATCGTGTCGGTAGATTTACTGGAACGTAAAAGATCTCCTGCGGGACTAAATTCCGCCACCTCGGCTTCTCCGAAAACCGTAAAAGTAGTTAGTGGGACGTAAACCAAATAACATTATTATTATTATTATTATTATTATTATTATTATTATTATTATTAATACTATTAATACCAAATTTTAAGAACGAAGCTGAATTATTCATACTAGGCAAACGCCGAAGAATACGGTAATAGTAATGCGGATATCAAATTAACGGCAGAAACCCTCTCCCCCACCCCCACCCCGCATGGCTCAACAGCCCCAAAGGGCCATGGCTTACGAAGCGACCGCTGCTCGGCCTGAAGGCCTGCAGATTACGAGGTGTCGTGTGGTCAGCACGACGCATCCTCTCGGCCGTTATTCTTGGCTTTCTAGACCGGGCACGGCAGAAATATATAACATTAAACGAGTGAGAGTGAAAGAGAGTGTATTTCCTTAATTCCTCACTGAGCTTGAAAACCGATTTAATTATGAAAACCTTGATTAATCATTTACTTGGGCAAGGGAACCTTCATTACTGCTACTTACATTGAGATTAATTTGTTGATGGTTAGGCTATATCTCGTGATTTCAATATGTAACTAGTCAAGTTGGCAGCGGTAATGAGCCATTAAAAAAATTGAGTATAGGGCGGCGATATTTGCCTTTTAATGCCTTACGTGACTTACTATAGCATGTGGAGTAAGGAAGGGTACCAGGGGTATATTTTTGCCAAGGTCATGGCAGTGAGCTATGTTCCATCCGCTTGCCACACGGATTCGTCATTCTGGCAGTCCCACTCAGACACTGCGTCTGTGTAGTTCTATCTAGAGTTTATTATTTTGTTGGTGTGTAGTCAAATGCTAAATGATTTTAATTGTATAATCAGGTCGTACTTCGATTTAATTGTAATGCATATGTAATTATTGTGCCTTTGGTGAAAGTTTTATTGTATAGTACTGAATCAAAACCTCAAAAAACTATTATTACCGGACTTAAGTTGATAGACAGTGAACCTTTACCCCTCTGTCGAATTTCGCTCAAAGAGCATAACAAATTTACCATTTTGTATTATTTATTTTTTGTTTCAATTTTGGTGAACTCCCTCCCATTATATCCCTCAAACCCCGGCACTTCTTGTAGTCTACAATGTTTTTTCACCCCCGGCTTCTAGTTTCCAATCTCCACCCGCGTTCTTTAGGCGCTGATATTTCTGAACTTACACAAGAGTGTGAACATCGTGAGCGCAAAACACAAGAGCTGTTGTCCGTGGACAAACAATGGATAATAATTACACAACATGACTTTGGTCCGGAGATTGAATATTTCAATGTATCGTGCGTAATAAAGCTGTCAGTCATCGATCATGTGATGAATAGCGGGAGAGACCTCGTGACCTAGTGCCTTATCTAGGAGACGGGAACGATCCATTTACCTTCTTCTATCGGGAAATCTCGTCGACTATAACAATTTTCTTAGAAACTGTCTCCGATTGGAGATAATCCCTTAAGGCTAAGGAGTAAGGAGATGAGCTGCTTGACTAAGCGGTATATTCCGAGCTGGCAGTAGAGGTGGCGTGGAATGAGATCAGTAGACGAATAAGCCCGAATGGATTTTTAGAGCTTCGGCTGCCGTTCCATCTTCGGCATAGTTAAACCGGCGAATATTCCCCCAGACTGCATGTGAACGAGTATCGTGGTACGTGTTTTCAACCCAACTTCGTAGAGGTGGCTGAAAAATAACGTAGCAGTTACTTTCTCATAGTTACATGCCTGTCACTGTTACAAATGTAACGAGGACAGAAAAAAATAACATGTTACTGAGTAACGACAACAGAATAACGTACTAGTAAAAACAGTAACTGGGAAGTGGGAACTGTCACTAGTAGCAGCTTACAGACACAGAATGTGACCTTCAGGGTTCAGATAGTACGCATGTCTTCCAAGTGAGAGTGTTTTCGTGGAGATTGCTTTAAGTCAAATACACTATAGTGTATAATATACTCTATAGTGTATTTGTTTAAGTTGCTGCTGTCATCTGGTAACTAAAGTGTGAACTGTTATGACATATTCAACCGCTCAGGGGTAATCGTTGACTCAGACATCGCGCAGGGCTATCTACATTATAATATTATTAGAAGTTTTACCCGTATAATTTTTACTGCACCGTAAATGAATTAGTATGCTAACTTTCCATATTGATATTATAGATAACATCATCATCATCATCATCATCATCATCATCATCATCATCTGTTTACCCTCCAGGTTCGGTTTTTCCCTCGGACTTAGCGAGGGATCCCACCTCTACCGCCTCAAGGGCAGTGTCCTGGAGCTTCAGACTCTTGGTCGGGGGATACAACTGGGGAGGATGACCAGTACCTCGCCCAGGCGGCCTCACCTGCTATGCTGAACAGGGGCCTTGTGGAGGGATGGGAAGATTGGAAGGGATAGGCAAGGAAGAGGGAAGGAAGCGGCCGTGGCCTTATGTTAGGTACCATCCCGGCATTCGCCTGGAGGAGAAGTGGGAAACCACGGAAAACCACTTCCAGGATGGCTGAGGTGGGAATCGAACCCACCTCTACTCAGTTGACCTCCCGAGGCTGATAGGACCCCGTTCCAGCCCTCGTACCACTTTTCAAATTTCGTGGCAG
Organism: Anabrus simplex; assembly: GCF_040414725.1. Classification (NCBI taxonomy): domain Eukaryota; kingdom Metazoa; phylum Arthropoda; class Insecta; order Orthoptera; family Tettigoniidae; genus Anabrus; species Anabrus simplex. The sequence goes on from NC_090272.1 coordinate 209,814,163, forward strand.
AGCCGGGAATCGAACCCGGGCCTCCGGGGGTGGCAGCTAATCACACTAACCACTACACCACAGAGGCGGACTTATAGATAACATATTATAGATAACATGACATTACTTCATTTTACTTAATCGATCCTCTTGTACCGGTCTATGTCGGGGTTTGGCAGAACCTTTGCCCCCAGGAATGAAGATAGTAGTCATTATTATTATTATTGTTGTTATTATTATTATTATTATTATTATCATTATTATTGATTCGTTATGTCCAACTAAGGAACGCGTGTAAACTTGTTTAGCACAACGTTTCTTCTTGTCTTCCCAAATTCTCAACACTGTACTTTTCTGCGTTCTTCCGTCCATCCTGTAGCTTTTCCTTTAGGTTATCAGCAAATTTGTGTTTGTTTATGAGATTTCTGAATTTCTTTCTGTCTTGCATGATTTCAGCATTTATACCGATTTCCTGAAGATCATTGTTTATTTCTGGAAGCCAGTTGTGAATTTTTAGAGATACAGTACTGCGAGATTTAGTATTTTCTTTGTTATCCTGATCAGGTGACCATAGAATAGTAATCTTCCTTTTCTAATGACGTCTGTGATTTTTTCTGTTAATAGATAGATTTCCTGTGATTTCCTTTTCATCCAAATGCCATTCTCGCATTTAGGTCCTAGAATTTTCCTGAGAATTTTCCTCTCTTATTTTTTGATTTTTTTCAATTTGTAATCTGCCACCAATTATCAGAGTTTCTCATGCATAAAGGGCTTCTGGTTAGACAACTGTGTTGTAGTGGCACAATTTTGCGTTTTGATATATAGATTTTTTGTTGTATCTACTCCAGACAATTGTGTATGCGTTTTGTAATTTTATAATTCTTTCTTTGTTTGCTTGCCGATTTATCCCGTGCGGTTGTATAATTTCGCCTAAGTATTTGAATTTATCCAGTTGGAAGATTTTCCCAAATCTAGTGATTAAAGGATGGTTGTTAATCCCTGGTTCTGTACCTTCCATATTGTCTTTTCATATGAAATGTGCAGACCTGTTCTTGTCGGTATTTCATGAAGTTTTCTACGGACTGGAGTGCTTCTCGTTTGTTGTTAGAGAGGATTTCCAAGTCATCTGCATCTGAATTTTGTTTTTGAGAAGTTTACCAATATTGATCCCTTTAGTTTGATTTTTCCATTCTCGAACCACTTTTTCCGGAACTAGATTGAAAATTAGTGGTGATAATCCATCGCCTTGTGTGACCCCTGTTGTAATTTCGAATGGTTCTGAAATTTCTCCTAAAAATTTAACTTTCGCTGTTGTGCCCGTTAGAGTTTGCTTGATCAATTCCCTTGCTTTTCTGTCGACTTGAAATTCCTCGAGTATGTTGAATAGCACGACTAAGTAGTATTGTAGTGTAGTCGTATATGAATTACCTTATTGTTGTGTACTATCCCAGACAATATATCCCTCCGTTCATTTATTTTTTGCAAATAAGTTATTTTATTTTTAATTTCATTTTCCCCCCGTAAAGAATGGCTAAGGAGCGCGAGTGTACTTACTGTGGGTGTGGCGAGGCATTGAGGGGTATGAGGGAGGAGTTGGAAAGTTTGAGGGAGATAATTAGGATTCTCACAGAAGACAGGAAGGAAGATAGGACTCCCTCAAACAATGTACAGGTTACAGTAGGTGTACAAGAGGGAGGGGAAGGAAAGGGAGGAGTTGTAGAAGACAGGTGGTCTAATGTTCTAAGGGGAAGGAGATTGCAGGCTAAGGGCTCTATTCAGGATCGGAATTCAGGACAGGTGTCTGTGCGAAATCGGTACGAGTCACTCCAGGTAGAACAACAGAGGGAAGATGAGGGACAGGGAACTGTTGCTGAGATGTGTGGAAGTAGGAGGAAGGGGAAAGGTAGGAAAGGGAAATGTAGAGTAGAGGATAGGAAAAGACAGGTGGAACAGGGTCATGGGAAGGAGAAAAGGGAGGAGGAAGTAGCTTCTGCAGCTATCAGGAAAGATAGGGCTGACCAGGAGGGGAGGGGATCAAATGAGGTGGGTAGGGTTGAGGCTCTGGTCATGGGGATTCTATCGGTGGACACGTGGGGAAAGTGTGTGAATGTAGAATGTTATCCAGGAATTAGGTTGAGGCAGATGTTGAGGAAAGTAGAAGGGAGGGAGGAGGGTAAGGAGAAGGTGGTAGTGTTTCACGTTGGTACCAACAACGTAAGGCAAGCTGATATAAGTACCAACTTGGTTGGAAATGTGTGGGATCTGGTAAATGCAGCACGGGTGAAGTTTAAGAAAGCGGAGATTGTTATTAGTGGAATACTGTGTAGGAGGGATACTGACTGGAGGGTGATTGGGGATTTAAATGAGACTATGGAGTGGGTATGCGGGAAACTGGGAGTGAAATTTCTAGATCCTAATGGGTGGGTAGGAGATAGGGATCTGCGCTAAGATGGCCTTCACTTAAAACGCAGTGGTACGTATAAGTTAGGAAATTTGTTTGGAAGGGTAATAGGGAGGTACATTCAGGGAAACGGGATGGCCTAGGGAGCGGTGATAAGGGAACAGGGAACTGGAAATCAAGTAGGGATGACATAAAATTGTTAGTATTGAATTGTAGAAGTATTGTAAAGAAAGGAATAGAATTAAGAAATTTAATAGATATATATTTACCAGATATTGTAATAGGAGTTGAATCATGGCTGAGAAATGATATAATGGATGCAGAAATTTTCTCACGGCACTGGAGTGTGTATCCTAGAGATAGGATAGGAATGGTGGGAGGGGGAGTGTTCATTCTGGTGAAAGAAGAATTTGTAAGCTACGAAAAAGTTAAAGATGAGACACATGAAATTCTAGGTGTAAGGCTCATTTCTAAAGATAATAGGCAACTTGATATATTTGGAGTGTACAGATCGGGAAAGAGTAGCACTGACGCGGATTCGGAATTATTTGATAGGATAGTCGGCTATGTGGGAAACGACATGGAGAGAAATGTGATTGTAGCGGGAGATCTGAATTTGCCATATGTCAATTGGGAAGGAAATGCGAACGACAGGAAGCATGACCAACAAATGGCAAATAAGTTAATATGGGAAGGACAGCTGATTCAGAAAGTGATGGAACCAACCAGAGGGAAAAATATCCTGGATGTGGTGCTGATAAAACCAGATGAGCTCTATAGGGAAACTGAAGTAATAGATGGTATTAGTGATCATGAAGCTGTTTTTATCGTAGTTAAAAATAAATGTGATAGAAAGGAAGGTCTTAAAAGTAGGACTATTAGGCAGTACCATATGGCTGATAAAGCAGGCATGAGGCAGTTTCTAAAAAGTAACTATGATCGGTGGAATACGGTAAATAAAAATGTAAACAGACTCTGGGATGGGTTTAAAGAAATTGTTGAGGAATGCGAAAACAGGTTTGTACCTTTAAGGGTGGTAAGGAATGGTAAAGACCCACCTCATTATAATAAAGAGATAAAGAGACTAAGAAGGAGGTGCAGACTGGAAAGAAATAGTTAGAAATGGCTGTGGAAGTAAGGAGAAATTGAAGGAACTTACTAGAAAATTGAATCTAGCAAAGAAGGCAGCTAAAGATAACATGATGGCAAGCATAATTGGCAGTCATACAAATTTTAGTGAAAAATGGAAGGGGATGTATAGGTATTTTAAGGCAGAAACAGGTTCCAAGAAGGACATTCCAGGAATAATTAATGAACAAGGGGAGTGTGTATGTGAGGATCTTCAAAAGGCAGAAGTATTCAGTCAGCAGTGTGTAAAGATTATTGGTTACAAGGATGATGTCGAGATAGAGGAGGAGACTAAGGCCAAAGAAGTAATAAAATTGACATATGATAACAATGACATTTACAGTAAGATACAAAAGTTGAAAACTAGAAAAGCGGCTGGAATTGATCACATTTCTGGGGATATACTAAACACAATCGGTTGGGATATAGTACCATATCTGAAGTACATATTTGATTATTGTTTGGTCGGAGGAGCTATACCAGATGAATGGAGAGTTGCTATAGTAGCCCCTTTGTATAAAGGAAAGGGTGATAGACATAAAGCTGAAAATTACAGGCCAGTAAGTTTGACATGCATTGTATGTAAGCTTTGGGAAGGCATTCTTTCTGATTATATTAGACATGTTTGCAAAATTAATAACTGGTTCGATAGAAGGCAATTCGGTTTTAGGAAAGGTTATTCCACTGAAGCTCAACATGTAGGATTCCTGGAAGGCACAGCAGATATTTTGGATTCTGGAGGTCAAATGGACTGTATCGCGATTGACCTCTCTAAAGCATTTGATAGGGTGGATCATGGGAGACTACTGGCAAAAATGAGTGCAATTGGACTAGACAAAAGAGTGACTGAATGGGTTGCTATATTTCTAGAAAATAGATCTCAGAGAATTAGAGTAGGTGAAACTTTATCTGACCCTATAATAATTAAGAGGGGAATTCCTCAAGGCAGTATTATCGGACCTTTATGTTTTCTTATATATATAAATGATATGAGTAAAGGAGTGGAATCGGAGGTAAGGCTTTTTGCGGATTATGTTATTCTCTATAGAGTGATAAATAAATTACAAGTTTGTGAGCAACTGCAACGTGACCTCGAAAATGTTGTGAGATGGCCAGCAGGCAATGGTATGTTGATAAACCGGGTTAAAAGTCAGGTTGTGAGTTTCACAAATAGGAAAAGTCCTCTCACTTTTAATTACTGCGTTGATGGGGTGAAAATTCCTTTTGGGAATCATTGTAAGTATCTAGATGTTAATACACTGACTGACAGAGCAAATGCAACACCAAGAAGGAGTGGTCAGAACTTTATGCCAATTGCAGGGTAGACTGACGTCACTGAGGTATGCTCATGATGGGAAATGCGCCGCTGTGCTGCGCACGTAGCGAACAATAAAAGGGACACGGCGTTGGCGAATGGCCCACTTCGTACCGTGATTTCTCAGCCGACAGTCATTGTAGAACGTGTTGTCGTGTGCCACAGGACACGTGTATAGCTATGAATGCCAGGCCGCCATCAACTGAGGCATTTCCAGCAGACAGACGACTTTACGAGGGGTATGGTGATCGGGCTGAGAAGGGCAGGTTGGTCGCTTCGTCAAATCGCAGCCGATACCCATAGGGATGTGTCCACGGTGCAGCGCCTGTGGCGAAGATGGTTGGCGCAGGGACATGTGGCACGTGCGAGGGGTCCAGGCGCAGCCCGAGTGACGTCAGCACGCGAGGATCGGCGCATCCGCCGCCAAGCGGTGGCAGCCCCGCACGCCACGTCAACCGCCATTCTTCAGCATGTGCAAGACACCCTGACTGTTCCAATATCGACCAGAACAATTTCCCGTCGATTGGTTGAAGGAGGCCTGCACTCCCGGCGTCCGCTCAGAAGACTACCATTGACTCCACAGCATAGACGTGCACGCCTGGCATGGTGCCGGGCTAGAGCGACTTGGATGAGGGAATGGCGGAACGTCGTGTTCTCCGATGAGTCACGCTTCTGTTCTGTCAGTGATAGTCACCGCAGACGAGTGTGGCGTCGGCGTGGAGAAAGGTCAAATCCGGCAGTAACTGTGGAGCGCCCTACCGCTAGACAACGCGGCATCATGGTTTGGGGCGCTATTGCGTATGATTCCACGTCACCTCTAGTGCGTATTCAAGGCACGTTAAATGCCCACCGCTACGTGCAGCATGTGCTGCGGCCGGTGGCACTCCCGTACCTTCAGGGGCTGCCCAATGCTCTGTTTCAGCAGGATAATGCCCGCCCACACACTGCTCGCATCTCCCAACAGGCTCTACGAGGTGTACAGATGCTTCCGTGGCCAGCGTACTCTCCGGATCTCTCACCAATCGAACACGTGTGGGATCTCATTGGACGCCGTTTGCAAACTCTGCCCCAGCCTCGTACGGACGACCAACTGTGGCAAATGGTTGACAGAGAATGGAGAACCATCCCTCAGGACACCATCCGCACTCTTATTGACTCTGTACTGTGCCCGTCCTAGTCAGTCTGCGAACACGAGACACCCCAGGGGTGCTCAGTTCGGTGGCTGTAGGCTTATAAAATAAATGAATGTGGCAGGATTATCACAGGGTTCATCAAATAAGCACGTTCCAAGTATAGAACAAATGTGACACTTTTATTTAATTAAATGCAGTATTGGCCATCCTGAAATCTGTGATTATGATTATGATCGTTACGTTATGGAATTTTATATGGCTCTTGATGTAACAAACCTATGTGCAAACAAATGGGATGGTACACGACAGTTATTTCCCTAACATTCTAACAGAGTATTTACATTGTGAATTTTTTTTTTAAGTTATTAAGTTATTGGTTTAAAGTTGAATTAAAATTTTTATTCAGAAAAATGAGGTCTGGGCCAAGCCTTCATCGATAATCTGGAAAAAATGCAGTAATTTTAATAACGAGTATAATAAAGAAATATCCAAGATTCAAAAGTTAACACTTATAGCAAAAATAAAATTTACAGTCGTTATCTTAACAATAAAATGAAAAATTGAATTTGCCTTGGTTTTCTCTAAGTTAATCCGAGACGTCGGATATACCTGTTCACGTCGTCTCACATCTCTTTTCGTGAGAATTTATACTGAACGTTAAGCATTTGACCAATAATTAAACAAAATAAAACGCCTTCTGGGCTTGCAAACGTAAGTAAATGGGGAGAATACCATCCATGTGGAAACCCCGTCCACTATCAATCGACAATCTCAAAGTGTCACATATCTCAGAACAGAACACATAAAAAATAATCCTCTAAATACTAACAAATAACTACTTCTACAGCTAACTACGGAAATTGTCAAGAAGACTGTGAGTACCAAGAAGAAAATATCTACACTATGTACATGTCGATGAGTGTCGATCAACCGTATTACTCTCCTATTAACAAATCTATTGAGTTACAGCAAGACTGAGTTATCACATGAGAGCGACAAATTGCATCAACGAATGAGCTGGTATAGTCACGAATCAGATATTATTTAGATATTTCGTCGAAGACCTGTTCTTCAGACCTAAGGCCTTCTCGAACATTCATCTGTACCTTGAGCTTGAAATTACTGGATTACTTGAGAAAAGTTGGGATATTCCCACGAATTAAAAGGGACATCGATTAACATGGACTTTCATTTTCTTCATCTGAAGACACTAATATTAGGCTACACTGCATTTATCGCGAATAATCCATCAACATGTGAAAAGCTCAGTTTCACGAAGATTCATGCCATGCACAATTATTCCATATATTCTACACGTACAGTGTACCACAATGACGACCCTAACTTGTCGCATCTTAATCTCAAATATGGGTAGCCATGAAATATCTGGACCTACCATCGTCCTACAAATACATAATATCCACTTAAAAGTGTCTCGATGATTAATTACTCCAACTAATTATCACATGCTCCCAATGCACATGTTCACATTAAATTCGTACATAGAATTCGGACTCAATATCCCGATGACACGTTGTCTCAGACACGAGGTACAAGTAGAAGTTCCATTTCAAGGAAAATATAGAAAATGTGGACGAAATATCCTACCATTAAATCCATCAGACATAAATTAATTCATATTCGTGACGAAATGTACTCAATAAGCAAAGATGGTGTCGATAACACATGGATAACTCTAGCAGAACCCTTCACTGTCAAATTCATGGCCACATGGTCATTAAATAATCACATGTGTCAGTTTTACGACGTATTCGAGCAAATAAACAACCATAAAATGTGTCAAGATAGCTTACTAAGAAGAAAGAAAGAATAGAACAAAACTACATAGAACAGATATAAATGAGACGTAATCGACTTAACTTATAGAGAAATCTTCATGTCTGGAAGTCTGGGTTCTCAATCAGCCATGCCAGGAAGAAAGAATCTGCATCCCGACGCCGCCAACGATGGTCAAAGGTTTAGAACCTCATGGTGAAGCACTGGTAATCCATGATATGAGATTCCGTCCTCTTCTGGAAATATTCACGTCCACGTCTTCCGCGTCCACTCGTGCGAAAGCTGAAACTTACACAAAATGTTTTAGCATAAACTCCAAACACACACGTAACTGTATTTTGGAAATGACACGTACTTAAGGGATTAATATCTGCACATTCGACGTCTGATCACAGCACTGTTCTAAATTATATCCAATTTTCAGACGTGTAGAGCACAGGAGTGAAGCCAGTATTCACGACGTTCCACGCTGAGCGACCGAAGGTGATAGTCCAGGAACACGCCAGTGTGTATATGAGAATGAGTACTCGTATCACATGACTTAAATATCATGTCTGGTGCACATGCACGGAAGTAAAGTCAATTTAGACACTAAATTCTTCTATTGTACGAATCTACAACTTCATCACCATCTTAGCCACAAGGTCGTGTAAGTTATTTCAAAATTTCAGTTTTTAATTTATATCCTCCATATGTGCTATTCTTTTATCCAGTTTATTTTAATTTAGTCCTTGAGCCTTCCGTAATTATGCACGTCGCCATCAAAGATATTACAAATATTTCATTCATCGTTCCTCGCAATTACAGGTGACACGCGCTGGCCTCCTTCTCTCACTCGCCAACCTTCATTTTTTTATTTTTATTCCGTTAGCCAGCTGGCCGCCCTCTGCACAAAAAAACTCGTTCTCGCCCTTGTCCAAGGTCGCGCGCACCCCATCTCGCCGACAAGCGAACACAAGCCGCACCAACACCTGTTCACTCATTTGTGGCCTCACGGTCACATCCACCTCTTACTGGGACAAAAAATTTTAAACAAGGTTAAAAATTTTTAGGTCATGTTCATTCCTTAAAATGTGGTCCGTATGCTGTCTACTTCACTGTTTAATTTTCCATGGTATTTATAATTTCCAAACATCTGTCAGTTGTCTGAACGGTAATCATTCTGCACGACACAAACTGGTATTTCTTCGGCAGCCGACCTGGGTCTTTTCTTTGTTTTCTTTCTTCACTCTTCTGCTTTACGGTAGAGTCTTAGGTTCGAGGCATTGAATATAACAGTTCATAGGAGAGTAATAGTTTGATATCTTCACATTGGAGTCTTTCTTCTGGCACCCTGATTTTCAGGTTGATATTGTGGTGCCGAAGGATTTAATCTATCGTCATGAGGTGAATTCCGGTGTCGCTGGAACTGTGGGCTCTCGGCTCCCATCACATCTGGATCGGTGTCTTGATTATGAATGGCGTCTTTCCATTTTGAGCCTTTTTCAGTTTCCTTCCTTAATTCTTCAATGTACCTCATGCTTTCTCGATGACGGTTCTCCATTTCATCTCTGAAATTCCGGTAGTTGCGATCTGAATAATATCTAGGTCTATCATAAGGCCTATTCCGTCTATAGTCCTGTGGTCGGTCCCGTGTCCTGTTATTTCCCCTTCTTCGGACGTTCTTCGGATCTTCCATCCTGTCCTCTCTGGGTCTCGCTCTTCTCTCTTCCCATCGACGATCATACACTCTGGGATGGTTTTTGTACTCTTTAGGTCCACTCTGATTTCCGTTTTCAGGCATTGGAGTCGAATTTCGGTTTTTCGGAGTGTCTATTACGTTGACCTGATAAGTATTGCTCCTTTGAGTTTTCGGTACTGTTGAGACATTCATGGTATGGTCGAGTTGTCTGAGGATAGCCTCAGCCTGCACCGCGGTCTGAACATTGGCAGCAATGAGTAAGCGCTGTACTTCCACAGGAAACTGCTTTGTTATCGCTTGGACCAACTCATTTTCAGATGGTGGAGTGTCGAGGTCTTTCATTCGTCGTACTTGATTACAGAAGTAATTAGCGTACTGCGTCTGCCCATCTACGGAATATTTTCGTGAATACAAATCCAACCGTAGTGCTTGTTGCAAATCCGCTCCCCAGTATCTCTGTAGGAACAAGCGCTTGAAACCTTCATAGTCTTCAAACGTATAGCGGAAAGCATGGTACCAGTTGAGCACGTCTCCCTCTAAAAATTTCTCCGCTGTTCGCAGATGTTTTTCGGTAGGGATCTTCTGTTCACGAATATATTCATCAAGGTCCCTAATGAAATTTTTAGGTGTGACCCCATTTAAGTTGTTGAATTTTCTAGGCCTGTCCTCGCTCATTCGGATAAAATTAATGATTTGAGGTACACTTTGTGCCGGTGTAGTACTGAGATTTACTGTGGGTTGTTCAATGTGGGTAATATTCTGAGACGATTCAGCTACGGGCGATATTCCTTCTGTTACAGTAGATTTAGCCTGTACGACCTCTTCGACATTACTCTGTCGGTCCATTAATGATGTCACTAAGACCCTAGTGCTCCTATCTTGCAACTTCAAGAATCCTACTTCCTTTTCTAATTTTTGGAGGGCGTCCATATTTTCCTCCATCTTCTGTTTCCCGGACTTGACATCTCCGGCAAGATTAATAATTTGTTCGAGTATTTCCGATTTGTCCTTGTCAATCATGCTCTTGATATCATCGAACTGGAGTGAAATATCTTGTATCTCCATTTGGTTGACTGAGATACTGTCCTTTACGGAACGGAGATCATCGTCGACCTTCCCTTTTATTTTCTTTAAGTCTTCTGTGACCTCTCCTCTAAGATTTTTCACTTGTTCTGACATCTCTTCTTGTGCCGTAGAAATCTCTACCTTTATAACATCTATCTCCTTCCTCACAGATTCAATGTTATTTCTTACTAGGACTACGTCACTCTGAAGAGCGGTGACCTTCCCGGTGATAACCTTATTATCCTCTTTAATCTGGCTTGTCAAAGTAACTACTTGTTCCAGGGTTTTTTTCTGATTTTCCCTGCACTCTAACACGATATTGTCAATCCGACAACTAGTTTCCTCCAGTTTTGCATATAGTTCGTCACGACCCTTTTTCGCCTCTTCCTGTATCGCAGCACCCATAATGTTCATTTTTAGACTTATTCGCTCATTACTATCTTCCTGTATTTTCCTAAATTCCTCTTTATTCTCGTCCTGTATTTTCCTAAATTCCTCTTTATTCTCTTCCTGTGCTCTCCTACACTCTTCCTGTGCTCTCCTACTCTCTTCCTGCATTTTTCTGAGTTCCTCTTTATTCTCTTCCTGGGCTCTCCTACTCTCTACTGTCATAGTCTCTAATAACTTCCTAATCTCCTCGAGATCCATTCTATTATTCATAAAGTGACCTGTGTCAGCAAACGCCGAAATGCAGAAACTTTCCCCCCAGACATGTTGATTGTGATAAGGCAAATTCAAGTTTCATGAAGAAAATTCCTAACCCTCATTTTTCCATGTGAAACACATCATCATAAGTAAAATACTCTGAAAATTCCGAGTACTCTGTTAGAATTCTACCTAACTGGGATGGCATTAAATCTGAAATGAACCTGCCGAACCTTGAATAATTAATAATTTGATCCAGTCAAATTAAACCACGTGGAGAAGCAATTAATCAAGTTCCACGATGGATTGAGCCACTTTTTAAGCCACGAATCGAGCCCCACGGAAGGGACTAGCCACTAAGATGCCCCACGGATGGGAAAAGCCACTAAGATGTGCCCGTCCTAGTCAGTCTGCGAACACGAGACACCCCAGGGGTGCTCAGTTCGGTGGCTGTAGGCTTATAAAATAAATGAATGTGGCAGGATTATCACAGGGTTCATCAAATAAGCACGTTCCAAGTATAGAACAAATGTGACACTTTTATTTAATTAAATGCAGTATTGGCCATCCTGAAATCTGTGATTATGATTATGATCGTTACGTTATGGAATTTTATATGGCTCTTGATGTAACAAACCTATGTGCAAACAAATGGGATGGTACACGACAGTTATTTCCCTAACATTCTAACAGAGTATTTACATTGTGATTTTTTTTTTAAGTTATTAAGTTATTGGTTTAAAGTTGAATTAAAATTTTTATTCAGAAAAATGAGGTCTGGGCCAAGCCTTCATCGATAATCTGGAAAAAATGCAGTAATTTTAATAACGAGTATAATAAAGAAATATCCAAGATTCAAAAGTTAACACTTATAGCAAAAATAAAATTTACAGTCGTTATCTTAACAATAAAATGAAAAATTGAATTTGCCTTGGTTTTCTCTAAGTTAATCCGAGACGTCGGATATACCTGTTCACGTCGTCTCACATCTCTTTTCGTGAGAATTTATACTGAACGTTAAGCATTTGACCAATAATTAAACAAAATAAAACGCCTTCTGGGCTTGCAAACGTAAGTAAATGGGGAGAATACCATCCATGTGGAAACCCCGTCCACTATCAATCGACAATCTCAAAGTGTCACATATCTCAGAACAGAACACATAAAAAATAATCCTCTAAATACTAACAAATAACTACTTCTACAGCTAACTACGGAAATTGTCAAGAAGACTGTGAGTACCAAGAAGAAAATATCTACACTATGTACATGTCGATGAGTGTCGATCAACCGTATTACTCTCCTATTAACAAATCTATTGAGTTACAGCAAGACTGAGTTATCACATGAGAGCGACAAATTGCATCAACGAATGAGCTGGTATAGTCACGAATCAGATATTATTTAGATATTTCGTCGAAGACCTGTTCTTCAGACCTAAGGCCTTCTCGAACATTCATCTGTACCTTGAGCTTGAAATTACTGGATTACTTGAGAAAAGTTGGGATATTCCCACGAATTAAAAGGGACATCGATTAACATGGACTTTCATTTTCTTCATCTGAAGACACTAATATTAGGCTACACTGCATTTATCGCGAATAATCCATCAACATGTGAAAAGCTCAGTTTCACGAAGATTCATGCCATGCACAATTATTCCATATATTCTACACGTACAGTGTACCACAATGACGACCCTAACTTGTCGCATCTTAATCTCAAATATGGGTAGCCATGAAATATCTGGACCTACCATCGTCCTACAAATACATAATATCCACTTAAAAGTGTCTCGATGATTAATTACTCCAACTAATTATCACATGCTCCCAATGCACATGTTCACATTAAATTCGTACATAGAATTCGGACTCAATATCCCGATGACACGTTGTCTCAGACACGAGGTACAAGTAGAAGTTCCATTTCAAGGAAAATATAGAAAATGTGGACGAAATATCCTACCATTAAATCCATCAGACATAAATTAATTCATATTCGTGACGAAATGTACTCAATAAGCAAAGATGGTGTCGATAACACATGGATAACTCTAGCAGAACCCTTCACTGTCAAATTCATGGCCACATGGTCATTAAATAATCACATGTGTCAGTTTTACGACGTATTCGAGCAAATAAACAACCATAAAATGTGTCAAGATAGCTTACTAAGAAGAAAGAAAGAATAGAACAAAACTACATAGAACAGATATAAATGAGACGTAATCGACTTAACTTATAGAGAAATCTTCATGTCTGGAAGTCTGGGTTCTCAATCAGCCATGCCAGGAAGAAAGAATCTGCATCCCGACGCCGCCAACGATGGTCAAAGGTTTAGAACCTCATGGTGAAGCACTGGTAATCCATGATATGAGATTCCGTCCTCTTCTGGAAATATTCACGTCCACGTCTTCCGCGTCCACTCGTGCGAAAGCTGAAACTTACACAAAATGTTTTAGCATAAACTCCAAACACACACGTAACTGTATTTTGGAAATGACACGTACTTAAGGGATTAATATCTGCACATTCGACGTCTGATCACAGCACTGTTCTAAATTATATCCAATTTTCAGACGTGTAGAGCACAGGAGTGAAGCCAGTATTCACGACGTTCCACGCTGAGCGACCGAAGGTGATAGTCCAGGAACACGCCAGTGTGTATATGAGAATGAGTACTCGTATCACATGACTTAAATATCATGTCTGGTGCACATGCACGGAAGTAAAGTCAATTTAGACACTAAATTCTTCTATTGTACGAATCTACAACTTCATCACCATCTTAGCCACAAGGTCGTGTAAGTTATTTCAAAATTTCAGTTTTTAATTTATATCCTCCATATGTGCTATTCTTTTATCCAGTTTATTTTAATTTAGTCCTTGAGCCTTCCGTAATTATGCACGTCGCCATCAAAGATATTACAAATATTTCATTCATCGTTCCTCGCAATTACAGGTGACACGCGCTGGCCTCCTTCTCTCACTCGCCAACCTTCATTTTTTTATTTTTATTCCGTTAGCCAGCTGGCCGCCCTCTGCACAAAAAAACTCGTTCTCGCCCTTGTCCAAGGTCGCGCGCACCCCATCTCGCCGACAAGCGAACACAAGCCGCACCAACACCTGTTCACTCATTTGTGGCCTCACGGTCACAGTACCTCGACGTGTTTCTGCGTGCATCGCCGCTCGCGGTGGTCCTACATCCTACTGAGTCGATGCCGTGCGCATTGTGTAACCTGCATATCGGTTTGAAATAAACATCAATTATTCGTCCGTGCCGTCTCTGTTTTTTCCCCAACTTTCATCCCTTTCGAACCACTCCTCCTTGGTGTTGTATTGTCACTGTCAGTCAGTGTATAAGGAAAGATCTTCGTTGGGGTAATCACATAAATGGGATTGTAAATAAAGAGTACAGATCTCTGCACATAGTTATGAGGGTGTTTAGGGGTTGTAGTAAGGATGTAAAGGAGAGGGCATATAAGTCTCTGGTAAGACCCCAACTAGAGTATGGTTCCTGTGTATGGGACCCTTACCAGGATTACCTGATTCAAGAACTGGAAAAAATCCAAAGAAAAGCAGCTCGATTTGTTCTGGGTGATTTCCGACAAAAGAGTAGCGTTACAAAAATGTTGCAATGTTTGGGTTGGGAAGAAATGAGAGAAAGAAGAAGAGCTGCTCGACTAAGTGGCATGTTCCGAGCTGTCGGCGAAGAGACGGCGTGGAATGACATTAGTAGACGAATAAGTTTGAATGGCGTTTATGAAAGTAGGAAAGATCACAATATGAAGATAAAGTTGGAATTGAAGAGGACAAACTGGGGCAAATATTCATTTATAGGAAGAGGAGTTAGGGATTGGAATAACTTACCAAGGGAGATGTTCAATAAATTTCTAATTTCTTTGAAATCATTTAGGAGAAGGCTAGGAAAGCAACAGATAGGGAATCTGCCATCTGGGTGACTGCCCTAAATGCAGATCAGTATTGATTGATTGATTGATTGATTGATTGATTGATTGATTGATTGATTGATTGATTGATTGATTGATTGATTGATTGATTGATTGATTGATTGATTGATTGATTGATTGATTGATTGAGAGTCTGGCGATCTATTGAATCATAAGCTTTTGTGAAGTCAACAAAGGTAATTATTGTTTGTTTTATTTTGCAAATTTATAGAATAGTTTATGTTTAAGATTTGTTCTGGGCATGATATTCCTTTTCGAAATTCTGCCTGATATTCTCCAATGAGGTGGTCGGTTTGTTTTTCTAATATATTTTTATTATTATTAGTATAATATTTTTGTCAATGATATAAGCCCATGTTTAAAAAAATTGTTAATATTTCACGTATGCAGATGATAATCTAATTTTATCAGTACATAAAAACCCAAAAGTAGTACTGAAGCATTTACAAATGAAGTACAATATTTGTAGAATGGTGCCGTGATAAGAGTCTAATAATTAACACTTCAAAACAAAAGGTCATGTGCATTGCTACCCCAAAAACGCAGAGAGAAAACATTAGAATAACAGGCAATTCAGCTCAGTGTATTCATGATGGTGAACAAATACCACGTAATTGTGATTATGTAATAGAGGAAGTAGATAACATCAAATATCTAGGTATAATAACAGATAGATATTTTCTATGGAAGCAACAAATTAGTAAGTAGATTGAAAGACTGAGGCTAAGATTGTTCAAAATGAAAAATGGTAAAGTATATAATACCTCATGATAGCTTAAAAATAGTTTATCATTCACTTGTTGAGTCACTTATATCATATGGTATAAGGGTATGGCGATCGGCTTCTGTTACAGACATAAACATGGTACAAATGTTACAAAATCGTATTGTCAAGACATTATTTTGGTACGAAAACAGTGGTATGATTAACTTACGTGAAGCTACGTTAACAAGGATGTACGGTACCAGAAGGAAAGGTTCTTGAGAGTTAAACACGTACAACATAATTAAAGGAAATTACTGGAAGCCACAATATACGAGTAGAATTGTAAATGAACATACACATGGGACAAGAGTAATGTATGAAAGGTAATTTCAGATCATGAGGTACTACAACAGATATGACTCCAGAACACTACATGTTGTAGTTTCTACATTTTTGAACAAGTTGCTCTCAGAAATGACGCACTTGAGACCAAAGTATCAACTAAAACATATGAAACTATGGATCATAGAAATTAAAACTGCAATTTAAATATTTGGCCATGAAAAACCGTTTATCTCAGATTTATCTATTTTGAATGATACATTGAGGGAATGATAAAAGCCCACAACACAGGACGAAATGACCATGTGTAAAATATTTTATGCTAATATAAATGTATAAATCTCAATAAAGTTGTAACAAGTAACAATTGCAGGTGGTGAATGCAGAGTGGGTGGTAAGTGGTAAGTGGCCACGGCTTGTCCGTCGTCCGACAGCTCTGAACTCCGACCGGCCAACCGATCAGGGGAGTGGTGGCCACGACTCTACCGTGGTGGCTCTACGCCCCTGTATCTGGGAGACGGAGAGGGGCTGCTCCCCCACCGTCGTCCGTCCTGAGAATGGTTTTCCGTGGTTTCCCATTCTCCTGCACCAAGGCGAATGCCGGGACAGTTCCTAGTATAGGTCACGGCCACCAACCCTCTCACCTTCTCCGTGCATCTCCTTCTTCGATACAAATCCCCTGGCATGAGAGACGACGTCACGGTCTAGGAGGCCCGCCTCCTCCTTTGGGGAGGAATGAAAACATTTAGTAATAGTAGTAGTAGTATTACAACAATGTGTGAAAATTTGAAACAATTTCACCGCAGATAAGCACATCAAGTGCTTTGCAGGAGTAAATAATTGCAAAGATAATTTATAATGTCTTACTAAATATTTGCAAACGTATTGTAAATCAATTTTAAATAAATACAGTATTATTATTATTATTATTATTATTATTTTGCTAGGGGCTTTACGTCGCACCGACACAGATAGGTCTTATGGCGACGATGGGATAGGAAAGGCCTAGGAGTTGGAAGGAAGCGGCCGTGGCCTTAATTAAGGTACAGCCCCAGCATTTGCCTGGTGTGAAAATGGAAAACCACGGAAAACCATCTTCAGGGCTGCCGATAGTGGGATTCGAACCTACTATCTCCCGGGTGCAAGCTCACAGCCGCGCGCCTCAACGCGCACGGCCAACTCGCCCGGTATTATTATTATTATTATTATTATTATTATTATTATTATTATTATTATTATTATTATTATTATTATTATTATTATTATTTGTGGGTGGAGTCATGGTGACTTTCTTCTCGATGAACCCGGCCGGTGTTAATGGAAGTCAGACACGAGAATCCGGATTCACATATGTAGAAGCAGAGCTGGATTCTAGCATATATCTCGTGATTGTCTGACAAGTCCCATAAAACGCAACCTCCAAGATATAGAAGATATTTAACTAAATATGGTCGATCAGTTAATCGATAAGCCTCCGTGGCTCAGACGGCAGCGCGTCGGCCTCTCACCGCTGGATACCGTGGTTCAAATCCCGGTCACTCAATGTGAGATTTGTGCTGGACAAAGCGGAGGCGGGACAGGTTTTTCTCCGGGTGCTCCGGTTTTCCCTGTCACCTTTCATTCCAGCAACACTCTCCATTCTCATTTCATTGCATCTATAATTCATTAATAAATCACTTTGGGGGTGGCGACCCTATCGTACTAACAGCCTATATCTGCTTCATTCATTACATCCCTGACCCGGTCAATGACTGGAAAACAGGTTGTAGGTTTTCATTTTCAGTTAATCGATAATGTCTTCTTATGAAATCGAAATTTGCGTCGTTCTGAAAAGTTTAGCGCCATGACCTGCCAACAACGTAGCCGACAGGACTCAGTGTATGCGCGCGCGCACACGCGGAAGTCTTAACTTACCTACTGATATTTGCATATCGGCCTGGGTAAAAGTTACTCACGGAAGTGGGAAGGCCCGAATAATGTAGGAATGAATGAGAGATGAGGGCCACTGACCGGCCATGTATTGACCACTGGCGGTCTGGAATAGCCACAGGAGAAACAACGCTCAAGGCGGGGTCAAATAGAATACAGTACTATTGTAGGTGACGTCGCAGGGTAGAGAGAGTCGATCAACATGTGATTAAACTTTGAATTAGTGATGAGAGCAAAGAGCTCAGGCTGTAGAGCACTGGTCTTCTTAGCTCAAGATGGTGGTATTTAAAGGTGTCCAAATACGTCAGTCTCGTGTCGGTAGGTGAATGGTTAAACCACTCCTAACAATGTTAACAAAACAAAGTTAATACACAATGTTAATGAAAAAATTTCTCACCATAGTTAATAAACTTGTGTTAACAAACTTCTTCAACATTATGTTAACACCAAAAAAGTTGTTTATGAGGTTACGATGTATAGAGCCAGGAAGAAGAAAATAGAGGCAAAGAATGGCAAGCGAAAATATTGGAAAAGCATTTAGAATTTAAATTTGGAGTGAACACTTTTAATTCATGATCCAGCAGGCTATCAACATTTTCTTGAGAATGCCCCCACATTACTTTCAGTTCTTGTTGACAATAATTGGGCCTGAAACTGCAAGAAATGATACAGATTATCGGAAAGCCGTCTCCACTGATGACGGGCTAGGTATCCGGCTCCATGGCTAAATGGTTAGCGTGCTGGCCTTCAGTCACAGGGGTCCCGGGTTCGATTCCCGGCAGGGTCGGGAATTTTAACCATAATTGGTTAATTTCGCTGACACAGGGGCTGGGTGTATGGGTCGTCTTTATCACCATTTCATCCTCATCACGACGCGCAGGTCGCCTATGGGCGCCGACTTAAAAGACCTGCATCTGGCGAGCCGAACTTGTCCTCTGGCACTCCCGGCACCAAAAAACCAAACCAAACCCCATGGCACTGCGGCCCTTGAAGGGCCTTGGCCTACCAAGCGACCGCTGCTCAGCCCAAAGGCCTGCAGATTACGAGGTGTCGTGTGGTCAGCACGACGATTCCTCTCGGCCGTTATTCTTGGCTTTCTAGACCGGGGCCGCCATCTCACCGTCAGATAGCTCCTCAATTCTAATCACGTAGGCTGAGTGGACCTCGAACCAGCCCTCAGGTTCAGGTAAAGATCCCTGACCTGGCCGGGAATCGAACCCGGGGCCTCCGGGTAAGAGGCAGGCACGCTACCCCTACACCACTCCCGGCACCAAAAGCCATACACCATTTCATTTTTTACGGCCTAGGTATAACTTTAAGCTTCCTAGCAACTGGTGTGTCGTACATTTCACTTACATATTTGTCTAGATCGAAAGAAGCATTTTCAGTTATTGTGCTTGAGGTGTTCGAAGCTTTATACAGCTTTATACAACAATCTCAAGGAATTGGTATCCTATACAATGTACGAAATAAAGGACATCTTCATTTAACGTAGTTACGATAGTATTTCTTGATGATACACAAAGGGTTATGGAAGATTAGGTTAGGTATTCATAAGTCCTTGCGCATGTGCGAACCGAAATGTTAACGGAAACACAAAACGTTAAGGAAAAGTTTCATTCACAGAAGTTAAAGATATTTTGTTTATCAACATGCACGAAAAATTTACGAACACGCTATTTTGTTTATTAACAGTCAAAAATGCTCATGAACAGTGTTTATTAACAAAGTTAACGAAAACATCTTTAGCATCACGTGAAAGAGCTCCTTCTGGACAAAATTCCGGCATCTCGGCAGCATATAGTGTCAAGCTGTTATATGAATAAACGTCTGTCGTCGTAACTTCATGGTTAGCACTATTAGCTGCCATCGTCAATGGCCCGGGTCTGATTCACTGTATTGCCAGAGATTTAAAAATGGCAGGAATATAGTGTTTGGTTAAAATGTTACATGCAGCTCACCTCCATTAGAGGTGTGCCTGAAAAGAGTTGCACCATCTCCGGTCGAGAACACGAGTTTACTTTACTATCCGAATAAACTAGTCTCAAAATAAATCGTAGCATTTTTTTTTTTTTGCTAGTTGTTTTACGTCGCACCGACACAGATAGGTCTTACTGCGACGATGGGACAGGAAAGGGCTAGGTGTGGGAAGGAAGCGGCCGTGGCCTTAATTAAGGTACAGCCCCAGCATTTGCCTGGTGTGAAAATGGGAAACCACGGAAAACCATTTTCAGGGCTGCCGACAGTGGGGTTCGAACCTACTATCTCCCGAATACTGGATACTGGCCACACTTAAGCGACTGCAGCTATCGAGCTCGGTAGCATTTTATTTTGCAGACCACATGGACGTATTCACATCCCGGGCATGCCGGAGCAGCAGCAGCAGCTTCTTCTTTCTTTAATGAAAAACACGTCGGACCGTTTTTCTTTTCAGATTAAAAAGCCCGGGTTTTTCAAAATTTTCTACAAATCCGTAAGACTTATTACATGTTGAAATAACAGCCGAAGTAACAATCCACCCACTTGATGCCACGGTAGATCGATTGCGATTTTTGATCGTGAACATCAATTAAATTGTTACTCTCGATCGATATCGCATAAAAATGTTGAAAACAGTCACGTCTCTCGCGTGTCGCACAGGTAACAATGCTATTAATCATTCTGTATTATTGAAAAAATGTCCAGTTCTTTTTTTCGCTATTCCAGCTGATAATAACAATTTTGGTAGGGCATTTTTTATGCAGTATCAGCGTGCTCAAGTCCACCTCCGTAGCGTAACGGTTAGTGTTATTAGCTGCCGTCCTCGGGGGTCCGAGTTCGATTCCCGGTACTGCCGGAAATTTAAGAATGGCAGGAGGGCTGGTATGTGGTTGAAATGGTACATTAAGCTCACCTCCATTGGGGGTGTGCATGGAAAGAACTGCATCCCCTCGCGATGAGGCCATGAATTTAATTTGTCCGACTACATGGCTAAATGGTCAGCGTGCTGGCCTTTGGTTCAAGGGTCCCGGGTTTGATTCCCGGCCGGCTCGGTGATTTTAACCTTAAATGGTTAATTCCCTCGGCTCGGAGACTGGGTATTTGTGCTGTCCCCAATATCCCTACAACACACACCACCCTATCCTCCACCACAATAACATGCAGCTACCAACACATGGCAGATGCTGCCCACCCTCATCGGAAGGTTTACCTTACAAGGGCTACAGCCGGCTAGAAATAGCCAAACGAAATTATTATTATTATTATTATTATTATTATTATTGTTACCGTGTTTTGGTGGTAGGTAGAGGTGTAAGAAGGTGCGGGCGTGAATGGGTCTCAAACTACGGAATCAAAGTTAATGTAAAAGTTAACAAGGTTATATTTCCTTTTCAATATTAAGTAATAACAAAGAACAGGTACTTAGTAGCCGAAACACAATTTGAAATGTACAATTACAGGGATTACAGAGTTTGGGCTTCGAGCCCTGAGTTCACAATTTTTGAGCAACTAGCCCAACTTTCCGATATACAAATTTTAACAAAGGGGCAGAAGACCCCAATCAAACCCTGGAGCCCTTGCTCCAAATTACACAGTAAAGCCTCCTCGAGGCATACAACACTCCGTTTCCAAAAGAGCCACACGCTCTTTAATTTAAGCCTCTCCTAGGCCACACCAAACTCCACCTTCAAGTTGTCCTCAACGGACATAAACACAGGGGTAAAATACCCAATCTACTGAGGTCTATTAAATGAAAAGCAGGTTAATTAAATGACCTCTAAAACAAATTGAGAGGAGGCGAACTTGCACTCCTAATACACTTGGTTTTTAAGACCTACTTTGACTCTTAGGCCACTGATGCAAGGGCTAATCCCATACTACAGAGGTGACGTAATAGCAATTTACATTACATTACGGAAGAATTGGTTGAGAGAATAAGTTCACCTCAAGACGATGTGAGTGGGAGCTCGAGAGGGTTAAGCACTCTCTATCCCGATATGTCGTTTTAAAATAGAATAGATACCAGTAGTTTTTACATTTTAGGAAAAGGTTACATGGTTGAACGCTTAGAACCCGCCCCGAAAGTTAAACTGCTGAGCAAGAAAAGAAAGAATTTATTAATCGGCCATTACCTTATTGTTGACCGCCGCCGAGGAAAGAGGCGCTTCCCGCCTCCTGGTATGTACTTAATACACTGAAAGATGGAACAGAAGTGGCCCGGAGACCCTAAAATCAGCAGTTTATATACTCTCGCGGAAGTTTCTAGGCGTTAGGGGAATGAAAACACCCGCCCACAATGTTTTTATTGGATAGGACCCCGCAACAGATACAAGTTGGGGGAAGATACACCAGATTGGTCAGAAATTACTAAAAGAAATTCGGGATTGGATAAATCTAAAACAAGGGGAAAAAGAGGGGTATACAGCCAACTTAAACAATAACAGAAAGAAATTTAACAAGAAACAAACTTTTGAAATAAAAATTTCTCCAACAAAATAGTTCTTTGACTCCGCACTAGGGTGCGCTATTGTCGATCTTCAGTAGTGTCCTCTAGAAGAGAAAGTTCACACTTCTTACTTCAAGCGAAACAAAAACACATCAAAAGTGACACAGTTCAAAAACTCAAAATTTTCCACGTGGTGACATCTTCTGAGAAAGTAGAGAATTAATAGAGTAGATAAAGTTCAACCTTCCTCCAGAAGAGGAGTTTCAACTGGCGCAACTTTTAAATAAACGGTGTAGAGGTGTACCGCCCGGTACAGACCTCCCCCCCCAAAAGTTCCTCCAGGGGTGACACATGAAATCAGTTTGAAACAAGTCCAAGTAATGATGTTGATACGAAGATAGATAGCAGAAGCATTTACAAGATTTCTTAATTCAGTTTCAAAATGTTGTTGTTGCAGGTGAATGAAAGTCTTTAAGTTTGTAGAATTTGAATTTCTGAAGATAAACTTTTAATACTTAGAAGTGAAGAAAAATTTTTTGCACGGTCCACCAAATATTGCTGTTGAATTCACAAATGTAGTTATCTCTTATAGTAACTGTCCATGTAGTTGATGTTGATGAAGTTGGATGGCCGGACCGGCCGTTGCAGCTTGCGTCCAAAAGGAGGCCGCTCGGACCCCTCAAGTACCCTGAGATACCGCTCGCCCGCACTATGAGGGGAGCAGAGGTGTTGAAGCACGCCGCGCCCGCGTTGAACATATACAGGCTGCGGGCAAGTAGCAGGTCGTGCGCCGCACGTCAGCCTTGGCCGGGAGGAGAGCTCCGGCTCGCCGTGCACATGTCGTCCTCGCTGGAGAGGAGGGGGCCCATCCCCCTCCCCAGTCGCTGCACGGCGCTGCGCGGCTGCGGGGGCGCTGAAACATTAAAGCTAGGCGGCAGAATTGTGTTGGACTATCATCTTCTTTGAGGGTACAGGCTTGTGGAGAGGTTGAGGGGCCAGCGGCGTGTAGATATCCATGGCATTTACTATTATGAAGCCACAGTGTAAGGTGGAGCAGGAGACGGGAGCGTGGTAATGGCCGTGGCAAGAACAGGATGGCAGTTTAACGGATCGGGGTGGGTTTTACAAAAGGCTTACATCTAAAACCAAAATATTATAGAAGGGGCAGAATGCCTTAAAAGTGAAACTCAAAAAAAATATAACCTTCATATCCTTTCAGAATAATATGAAGCAAGTTAACACAGAAATTACACCGGTTTCACCTGGGACAGGTGAACTCTAAATATCCTCTCGGTGGCTGGATTACTTAGCAATAAGGTAACCGGCGTAAGAAAATCGAGAATGATACAAGGCCCATGAAATCTGGGGGCAAGCTTGCCCGCGGGAACAAAATTTTTGACCATAACCTGGTCACCTACCTTCAAAGTGGTGGGTCTCCGTCCACGATCATACCTTTCCCTAACCTTTTCATGAGATACTTTAAGATTAGCTTTAGCCTTCTTCCAAAGATCTTTAATGTTGTCCGGATCTATTGTCTCGGGCAGAATATCATTCAGAGACCAGAGGTTAGAGAGCGGCGTGTTGGGAACGAACTTAAACATCAAAGAGGCTGGAGTAAATTTGTGTGATTCATGAACCGCCGAATTCAAAGCAAAAGCTAACCAATGCAGGGACGTGTCCCACCTAGAATGATCTTCATGATGATAGGCAATAAGTGCGGACCTGAGATTACGGTTAACCCGTTCAGCCAGAGATGGTTGAGGGTAATAAGCGGAAGTAGTTACATGAGAGATGGACAAGTCAAAACAGAATTTACGAAAAAGATTTGATGTGAACGCCTTAGCATTATCAGATACAATATATTGGCACGGACCAAAAGAAGCAAAAATAGAATTTAGACAGGTAATGGTGGACTGAGCGGTAGCCAGCTTAGTCGGAAATAACCAAGAAAATCTGGTAAAACCATCTACACATACAAAGATGAATTTGTTGGCATTTCCCTTCGACTGGGGGAAGGGTCCTACATAATCAATATACAGGCGTTCCATGGGGCGCGACGCTTGATGAGAAGACAAAAGGCCTACTTTAGTGGACATGGTGGGTTTACTGATCAAACAAGATTTACAAGCTTTTACAAGTTCCCGAATTTCACCGTCCATACCTTTCCATATGAACATTTCACGAATCTTTTCACGAGTTTTAAAGATTCCAAGATGCCCCCCCAATGGGGTCTCATGATAGTATTTGAAGATCATAGGTACAAGAACCGCTGGAACAACAACTTTCATCAACTTATCATGCCTCGAAGGGCAACATAGAACACCATTCCTCAGAACATAAGGGACAGCATGTTCCCCAGAAGAAAGGGTTTCCATTATCGGAGCCAGCGTCGGATCTTCACGTTGGTATTTCTCAATATCCCTAAAAAGCATGGGAGCATCTGTTAAGATGGCATTAACACCAGATAGTATGGACTCGGAAGGTGATGAACTGTCGACCGGTTCGTGGGTCTCTACGTCGTTATGAAACATACGGCTGAGTCCATCAGCAACAACATTTTCGGTATCTCTGATATGTCTAACATCAAACTGAAAGGCGGAAATACGAATAGCCCAGCGGGCTATACGACCAGTACGACGCGGCCTACCTAAGACCCAGCTTAAGGCTTGATTATCTGTCTCCAGGTCGAATTTAACGTGTTCCAGATAGAGACGGAACTTTTCTAAGGCAAATAAGACGGCCAAACCTTCGAGCTCATAGATGGAATACTTGGCTTCTTGAGCCGACAATGTCCTAGACGCATAGGCGATGGGTCGCCTCCCTAGTTCAGTCTCTTGAAGAAGGACTGCAGCTACTGCTGACGACGACGCGTCGGTTTGGACGATGAATTTCTTCGAGAAATCAGGCATAGCAAGTACAGGGGCATTACAAAGAGCTAATTTAAGGTCTTCAAAAGCGGCTTGTTGAGAAGGTCCCCACTCGAATTTGATGCCTTTCCTACGAAGAAGGTTTAAGGGCACCGCTCTATTAGCAAAGTTAGGAATGAACTTTCTGAAGAAATTCACCATACCAATGAACCTGGCGATACCTTTAATGTCCTTGGGAGGTTTAAAATCACGGATGGCCTGTGTTCTAGAATGATCAACTGCTACACCATCGGGTGACACAATATGCCCTAGGAAAGACATAGAGGGCTTAGCGAAGGCAACCTTGGACAACTTAACAGTTAACCCAGCCTTACGAAGGCGATCGAGAACTTCTCGCAGATGATCTAGGTGTTCTTCAAAAGTCTCTGAAAATACTACGACATCATCTAAGTAGTGATATAAGTACTCGAATTTGATGTCGGAGAAGACCCTATCTAGTAGCCTAGTGAGCACAGCTGCCCCCGTGGGGAGCCCGAAAGGCACGCGGTTGTATTCGTATAAATTCCAGTCCGTGGCAAACGCTGTAAGGTGTTTAGACTCTTCGGCAAGGGGAATTTGATTATAGGCCTGATTTAAGTCCAAGATGGTGAAGAACTTGGCCTTACGAAACCATGAAAAACAAGAATGAAGGTCGGGAAGGGGCACAGATTGTAACACCACCTTCCGATTGAGAGATCTGTAATCAATGACAGGCCTGAAACCTCCTTGGGGTTTCGGTACTAGAAAAATAGGCGAAGAATACGCTGACTTAGAGGGCCTAATAATACCGTCCTTCAACATCTGATCGATGATTTCCTTCAGAGCCTTCATTTTAGGTGGAGATAGCCTATACGGTGGAAAACGGACAGGAATCGAATCCGTAACCTCAATTTTGTATTCAATAAGGTCAGTAACACCAAGAGTATCAGAGAACACCTCGGGAAACGACTGACACAGTTTGCGAATACTATCAGCCTGCTTCTCAGGTAGATGTCTAAGGTCTAACAACATCTCATCCTGGATAGGCGACATAGAAGAACATGACACAGAATTACACTTTAATAGTGGGATTTTACAACTAGAAGCAAATTTGTATGTGCACGACCTAGACTGCAGATCGAGCACAAGACCAGTGTGAGAAATAAAGTCAGCTCCCAATATAATGGGGCAAGACAATTGCTTGGCCACAAACAATTTAACTTTCCATGTAAACTTAAAAACACGAATTTTGACCAGTAAGGAACCTAGAATTTCTAATGGAGATGAATTAGCCGAAACGTATTGAACAGGAGAAGAGACATAGTCAGGAAGTTTACAAACCGTTTTCAATTTAGAATACCATTCAGCCGCAATAATCGAACAAACACTACCTGAATCTAAGAGAGCTGTTATAGGCTCGTTATTTACCTCAATCTTAAGAAAAGGAACAGGTGCGGGGGTATCCGCCGCAATCCTAAGACATTCTTTAGGGCATTCAAAAGATGAACTTGAAGGCTGATCGTTCTCTGCATTTACAATCTGTTTACTAGGGGCTGAGTCTTGGGAAGATAGATTAGTCGACTCAGCCGAAGCCACTAGTCACTTTTTATTATTGGCATAGGTGGAATTTGCACCAGAAGTTGAGCAGGAGGGGGTGCTATTTGAGTTTGGGCAATTCTTGGCGATATGTGAGAAGGCCCCACATTTAAAACAGCCTTGTGCTGAACCAGCTCCATTATTTGCCCTACTAGACTTGATCAGAGGACACTTATTGCGCAGATGGTCAGGCGACCCGCAAGCATAACATTTACGAGGGGTAACTGATCGGCGAGGTGGAGGCCGAGTATTACTAAAAGAAGGCGGGGGTTCTTTTGCTACACGCAAAGAATCGGCGTATCTAACTCCTTCCGCTGAGACGGCCAACGCTTCAAGTTCAGAGAAAGTTTGCGGGCACGCCGCAAAACACAAGTATGACCTATAAGATGGTGAAATGCCTTCCACAATAGCTTGTACAATTTGATCCTCAGGGAAGTGAAGAGCAAACACCCTAGTATAAAACTTAATATCTTGGATGAAGTCTGCCAGGTTTTCATCCAAGCGCTGTACCCGATAATAGTATTTCTGAATAAGAGATGACCTCGCGCGGGCAGGAATAAAATTTGCAAGCAGATGTGCATGGAAATCTTCGATAGATGACTGTGCAGCTATGGCTCTTACTATTTTATCTGAGAGAACACCAATAGCATAAGGATAGATTATTTGTAAAATTTGACAAGGGGAAAGCGAAAATACGAGGGCATGATCCTGAAATTCAACTAAAAACCTTAAGAAAGAAATAACTTCACTGGTGGTGTTGACCGAAAACTTAGAGATACCTCTTAGCAACATTGCCAATGGATGAGGCAAGCTGCTAAACCCGGGTGACATAGTAGGTAAAGGTTTCAATGGCAAGGAAGTCAATTCAGAACGGATGTTACTCAATGATGCACGACGTTCAGATTCGTTGTCCAATGGGGCAGGGATAGTTTGAGCAGCAACGGTTATCCTATTAACTTCTCCCTTGGGAGGCGCTTCCTCACTACCTGGATTCACTATGGTGGGTTGATCAGATTTGGGAGGAACTTCCCCAGTTAACAATTGAGTGACCTTATTAGATAATTCGGAAATATTTTCCAGGAGCGTACTAGCTTCCTTCCTCTGAACATCATTCAGTTTTAGAGACAACAGATCGTTAACCCTATTCGAAAAATGATATAGCCTGCCTTGCACACGCTTAATTTGATTAGGAGACGGATCATTTTCATCAAAAAAACTAACTACGGAAGCTAGCCCAGTAATATTCTCCGTGATCGTGGAAAGAGAGTCGTCAATTTCTTTCTCTCCCAAATTGGGGATGGAAATGGGCAAATCAAGGGACTCTCTAAGCTTGTTAGTGTCTATTGCAACCGTGCCTCCAGATTGAACGTTTCTGATAGTTAACTCATATATCAACTCCTCTTTGCGCAAATAGTTAAGGAGGAGAACATCGCGAGGGCCGGGCATGATGACAGAACAATTTTGGAAAACTCAAAAATGCCAGCAACTGAGAAAATGGTTAGAGTTCGGATCAAAACAATGTCTCGCCGTCAAAAGGGGCTAAATTGAGACCCATTCAACCACGCTCTGCTACCACTTGTTACCGTGTTTTGGTGGTAGGTAGAGGTGTAAGAAGGTGCGGGCGTGAATGGGTCTCAAACTACGGAATCAAAGTTAATGTAAAAGTTAACAAGGTTATATTTCCTTTTCAATATTAAGTAATAACAAAGAACAGGTACTTAGTAGCCGAAACACAATTTGAAATGTACAATTACAGGGATTACAGAGTTTGGGCTTCGAGCCCTGAGTTCACAATTTTTGAGCAACTAGCCCAACTTTCCGATATACAAATTTTAACAAAGGGGCAGAAGACCCCAATCAAACCCTGGAGCCCTTGCTCCAAATTACACAGTAAAGCCTCCTCGAGGCATACAACACTCCGTTTCCAAAAGAGCCACACGCTCTTTAATTTAAGCCTCTCCTAGGCCACACCAAACTCCACCTTCAAGTTGTCCTCAACGGACATAAACACAGGGGTAAAATACCCAATCTACTGAGGTCTATTAAATGAAAAGCAGGTTAATTAAATGACCTCTAAAACAAATTGAGAGGAGGCGAACTTGCACTCCTAATACACTTGGTTTTTAAGACCTACTTTGGCTCTTAGGCCACTGATGCAAGGGCTAATCCCATACTACAGAGGTGACGTAATAGCAATTTACATTACATTACGGAAGAATTGGTTGAGAGAATAAGTTCACCTCAAGACGATGTGAGTGGGAGCTCGAGAGGGTTAAGCACTCTCTATCCCGATATGTCGTTTTAAAATAGAATAGATACCAGTAGTTTTTACGTTTTAGGAAAAGGTTACATGGTTGAACGCTTAGAACCCGCCCCGAAAATTAAACTGCTGAGCAAGAAAAGAAAGAATTTATTAATCGGCCATTACCTTATTGTTGACCGCCGCCGAGGAAAGAGGCGCTTCCCGCCTCCTGGTATGTACTTAATACACTGAAAGATGGAACAGAAGTGGCCCGGAGACCCTAAAATCAGCAGTTTATATACTCTCGCGGAAGTTTCTAGGCGTTAGGGGAATGAAAACACCCGCCCACAATGTTTTTATTGGATAGGACCCCGCAACAGATACAAGTTGGGGGAAGATACACCAGATTGGTCAGAAATTACTAAAAGAAATTCGGGATTGGATAAATCTAAAACAAGGGGAAAAAGAGGGGTATACAGCCAACTTAAACAATAACAGAAAGAAATTTAACAAGAAACAAACTTTTGAAATAAAAATTTCTCCAACAAAATAGTTCTTTGACTCCGCACTAGGGTGCGCTATTGTCGATCTTCAGTAGTGTCCTCTAGAAGAGAAAGTTCACACTTCTTACTTCAAGCGAAACAAAAACACATCAAAAGTGACACAGTTCAAAAACTCAAAATTTTCCACGTGGTGACATCTTCTGAGAAAGTAGAGAATTAATAGAGTAGATAAAGTTCAACCTTCCTCCAGAAGAGGAGTTTCAACTGGCGCAACTTTTAAATAAACGGTGTAGAGGTGTACCGCCCGGTACAATTATTATTATTATTATTATTATTATTATTATTATTATTATTATTATTATTATTATTATTATTATTATTATTATTATTAATGGGTAAAAAAACGAAATAAGCAAACTCTTCATTCAGCTAAGAATTTTTATTTTTCACTGCAATTTCAAAGATATGCTTTGTCAGAAGTTTTTTCTCTCTGAATAAAATAGCCTTCCAGGAATTAAGCCTCACTCTGTTCCTTCAGAAATGGAAATTTCTTCTGGTTTGGTGTAAGAGAAGAATTATTTCTTGTTCTTCTTGTTGTGAATAAAACTCTACCTGTTTCATTGATCTAATTTTATGTAGGATGACCCAATTAGTACACATGCACACACAGACACACACACACAAAATACACAATTTTGCATGTAAATGAATGGTGACAGTTTCCTAATTAGTGGCTATTTACAAAGTCTCTGTCCTCCTCACAGCAGGTAGTCCGGCTGGCTGGTATTACTTGGGACGGCAATAATCCTGATTGAGAGCTCACCTTTCACTTAGTTCCGCATGCTCAGTCACTTCAAACAGTAGCTGCTTGCTGACAGATTTGATCACAAACAACAGCTGTTTACTTGGTTCGACTCCAGATGGTCAATTCACAGTCAATGTTGCTGCTCCGCACACAGAACTACTCCACAGGTAACAACGACAACAGTGCTAACATTACGACACTCATCACACAATAATGCCAACACTGACCACTGAACAGCGACTACACAACAACTCCAATGACAACCAGCACTATTGCTGTCCAACTCCAACTCCACTGGCTTGTGGTTAGCTTCCTTTATATCCCCGGTAATTAAGTTGCTGACTTTTTGGGATGTGGCTGAAGGGAGAACATTCTGGTTAGTACTCCCAAAAGATCCAAGAGAAACAAGACAAAGAGAACAATAGAGGCGAGAGGTTGTCATTGTCGCATGTGGCTGGGAGCTCTCACCTGACTCACTAGTTCCTTACAGGAAATACAGAAGGTGGCTATAGATAAAGGGCCGGCATGTAACAGTATTATGTTCCGAAGGGTGAAAAGGAAATTTTATCCTTCCTGTAATGATTCTGCTGGATCTATGAAAAGAAATTCCTTCATTTTACAGATACACAACTGCACTGTTTTTCTAATCATTGATGATTGCTCCTCATGTTTCTGTGGTAAAATTATGGTAAGTATGGTTTTCAGTCCTTCAGAGTAAACTCTAGATGACAGCAGTTGTAGGTTTTTGAGCTAGTCATTTAATTTGGCAAGTAGCAAATGAACTGTGGGAGAGGAAGAACCTTCTAAGAAGGAGTAAAGTACCATATTTAAAAAGTAATTATGATCATGGAAAATGCTTGCAAATTAAAATGTAAACAGCCTATGAGAAGGGTTTATAACAACTTGTGTCTTTGAAGTTTCTATGGAGTGGTAAAGACCCCCTTATATTATAACTGAGAAATAAAGAAATTAAGAAGGAGGTGCAGATTAGACAGAAATAAAGTTATGAGACATTAAAGGAACTTACAAAAAAAATTGAATTAAGCAACAACAAAAAATGTCAGTTGAGCATAACAAGATGGTAAACATATTTGGCAGTAATATAAGGGATAGTGAAAAATGGAAGGGAATACTGTATATACCTAGGTACTTTCAGGCAGAAACTGGTTCCCGGAAGGAAATTCCAGAAATCATAAATGGCCTACGGAAGTGTACAAGTATGTGAGGTTTTACAGAAGGAACAAGTGATTGGTTAGCAGCATGTTAAGATAGGTGGACATAAGGATAATTTAAGGTTGAGGAAGTGACTAATACTAACAAAGTATTGACATTTACCTATAATAATAAGGATATTTACAAAAAGAGATACATTTTGAAAGCTGCAAAAGCAGCTGGAATTGATAAAAATTCTGGGGATATACTGAAGACAGTGGCTTGGGATATAGTACCATACCTGAAGGAGGTTCTTATTTCACTAGGGCCTATTGTTTGTATGAAGGAGCTATACCAAATTAATGCAGAGTTGCTAATAGTAGCCCCAGTGTACAAAGGAAAGGGTGATAAACATAAAGCAGGTAAGTACAAGCCAGCCAACTTGACATGCGTTGCTGGTAAGCTCTGGGAAAGCGTTCTTTCTGATAATATTAGACCCTTTTGAAAAATTGCTACTAACTGGTTTGATAGAAGGAAGTTTGAGTTTGGCAAAGATTATTCCAATGAGGATCAGCTTGTAGAGTTCCAGCAAGATATAGAAGGTATTTTAGATATCCCAACTGAATTAAGAATTAAGGTCTCAAAAATTCAATGAGCACTTCACTCTATCTTTACCCCTCCCACGCCTATGACTGAACTACCACAGACCAATAGTGTTTTCAGTGGCTCAATGTCAATAATATCAACGAAACCTAACAAAGTTCTTAATATTCTCAATAGTCTCCCAACAAACCACTCCGCTGGGCCCAATAATAATAGCCCTATATTCCTCAAAAATACTTCTGCATCTCTCTGTGCACAGTTAGTTAACTACAATTTTAAACCTGTGTATGGCTTCTGGTACATTCCCCGCCCATTGGAAACAAGCTGATATCGCACCTATTTTCAAATCTGGCAACAAATACACTATTTCATCATACCGCCCAATATCTAACGTCCCAATACAATCCTCTGTCCTTGAAAGAATAATCCATTGTTGACTCCTCTTCTTCACATAGCCGTACCTATCTGATAAACAACACAGATTCACTCCTGGTGTGTCATGCCTCACTAACCTCACAGCTCTCATTCACCACATCATTTCAGCAATAGAAAAAAGTTCTCAGATGTAATCTATATAGATCTGGCTAATGCATTCAACACAGTGGACTTCTTCATTAGCTCGCTACAGGATTTAATATTCATGGCCTCGTCTTGTCATTGATAACAAGTTATCTGTGTTATCAGATGTATCTCAGGGCAGTATTCTGGGACCCCTGCTCTGTGTTCTCTATATCGACGACATAATTCTTTGCACCCAAAATAGTCAGTGCTCCCTCCTCCTGTACACTAATGACCTGAAAATCATAAGGAGAGTGGCTACACCGGATGACTGTGATGAATTATGGACTGTTCTCAATTCATATGGTGACTGGTTTAAGAAATGGTGTCATTCTTCCAATGTTAAGACATGTAACACAATATCTTTTTCATTGCTAAAGCAAGGAATGAACACTGCCTATACCACCCAGGGAAATACACTACAATTGGCTTCTCAGGTAAGAGACCTAGGTGTTATAATAGACTGTAAACTGACCTTCTCTACTCATATCGAGTCAATAAAATCCTGTGCTCTGCGTACCCTAGGCATTTTTTACAGGTTCAATGAAATTAATGATATTAATGCCTTAAAATTGTACCTTGTCTCCTATGTTCTCCCTATTATTTACTTTTGTTCACCTATTTGGTCCTCACCTGCTATCACAAACATATCTCGACTAAATAGTACCTTTAAACTTTTTCACCTTCATTCTTAAGACTTGCAACCCTGTTTTTAAGAACAAAACTAAATCTGACATTTTGAACTACCTGGGCATACTTGATCCTGAGAAGCTGTTCACAGCTCTCCAATCTATGTTACCTTCATAAAATAATCAATGGCTACACCAATTGTAATACCCTTCCGACGTACCTCCCTATACACGACCCCCCTCCCCCACCCACCCGCCCCGCCCAACACGCAACCACCATACTCATCATGTGTCCCATCCATGCCTAACCTTACAACAATGCTCTATCTTCCACTGTCTTCCTACCCTTAGTAACTCACTACCTGATATTGCCATATTCAGAACTTTTGCATCCTTCAAACGCAAGTGTGTGGAGGAGTGGGGAAAGTGTGTTGAGGAAAGGGAACCAGGGTAGAATGTTATCCAAGAATTAGGTTGAGGCAGATGTTGAGGAAAGTAGAAGAGAGGGAGGAGGGGAAGGAGAAGGTGGTAGTGTTTCACGTTGGTACCAACAACGTAAGGCAAGCTGATATAAGTACCAACATACTTGGAGATGTGTGGGATCTTCTAAATGCAGCACGGGTGAAGTTTAAGAAAGCGAAGATTGTTATTAGGGGAATACTGTGTAGGAGGGATACTGACTGGAGGGTGATTGGGGATTTAAATGAGACTATGGAGTGGGTATGTGGGAAACTGGGAGTGAAATTTCTAGATCCTAATGGGTGGGTAGGAGATAGGGATCTGCGCTTGGATGGCCTTCATTTAAACCGCAGTGGTACGTATAAGTTAGGAAATTTGTTTGGAAGGGTAATAGGGAGGTACATTCAGGGAAACGGGATGGCCTAGGGAGTGGTGATAAGGGAACAGGGAACTGGAAATCAAGTAGGGATGACATAAAATTGTTAGTGTTGAATTGTAGAAGTATTGTAAAGAAAGGAATAGAATTAATTTAATAGATATATATTTACCAGATATTGTAATAGGAGTTGAATCATGGCTGAGAAATGATATAATGGATGCAGAAATTTTCTCACTGCACTGGAGTGTGTATCCTAGAGATAGGATAGGAATGGTGGGAGGGGGAGTGTTCAAAAATAAATCAAAATCTCTTTATTTGCAAATGAGGTGTCTACCTCAGTGGCAAATGGTACACTAAAATACATTATTGTCAAGCACTAAATTTTAAATTAACAAGAGACGAAGAAAATTTTCCTAGAATACAATATTATACAATTTACGCTAATAATTTGTTCTATTAAACACACACATCATCCTTAATAAATTTATATTGTTTACAAAATTCTACTTATATCTTACAAACATAGTCAATTCATATACAGTATGTGAAATTACTTCTAATAATAATATACAACTGGTATAAGATTAAAATTAACATTGAATTTATTTACATATTTATATTTTACCCATTTTGGAACCTAAGTAGCATAACGACCTGCTGCGTCTTAACCAGAGCCCCTTTTGCCACCACTTTTAAGAGCTTCTGAAGGGCCTTCACAGCTACCGTAGCGGTCCCAGGGCCCTCGAAGTCCCCACTGTACTTTACCCCTACAGGCAGTCCCCTACTTGGGCTGTCCAAACTCCATAGACCAGGGGATGGAATTAATTTAATCACACACATTTTTTATTTACAATATCCTACACTGGTCAAATGCCCTCTAACATTTCATTGATTTTCTCTGTTGTTGTTTATTCTCTTCTTGAATATCTGTACAGATTTTGGAAAAGGATCAAACACTACCCCTGGTAAACTGTTCCACTCCTTCATGCCCTTCCCAATGAATGAAAATTTACTCCAATCGCTTCTAATAAATTCCTTCTAATTTTGTACTTGTGGTCAGTTCTACCAATATAATTATTTTCCAACTGAAGCCTCTCACAGATATTTCTCCATGCTTCTTCTCCTGTATAGGCTCTATATAATCCTATAAGTGTAGTTTTCTCCCTTCTCTTACTTAAAGTTTCCCAACCAAGTTCCTTTAACATTTCTGATACACTACTCTTTCTCCTGAAATCCCCTGTTACAAACCTTGCTGCTTTCCTCTGGACACCATCTAGTTCTTTTATTAGGTATTCTTGGTGAGGATCCCAAACACTGTTTGCATATTCCAATAATGGACGAACCATACTTAAGTAACTTTTTTCTTTTAAATCTTTGTTGCATCCTTTAAGTAGCCTAATTATGACTTGTAACGATCTGTATGCTTTCCCAACAATGTCATCAACATGACCCTTTCAGTGCAAATTACTTTCAAATCTCACACCTAAGTATTTGCACTTGCCATCTTTAGGGATAACTACCTCATCCAAAGTATATTCAAATTCAGTTTTAAAGCTCCTGTTTGTAAATGTTGTAACAGTTCATTCTGGTGAAAGAAGAATTTGTAAGCTACGAAAAAGTTAAAGATGAGACACATGAAATTCTAGGTGTAAGGCTCATTTCTAAAGATAATAGGCAACTTGATATATTTGGAGTGTACAGATCGTGAAAGAGTAGCACTGACACGGATTCGGA
Organism: Anabrus simplex; assembly: GCF_040414725.1. NCBI lineage: Eukaryota > Metazoa > Arthropoda > Insecta > Orthoptera > Tettigoniidae > Anabrus > Anabrus simplex. Next base: position 209,850,228 of record NC_090272.1, read on the forward strand.
ATTATTTGATAGGATAGTCAGCTATGTGGGAAACGACATGGAAAGAAATGTGATCTTAGCGGGAGATCTGAATTTGCCAGATGTCAATAGGGAAGGAAATGCGAACGATAGGAAGCATGACCAAAAAATGGCAAATAAGTTAATATGGGAAGGACAGCTGATTCAGAAAGTGATGGAACCAACCAGAGGGAAAAATATCCTGGATGTGGTGCTGATAAAACCAGGATGAGCTCTATAGGGAAACTGAAGTAATAGATGGTATTAGTGATCATGAAGCTGTTTTTGTCGTAGTTAAAAATAAATGTGATAGAAAGGAAGGTCTTAAAAGTAGGACTATTAGGCAGTACCATTTGGCTGATAAAGCAGGCATGAGGCAGTTTCTAATTTAAAAAAAAAAGAATTAAAAAAAAGTAACTATGATCGGTGGAAAACGATAAATAAAAATGTAAACAGACTCTGGGATGGGTTTAAAGAAAACGGTAAATAAAAATGTAAACAGACTCTGGGATGGGTTTAAAGAAATTGTTGAGGAATGCGAAAACAGGTTTGTACCTTTAAGGGTGGTAAGGAATGGTAAAGACCCACCTCATTATAATAGAGAAATAGAGACTAAGAAGGAGGTGCAGACTGGAAAGAAATAGAGTTAGAAAAGGCTGTGGAAGTAAGGAGAAATTGAAGGAACTTACTAAAAAATTGGATCTAGCAAAGAAGGCAGCTAAGGATAATATGTTGGCAAGCATAATTGGCAGTCATACAAATTTTAGTGAGAAATGGAAGGGTATGTATAGGTATTTTAAGGCAGAAACAGGTTCCAAGAAGGACATTCCAGGAATAATTAATGAACAAGGGGAGTGTGTATGTCAGGATCTTCAAAAGGCAGAAGTATTCAGTCAGCAGTATGTAAAGATTGTTGGTTACAAGGATAATGTCGAGATAGAGGAGGAGACTAAGGCCAAAGAAGTAATATAATTTACATATGATAACAATGATATTTACAATAAGTTACAAAAGTTGAAAACTAGAAAAGCGGCTGGAATTGATCAGATTTCTGGGGATATACTAAAGACAATGGGTTGGGATATAGTACCATATCTGAAGTACTTATTTGATTATTGTTTGGTCGGAGGAGCTGTACCAGATGAATGGAGAGTTGCTATAGTAGCCCCTCTGTATAAAGGAAAGGGTGATAGACATAAAGCTGAAAATTACAGGCCAGTAAGTTTGACATGCATTGTATGTAAGCTTTGGGAAGGCATTCTTTCTGATTATATTAGACATGTTTGTGAAATTAATAACTGGTTCGATAGAAGGCAATTCGGTTTTAGGAAAGGTTATTCCACTGAAGCTCAACTTGTAGGATTCCAGCAAGATATAGCAGATATCTTGGATTCTGGAGGTCAAATGGACTGTATCGCGATTGACATGTCTAAAGCATTTGATAGGGTGGATCATGGGAGACTACTGGCAAAAATGAGTGCAATTGGACTTGACAAAAGAGTGACTGAATGGGTTGCTATATTTCTAGAAAAGAGATCTCAAAAAATTAGAGTAGATGAAGCTTTATCTGACCCTGTAATAATTAAGAGGGGAATTCCTCAAAGCAGTATTATCGGACCTTTATGTTTTCTTATATATATAAATGATATGAGTAAAGGAGTGGAATCGGAGGTAAGGCTTTTTGCGGATGATGTTATTCTATATAGAGTTATAAATAAGTTACAAGATTGTGAGCAACTGCAACGTGACCTCAAAAATGTTGTGAGATGGACAGCAGGCAATGGTATGTTGATAAACGGGATTAAAAGTCAGGTTGTGAGTTTCACAAATAGGAAAAGTCCTCTCAGTTTTAATTTCTTCGTTGATGGGGTGAAAGTTCCTTTTGGGGATCATTGTAAGCATCTAGGTGTTAATACAAGGAAAGATCTTCATTGGGGTAATCACATAAATATGATTGTAAATAAAGGGTACAGATCTCTGCACATGGTTATGAGGGTGTTTAGGGGTTGTAGTAAGGATGTAAAGGAGAGGGCATATAAGTCTCTGGTAAGACCCCAACTAGAGTATGGTTCCAGTGTATGGGGTCCTCACCAGGATTACCTGATTCAAGAACTGGAAAAAATCCAAAGAAAAGCAGCTCGATTTATTCTAGGTGATTTCCGACAAAAGAGTAGCATTACAAAAATGTTGCAAAGTTTGGGTTGGGAAGAATTGAGAGAAAGAAGAAGGGCTGCTCGACTAAGTGGTATGTAATACCAATATAAATGGTCTGTTATTGGACATTATAAATTTTCCTGCTAACTCATTCTTGGTTGCCAGCGTTTCGCCCTCGTGTGCTAGGGTGGGCTCATCAGTTGGTACCTAGCACACCTACCAATACACTGGCTAGTGCATACCGTGGAGGCCACTGCGTAGGCTAACTGGAGCCGACAAATATTTCAGATTCCCTATGGGAATCAACATCTATATCATCTAAGTGGTATGTTACATGTAACTAATCTCATGATTAGACCCGTATTGAAGTATGCTATGATATACTAACAATTTGTTGGTTGTTTTGATCCACCTTTTCAATACAAATTACAGTTTGTGTTGCTAAGTTGTAATGTTACCTCACTAATTTACCGGGACATGTTTCGTTTTATTCACAAGCATCATCAGCCTATACAATTGTCTCAAGGTTTGTCATATTTGGATTGTTGTTACAAATTTCATTACATTGAATGTAAATCTAATTTCAGTGATAACAATATTTAAAACATAAGAATAATATAAACATTAAAAATTATGACAAAATGATTTGAAGTCTTGGGTTCGTGACTGTGACTATTCACAGTAACGCAATAAGGTCCACAAGATTCTGTAGCAGCAGACAAAGGGATGCTTCTTCCATTCTATAACTCGGAAGAAATATAATCAAATACTCAAAATTTGGATTGAAGCCCCTTTTAACCATAACTTACATTAAAACAATCAACTTCCAACGGAGAGTCTGGTGACTACAAACAAGAATTAAATATGTCAACACTTCCTCTGATCAAATTGCAAAACTGCAGCAGCAAGCCTCATCAAATCTAGAAGTCATTCTCCAACGAACCCAAGACTTCAATTCTAGATTATCATTATGACTCTAATCACTTATAATGCAAAATTACAGTCTTTTTAAATTACATTATTATTAGAGAGCACAATTCTTAACTAAAATTCTCAATACTGAAATGTTACTGTATTCTAGAAACCAACACACTTTAGAAACTATGGCTCCTATATATTAACATCCAATATCTATATTTATGACTCAAATTTTAATGCCAAATTATAGTTGAATCAATTTTATTTTAACATTACAAACAATTTTTAGCCAAATTTTCAAATTGTATAAACTGTGTTTTGGACGTCAATGTGTTTTAGAATTAAGAGTTACTCCATTTTAACATTGCAAATCATTTTGTCATAATTTTTAATGTGTATATTATTCTTATGTTTTAAATATTGTTATTACTGAAATTAGATTTACATTCAATGTAATGAAATTTGTACCAACAATCCAAATATGACAAACCTTGAGACAATTGTATAGGCTGATGATGCTTGTGAATAAAGCGAAACATGTCCCGGTAAATTAGTGTTGTAACATTACAACTTAACAACACAAACTGTAATTTGTATTGAAAAGATGGATCAAAACAACCAACAAATTGTTAGTATATCATAAGTGGTATGTTCCGAGCTGTCAGCAGAGAGATGGCATGGAATGACATTAGTAGACGAATAAGTTTGAATGGCGTTTATAAAAGTAGGAAAGATCACAATATGAAGAAAAAGTTTGAATTCGAGAGGACAAATTGGGGCAAATATTCATTTATAGGAAGGGGAGTTAGGGATTGGAATAACTTACCAAGGGAGACGTTCAATAAATTTCCAATTTTTTTGAAATCATTTAGGAAAAGGCTAGGAAAGCAACAGATAGGGAATCTGCCACCTGGGCGACTGCCCTAAATGCAGATCAGTATTGATTGATTGATTGATTGATTGAAAATTAAAAGATTCCTTTGAAGTCTTCTTCAGGTTCCCATTTTCTTTCGTCCATCTAACCCATGACCTTTCTTCTTCCTAATTCTGTAACTGACCCTTGCCAGTTATCATTGCCATTGTTGTTGCATTGTTATTGTTAATAATTTACTGTTGATACATAATACTGTTGTTTGTACAAATTGTTATCTTTTATACTTACCGGTATTTAACTTGTTATTAGTGTAAAAAGGCCCTCCATAGGCTGTATCTAATAATTAATTAAATAAATAAATAAATAAATAAATAGATAAATAAAGTAAGAAAGAAATTCAGGACGTCAAACAGACTGTATCGCCATTAACCTATCAAAGACTTTTGATAGAATAGATTATGGGAGATTACTCATGAAAATGAGGGCTAGTGGACTAGACAAAAGAGTGGTTGAATGGGTGGCTAAATTTCTAGAAAATAGAATTCAGAAAATTAGAGTAGGTGACGTGTTATCCAATCCTGTAATAATTAATAGGGGGGGCCTGCAGGGCAGTATTAACGAAGAATTATATACAGTCTGTATAAAAATCAGTCTGCAGTAATAAGAATCGAGGGCTTTGGAAAAGAAGCAGCAATCCAGAAAGGAGTAAGGCAAGGCTGCAGTTTGTCTCACCTCCTTTTCAATGTTTACATAGAACAGGTAGTATAGAAAATCAAAGATAAATTTAGAAAGGGAGTCATAGTCCAAGGAGAGGAAATGAAAACGTTGAGATTTGCCGATGATATTGTTATTTTATCTGAGACTGCAGAAGATCTTGAGAAGCTGCTGAATGGTGTGGACGAATTATTGGGTAAGGAGTACAAGATGAAAATAAATAAGTCAAAACAAAAGTGATGGAGTGCAGTCGAACGAAGGCAGGTGATGCAGGAAATATTAAATTAGGAAATGAAGTCTTAAAGGAAGTAAATGAATATTGTTACTGTACTGGGTAGTAAAATAACTAACAATGGCAGAAGTAAGGAGGTCATAAAATGCAGATTAGCACAAACAAGGAAGAGCTTTCTTAAGAAAAGAAATTTGCTCACTTCAAACATTGATATAGGAATTAGAAAGATGATTTTGAAGACTTTCGTGTGGAGCGTGGCATTGTATGGAAATGAAACATAGACGATAACTAGCTCAGAAAGAAAGAGAATAGAAGCTTTTGAAATGTGGAGTTACAGAAGAATGCTGCAGGTGAGATGGATAGATCGGATCACGAATGAAGAGATACTGAATCGAATTGGTGAGTGGAGATCGATTTGGCTAAATTTGATGAGAAGAAGAGATAGAATGATAAGATACATTTTAAGACTCCCAGGACTTGTTCAGTTGGTTTTTTGAAGGAAGTGTAGGTGGTAAGAATGGTAGGGGTAGATCAAGGTATGAATATGACAAGCAGATTAGAGCAGATCTAGGATGCAATAGTTACGTAGAAATGAAAAGGTTAGCACAGGATAGGGTGGCATGGAAGCTGCATCAAACCAGTCTATGGACTGATGACTCAAACTACAATGTTTTCTTATATAGTATATGTAAATGGTATTAGTAAAGAACTGAAATCAAACATAAGGCTATTTGCAGATGATGTTATATTGTACAGAGCAGTAAATAAGTTACAGGATTGTGAGAGACTACAAAAAATACCTTGACACAGTTGTGAGATGGACAGCAGACAATGGTACGATGGTAACCAGGATGAAATATCAAGTTGCAAGTTTCACCAAGAGGAAAATAAATTACTGTGCTGATGGGATGAAAGTACCTCACGGAGACACTGCAAGTATCTAGGTGTTAGTATAAGGAATAATCTTCATTGGGGTAGTCACATTAATGGCACCAGGATTACTATTCTAGCTCTGTATTCATTTGGTATCACTCCTTCATGCAGACCACTCAGCTCCAACTCCCTAGAACTATCCCACTACTGCTTGCCAAGGAGACTTTCGGCTGCTGGGTTCCCACCCCCCACCTGGTCCGGTTCACCTCTCCTTAGCCAACCTGGTCACTCCAGGTTCCCCCAAGGTAACTGTGTTGATGGCAAGATTAGTGCGGATACCAAGTCTACATAGATCACTGAGCACCAGAATTACCGACCTCATATCATTCTCTAAACTCGGCCTCAAAGTAGCTGGATTACAGGAGCACGCCACGACTCCCACCCAAAACAGTAATAAGTAAGTATTTCAGATATGCCACTATATCCCGATCCATGGCCTTTAATAACGTACATCCCCAGAAATCTTATCAATTTCAGCTGATTTTTTAGCTTTCATCTTTTATATTCTTTTGTAAAAGTCTTGTCATTATATGCAGATTTCAGTGATTCACCAGTATTACCAGTATTTATATCCAGCTACCTTTGAATACTGCTGACTGAATACTTCTGCCAAGTCCTCACATATACACTCCCCTTATTCATTAATGATCCCTGGAATGTCCTTCCTGGAAGCTGTTCCTGCCTTAACATTCATATATAGTCCGCACACCTTTTAGCAATATTTCTCTGTATGGGATGGAGGAGTAAGGAGGAAGCTCTCCCGGTTCTGGCAATACTGCCAACTGAATGAAAATGAAATGTGAATTGAATCAATAATATGATCGATCGATATGAATTTTCTAAACCTTTATTATCTTAAGCCAACAACTGTGTCATACACACATTATATAACATTATATAACATTTCTCGATGCGAATCTTGTTCCCAGCATGAATCCTATAGTTTGGATTTGCTGTGTAAACAACAACAGTACTAGTACATAAAGTGTACGCCAGATGTCACACAGCGATGCATAAGCGATTCATAGTTTGTGTTTCAAAGGTTGCCAATACGAATCTCGAAGATACCCGAGGTTGACCTATTTAGCTCTAGGGTGTCCATGTACCGCTAAAAGGTGTGCGTACAGTACATATCCTTCCATTGCTCCCTAAAATTCATCTTCTTCTTCAAGTGCCGTCTCCTCTCAGAAGGTCGGCCACCATTATAGAATTTCTTGCTTTAGATGATGCAGCGTGGAACAGCTCAATAGTGGAACAGTTTAACCAAGTTTTCAGATTAAATTATCAATCCAAGAAATGGTAAATTCATATGGCTGCCAATTATTTTTGCCATCATGTTATCTTTTGCTGACTTTTTTTTTTTTTTTCCTAAATTCAATTTCCTTATAAGCTCCTTCAATCTCTCCTTACTCCTACAATCATTCCTAACTCTATTTCTTTCTAATCTGCACCTCTTTCTTAATCTCTTTATTTCCCTGTTATAAATCCTTTTCACTTTTAAAGGTAGCTGCCTCCGTGGATCACTGGTAGAGGGTCAGCCTCCGGATCTCAAGATAGCAGGTTAAAACCCGGCATAGGTAGTCCAATTTTTGAAGGGCGGAAGGAAGTCCATTCGACACTCCGTGTCATACAATGTTGGCATGTGTACAGATCTCTGGTGACATATTTGGTGTTTTCCCGACAAAATTCATTAAATCTCAGCCACAGATGCCCAAGAGAGTTTCGGTTTGCTCAGTCTGCCATCTAGTAGACCTAGAGTAAAACGGAATGTCGAAATTGATGCGCAGACAGCCAGATGGCGCAAAATTGAAATGTCTGCACACAGTAGCTGAAGCCATATAATAATAATAATAATAATTATTATTATTTTGTGACAGAGCATTGAAATTACAAGGAGGGGTCAAAAAATAACTGGAATGATTTTATTACAGCAAAATATTGGCTACCTTTATTCAAATTCACTTACAGATCTTTCTTGATAGTCTATTGAGTATACCCAAAATTGCATAGTTTACTTCTTGATTACTTTGAGGGCCGATGACCTTCGATGTTAGGCCCCTTTAAACAACAAGCATCATCATCATCATCATTACTTTGAAAATGACTACCCCGAAGTTCCTCTTTTACTGCAGGAAATAGGTAGAAGTCACATGGTGCAAGGTCCGGTAAATAAGTTGGATGTGGTACAACCTGAATGCCCAATTCGGTTATATTGTGTCTTGTGTCTTGATTGCCTGATGCACAGGTGTGTTGTCCTGGTGCAGGATCCATCCTGTTTAAGCAAAGATTGGTCTTTTTCCTGCAATTTTTCTTGAGTGGCCCCTTTAGCACTTCACAATAGTAATCAGCAGTAACAGTACGTTGCCTTTTCATTACACGATCGTACACAATACTCTGCTTATCAAAATAGACAAGGTGCATGACTTTCTCTACACTCGCCTGAACTTTGGCCTTTTTGGGTCTTGGACTGGAAGGATGTTTCCATTGGACACTTTGCTGTTTTGTCTCTGAGACATAATGATGGAACCAGGACTCATCACATGTGATAAACCTGTCCAAAAAATCTGGTTCCCACCGAAGTCCCGCTTTTCATTCTTGTCATGCCATCACACGGTGAGCCTTCTATTCATCATTCATCACATGTGGCACCCACTTCGCTAAAACTTTTCTATGTCCTAGAAGATTGCGTATAATGTCTTTGGCTAATCCATGGGAGATGTTTATCATTCCAGCAATCTGTTAAATGGTTAAACGGAAGTCTTCCCACAACATGACATCATTTGTGATCACATTGATATTGGTTTATGAAGTTGAGGGTCTTCCGGGGCGTGGAACATCATCAAGATTAGTTTTACCTTCCTTAAAGCACTTGTGCCACTCAAAAACGTGCGTCTTTCCCATGGCTTCCTCTCTGTAAGCTGGCTACAACATTTCCACTGTTTGTGTTGGAGTTTTGTCCAGGAGAACACAAAATCTAATTGAAGCATGCTGCTGCAACTTGAGATCCATATTGGGTACAGCAAACATGGCCTCCTTTCTCAGCTGCTCCCCTGCAACTGAGAAGCCTGAGGTGAGTGTATCACTCAAGCTCAGACTTTCCAGTACTACCACCTTCAAATTCTAGCACGAGATTACTGAAACACAAAAAAATAATTGTGCTTATTTTCTGCTATCCCTTCATATGTGAACAGTACAAATTAATATACATAAAACATAAATGACACATTACATGGCACAAAATACATGGCACACAGAGGTACAGATATCATTGGTTCGGTCACACTGCATCCAACCAATAATCAGCAACAGCAAGTCCCACTTTGGTCACTTGAATGAGTCTTCATGTGTACATTGGACAGAGCATAGTTGACAATGATATACTTAGGCACAAAATATGACAGCCTCAGTTCCTGGAAGCCAGCAGTCAATCACACCCTGCACCCTGCTGATTTAACATGTTCTAAGTGATCCTTGTTTGGTGTGGAGAGGTTGCCAAACCATTTTCTTCCACACTCTCTTCAGTCTTCATCCTATCTTCGTGTCAAGTCCAATGGGCGATTTGACAACTCCGGCTACAGTAGATGTAGTAAATCCTATAAGCCGCTAACAGACACCGGGCTGCCGTTGAAGAGTAGTGGTGTGAGAGGAGGAAGTCATGTTTTGTCCCCAAGTATACAAGCGTGGGGTAGTTTGATTTTCCCCACAATCACAAAGTTCTGTCTGATTTCTCAAATACCCCCCCACTTCTTGAGGTTGTCCCTAGATCTTCCAGTAACACTCCTCAAAAGATTAAGTGACCTCCAAGTAGCCCAGCTGAGCTGATGTCCGAGGAGGTGGAGATTCATGGGGTACCATCCACTTCTAGGATCCTTCCCCGTGGATTGTGATGATAGGTATTTAAGAAGGAAAAAAAAAAACAACAATTAGGCATAACCTTGGCAACATCAGAAAATAATTTGAAATGATCTGGTGGCTGATACGTTCACACAAGAAGCATTGAAGTGCAAAATGATAAAAGCTATGTAAAATAATTGTTTTAGTAGTGTAATGACCAAAATAGGAGAAAAGAAGTGGTTTAAAGTTGAAATGGGTCTCCGTCAGGGAAGTGTCTTGTTGCCTGTAGTCCATTAAACAGAAATTGGGAAGAGAGGCAACAAAAACCTTGTTGTTTGCAGATGATGTAGTGAGGATTAAATCGAAGGGTAAAAACAAGACGTATGGAACCAAGAGAGAGAAAAATATGGGATGAAAGTGTAAAATAAGAGTGATGACAAGTGGAAGGAAGAAAGGAAGGAAGGTAGGAAAAAAGGATGGAAGGAAGGAGAAAGATAAAACTGAATGGAAAAGTTCTGGAAGTGGTCAAAAGTTTCAAGTTCTTGGGGAGTGTGTTCATAGAAGATGGAAAGATAATTGAGGAAACTGGGAAAGGAATACAACAAGTGAACAGATTCTACCAGAGTGAAAGGGGTATTCTTTGAGTCTGAAACATTCCAAAGCTAAGTAAAAACATTTTATATTCAACTTATTATGAACCCATACTAACATATGCTACTGAAATATGGACAACAACAAAAAAGAGAAGAGAACAGAATACAGGCAACAGAGATGAAATTCCTAAGAAACACAGAAGGCAAGACCACAAAGGATAGTTAGAAATGAGGAAGTTAGGAAAAGGACAGCAACCTTGAAACTGCAGAACAGGAGAGGAACAACTAACCTGAACTGAAATGGGCACATAATGAAGAAATGAAAGGAGAGAGTGCCATTGAAAGGTATTTACAGAAAAGCTAGCAAGTAAGTAGCCAAGAGGATGACCCTGAAAGAGATGGAGAGATACAGCAAGGGAGTACATAGAGAAGAGGGGAGGAAAACTAGAAGATGTACACATGCACATAGCTCCTACTCTTAAAAGAAATAGTTTAATATTCTTTGAAAAAAAATTGTGTATGGAGTAGAGCAACAATAATATGTCACTATTCACCACCTGATGATGGAGCCTAGACTCTGAAATGCATTGTAGAGTAAAACATTAAATACAAATTGTGACTGGTAACAATTTTAATTATAGATGAAGAATGAATTCGCTGTCATATTCTTCGAGATGTGGATGTGGCTTTGAATGAAATATGCAAAATAGTTACAGGATGCTTGAAGGCAATGGCTACAGACAAACTCTACTGCCTGGTTGGTATTGCTCCCCCCCTGATATTCAGAGGGAAGTGGCGGCTAGATATGAGAGGACAAAGGTGGAGAAAAACAGGAGTCACCCTCTATTTGGAATTCGACCACCTCCTAAAAGATTAAAATCAAGAAAGAACTTCCTCGATATCTCTACCATTTTAAACAAATCATCAGCAACAGTGCACCGAGACCTGTGGTGAAGTAGAATACAACACCTTTCAGAGTGGATGGTACCACATGAATCAGCTCAGCTGGGCTTCTTGGAGGTCACTTAATCATTTGAGGATTGATACTGGAAGATCTGGGGACAACCTCAAGATGTAGGGATATTTATCAATCAACCACTAATCTGCATATAGGGCAGTCACCCAGGTGGCAGATTCCCTATCTGTTGTTACCTAGTCAATTCTCAAATAATTGCAAGCAATTTGGAAATTTATTGAACATCTCCCTTGGTAAATATTTTCAATCCCTAACTCCTCTTCCTATAAATGAATATTTGCCCCAATTTATCCTTTTAAATTCAAACTTTATCTTTATATTGTGATCTTTCCTTCTTTTGAAAACACCATTGAAACTTATTCGTCAACTAATTAATGTCATTCTATGCCAACTTTCCACTGACAGCTCAGAACATGCAACTTAGTCAAGCAGCTCGTCTCCTTTCTCCCAAACCTTTCCCAGCCCAAACTTTGCAACATTTTTGTAACACTACTCTTTTGTCACATATCATCCAGAACAAAGTGAGCTGCCTTTCTTTGGATCTTTTTTCAGTTAGTGAATCAAGTAATCTTGGTGAGGGTCCCATACGCTGGAATCATAGTCCAGTTGGGGTCTTACCAGAAACTTATATGCCTCTCCTTTACATCCTTACTACAACCCCTAAATACCCTCATAACCATATGCAGAGATCTGTACCCTTTATTGACAATCCCATTTTTGTGATTACCCAATGAAGATCTTTCCTTATGTTAACACATAGGTACTTACAGTGATCCCCAAAAGGAACTTTCACCCCATCAATGCAGTAATTAAAACTGAGAGGACTTTTCCTATTTGTGAAACTCACAACCTGACTTTTAACCTGGTTCGTCATCATACCACTGCCTGATGTCAATCTCATAACAACATTTTGAGGACTCTATACAGTATAATATCATCTGCAAAAAGCCTTATCTATGATTCCACTTCTTTATTCATATCATTTATATATACCATATAAAACATAAAGGTCCAATAATACTGCCTTTGAGGAATTTCCCTCTCAATGGTTACAGGATCAGACAATGCTTCCCCAACTCTAATTCTCTGAGTTCTCTTTTCTTGAAATATAGCCACCCATTCAGTCACTGTTTTGTATAGTCCAATTGCACTCATTTTTGTCAGTAGCCTCCCATTATTAGTCCTATCAAATGCCTTATATAGGTCCATCACAATACAGTCCATTGACCTTCTGAATCTAAGATATCTGCTATGTCTTGTGGAATCCTATAAGTTGAGCTTACCTAAACCTGAACTGCTGTCTACCAAGCCAGTTATTAATTTTGCAAGCATGTCTATTATAATCAGAAATAATGTTTTCCCAAAGCATACATACAAACCATGTCAAACTTACTGGCTTGTAATTATCAACTTTATGTTTATCACCCTTTCCTTTACACACTGGGGCAACTATATTTGGTATAGCTCATTTTAGGAAATTTAGGAAAATAGACAGAACTTTGTGATTGCAGGGAAAAACAAACCATCCTACGCATGTATAATTGTCAACTATATCCTGTCCAATGTACACTTCAAGACCTCATTGAAACAGCCAAAGAGGAAATTACAGTCACTGATTATTGGATGGACTCAGCATGACCGAACAAAGTACTGTAACTTACCTTAGTGTGCTATGTATTTAGTGTAATGTATTGTGTAATTTATGGCTTATGTATGTTTAATACTATAGTCATTTTAAAAAGTGAAAGGTGGTATGTATATCAGTACATCCATTTTTTTAAGGTAGAAGCCATTCACTCAGTCTGTTAGGTCATCAGCCCAGAGGCTTGGTTGGATCCTGAAACAACACCACCAAAGGCTATGCAGTTATAGGGAAAAAACACAAAAACCATTGGCAGAGCCTAAATGAGGCATACTAGGCAAGATGAGGAGTGAGGTAGTTTGCCATTGCTTTCCTCACTGGATCAGAAGATGCCACTGCAGCACGACTAATCATATGAGCAACAACTTTCATAACACACAGACACCGGTTATGCTCCAAATGTCATTACTCAGCACCTCCCATACCCCAGCAGCTTCCATATTGTCACAGCCATGGATGAGACTGGGATTTTGTTGGAAGCTACCCTTTGCTCTGGCCTGTGAAAAGAGATGGATAAAAAAATACCGCATCCATCAAGAAATGGCAGCAGGCAATACAATATTTAAGTTATATGGAAAACTTAAAAGCTTATGTATCAGTTCTTGATGATTCATTTTCTTTCAGCACGTTTGATAACCTGCATCCCCACAAACTAATTATTTTACCTGGCTACACCGAGTGAGTGGCTGTGTGGTTTTGGGTCACATAGCTGTCAGCTTGCATTCGGGAGATAGTGGATTTGAACCCTACTGTTGACAGGCCTGAAGATGGTTTTCCATTTACAGACCAGGCAATTGCTGGGGCTGTACTTGAATTAAGGCTATGGTTGTTTCCTTCCTGCTCCTAGCCCTTTACTATTCCATCATTGCTATAAGACCTATCCATGTCAGTGCAACGTAAGACAAATTGTAAAAAAGAAACCTTTTCTAACTACACTCTGCCTTCTACAGTGACAGAGAGAGAATTTAACTTACTCCTGGGCCATGATGGTTTAGTGAAATTTTTACTGGCTTTTCACAAAGACAATCACAGTCAATTACCAGCTAAGGCATGGGGGTACTTTAAAATGACATTCCTCGTCTCTGTGGTTTAGATTTCACATTAAACTGGAGGTGCCATGGCTATGACCATGATATAAGGTGTCACTTATACCATGAGCTTGCTTGTCAGTGGTAAGCCATTCCTCTTACCTTTCATCTTCAGAAGGTCTTCTTGCAAATCGGTGTTGTTGCTGTGGAAAAAGAAGTGAACTGTTTTATAACTGTGAGTTTATTTATTCCCCTTGACTATAGAAATGAATATTGCAAGATTGGCAAAATGGTGTGCATTAGTGGGAGAAAATCTTAGTGTACAGGTAGACATGACTGCATCATCACAAAATACAATATCTTACAAACCAGTGTTTGTTTAGCCAGCCAAAATGTCTGTCACTAATAGAAATTATCTGATATATATGGTTTTATAACATTTTCCAGATATGACTGAACCTTTACAAAAGAAAATATTTATAAAATCCTCCTATCAATACAATTCAAGTCATCTGTTAGATGAAACAAAGTCTATACATGTTTCAGCCTAATCTCAAGGCCATCTTCAGTAGTAAAACGATTGTTACATAATATACAAACAAATTAAAAAACGTAATGATGTGAAGTGACAGTGATCATGATAAGTGAGTTAAAAACACATTGAGGTGCAAAGTCCTCTCGTCTAATAGATCTTGCTGGCTGTTAAATAAAACATTATGCTGAGGAGTGTAGTGAGACCGTCAATACTACGAATAAAACGTGTAACATCTGTAATGAGAAAAAAGGAATGTATGAGTGGATGAAGAACAAGTTAAAAATGATGTACGAAAAGAAAACTCATATGACTTGTGGGAAGTCATCCACTCATACATTCCTTTTTTCTCATTACAGATGTTACACGTTTTATTCGTAGTATTGACGGTCTCACTACACTCCTCAGCATAATGTTTTATTTAACAGCCAGCAAGATCTATTAGACGAGAGGACTTTGCACCTCAATGTGTTTTTAACTCACTTATCATGATCACTGTCACTTCACATCATTACGTTTTTTAATTTGTTTGTATATTATGTAACAATCGTTTTACTACTGAAGATGGCCTTGAGATTAGGCTGAAACATGTATAGACTTTGTTTCATCTAACAGATGACTTGAATTGTATTGATAGGAGGATTTTATAAATATTTTCTTTTGTAAAGTGATAACCGTCAATACGGAATGAGATTCATAACTTGCAATGACTGAACCTCGCAATCTGCAGGTGTTCAGGCTGAACAGCAGTCGCTTGGGAGAAAAATCCCCTTCGGGGTTCTTGCGCCACAGGGTTTGGTTTAGACACGACTGAAAAATACCTGTTATTAGTTTACCAGATTTGGTGCATGAAATACACATTCTTGTACTGTCCTCTGACTCTCTTGTTTCTTCATTGACAACCAAATAGGAGGAAAGGAAAAGGTAGGAAAGGGAAATGTAGAGTATAGGATAGGAAAAGACAGGTGGAACAGGGTCAAGGGAGGGAGAAAAGGGAGGAGGAAGTAGCTTCTGCAGTTGTCAGGAAGTATAGGGCTGACAAGGAGGGGAGGGGATCAAATGAGGTGGGTAGGGTTGAGGCTCTGGTCATGGGGGATTCCATTGTTAGACATGTGGGGAAAGTGTGTGGAGGAAAGGGAACCAGGGTAGACTGTTACCCCTACTTTCCTCAACATCTGCCTTAACCTCTAACCATTAAGAGGGGAATTCCTCAAAAGACAGTGTTATTGGACCTTTATGTTTTATACGGTATATATAAATGATATGAATAAAGAACTAGAATCATAAATAAGGCTTTTTGCAGAAGAGAAGGAGGAGGGAAAGGAGAAGGTGGTAGTGTTTCACATTGGTACCAATAACATAAGGCAAGCAGGTATAAGTACCAACATAGTTGGGGATGAGTAGAATCTGGTAAATGCAGCATGGGTGAAGTTTAAGGAAGTGGAAATTGTTATCAGTGGAATACTGTGTAGGAGGGGTAATGACTGGAAGGTGATTGGGGATTTAAATGACACTATGGAGTGGATATGCGGGAAACTGGGAGTGAGATTTCTAGATACAAATGGGTGCGTAGGAGATAGGTATCTGTGCTCAGATGGCCTTCACTTAAACAGCAGTGGTATGTATAAGTTATGAAATTTGTTTAGAATGGTTATAGGGAAAGGTACATTCAAGGAAATGGGGTGACCTAAAGAGCGGTGATAAGTGTACAGGAATCTGGAAGACAAATAGGAATGACATAAAAATGTTAGTGCTCAACTGTAGAGGTATTGTAAAGAAAGGAATAGAATTAATAGATATTGTAATAGGAGTTGAATCATGGCTGTGAAATGATATAATGGATGCAGAAATTTTCTCATGGAACTGGAGTGTGTATCATGGAGATAGGATAGGAATGGTAGGAGGGGGAGTATTCATTCTGGTAAAAGAAGAATTTGTAAGCTACGGAAAAGTTAAAGATGACAAACATGAAATTCTAGGTGTAAGGCTCCTTTCTAAAGATGATAGGCAACTTGATGTCTTTGGAGTGTACAGGCTGGGAAAGGGTAGCACTGATGCTGATTCAGAATTATTTGATAAGATAATCAGCTATGTGGGAAACAATATGGAAAGGAATGTGATCGTATTGGGTGATCTCAGTTTACCAAATGTCAATTGGGAAGGTAACACGAATGACAGGAAGCATGACCAACAAATGGCAAATAAGTTAATACGGGAAGGACAGCAGATTCAGGAAGTGATGGAACCAACTACAGGTAAGAATATTCTGGACGTGGTGCTGGTAAAACCAGAAGAGCTCTACAGTGACTGAAGTAATAGATCGTATTAGTGATCACGAAGCTGTTTGTGTCATAGTTAAAAATAAATGTGATAGAAAGGAAGGTCTTAAAAGTAGGACTATTCACCAGTACTAAAAGGCTGATAAAACAGGCGTGAAGGAGTTTTTAAAAAGTAATTATGATCAGTGGAAAATGGTAAATAAAAATGTAAACGGACTCTGGGATCAAAACAATCAATCACTACTGATCTGCATTTAGGGCAGTCGCCCAGGTGGCAGATTTCCTACTGTTGTTTTCCTAGACTTTTCTTAAATGATTGCAAAGAAATTTGAAATTTATTGAACACTTCCCTTGGTAAGTTATTCCAATCCCTAACTCCCCTTCCTATAAACGAATATTTGCCCCAATTTGTCCTCTTGAATTCCAACTTTATCTTCATATTGTGATCTTTCCTACTTTTAAAGACACTATCCAAACTTATTCGTCTACTGATGTCCTCCTACGTCATCTCTCCACTGACAGCTTGGAACATACCACTTAGTCGAGCAGCTCATCTCCTTTCTCCCAAGTCTTCCTAGCCCAAACTTTGCAACATTTTTGTAACGCTACTCTTTTGTCAGAAATTGCCCAGAACAAATCGAGCTGCTTTTCTTTGGATTTTTTCCAGTTCTTGAATCAAGTAATCCTGGTAAGGGTTCCATACACTGGAACCATACTCTAGTTGGGGTCTTACCAGAGACAAATAAGCTCTCTCCTTTACATCCTTAGTGGTAGTGTTTCACGTTGGTACTAACAACGTAAGGCAAGCTGGTATAAGTACCAACATAGTTGGGGATGTGTGGGATCTGGTAAATGCAGCACGGATGAAGTTTCAGGAAGCGGAGATTGTTATCAGTGGAATACTCTGTAGGAGGGATACTGACTGGAAGGTGATTGGGGATTTAAATGAGACTACGGAGTGGGTATGTCGGAAACTGGGAGTGAGATTTCTAGATCCTAATGGGTGGGTAGGAGACAGGGATCTGCGCCCAGATGGCCTTCACTT
The DNA here is from genome assembly GCF_040414725.1 of Anabrus simplex. Lineage (NCBI taxonomy): Eukaryota > Metazoa > Arthropoda > Insecta > Orthoptera > Tettigoniidae > Anabrus > Anabrus simplex. Next base: position 209,867,979 of record NC_090272.1, read on the forward strand.
AAACCGCAGTGGAACATATAAGTTAGGAAACTTGTTTAAAAGTGTTATAGGCAGGTACATTCAGGGAAACGGGGTGGACTAGGGAGCGGTGTTAAGCAAACAGCGAACTGGAAATCAAGTAGGGATGATATAAAAATGTTAGTGCTCAACTGTAGAAGCATTGTAAACAAAGGAATTGAATTAAGTAATTGAATAGATATATAATTACCAGACATTGTAATAGGAGTTGAATCATGGCTGAGAAATGATATAATGGATGCACAGATATTCTCATGGAACTGGAGTGTGTATCATAGAGATAGGATAGGAATGGTAGGAGGGGAGTATTCATTCTGGTGAAAGAAGAATTTGTAAGCTACGAAAAAGTTAAGGATGTAAAACATGAAATTCTGGGTGAAAGGCTCTTCTCTAAAGATAATAGGCAACTTCATGTCTTTGGAGTGTACAGACCGGGAAAGGGTAGCACTGACGCTGATTCAGAATTATTTGATAATATAATCAGCTATGTTGGAAATGATATGGAAAGGAATGTGATAGTAGCAGGTGATCTGAATTTACCAAATGGCACATTCTGGATGTGGTGCTGATAAAACCAGGTGAGTGCTATAGAGAAACCGAAGTAATAGATGGTATTAGTGATCACAAAACTGTTTTTGTCATAGTTAAAAATAAATGTGAAAGAAAGGCAGGTATTAAAATTAGGACTATTAGGCAGTACCATATGGCTGATAAAACAGGCATGAGGGAGTTTTTAAAAAGTAACTATGATCGCTGGAAAAAGGTAAATAAAAATGTAACCACTCTCTAGGATGGGTTGAAAGCAATTGTTGAGGAATATGAAAATAGGTTTGTTCCTTTAAAGGTGGTAAGGAATGGTAAGGATCCACTATATTATAACAGGGAAGTAAAGAGACTAAGAAGGAGGTGCAGGTTGGAAAGAAATAGAGTTAGAAATGGCTGTGGAAGTAAGGAGAAATTGAAGGAACTTACTAGGAAATTGAATCTAGCAAAGAAGTCAGCTAAGGATAACATGATGGCAAGCATAATTGGTGGTCATACAAAATTTAGTGAAAAATGGAAGAGTATGTATAGGTACTTTAAGGCAGAAACAGGTTCAAAGAAGGACTTTTCAGGAATCACTAATGAACAAGGTGAGTGTGTATGCGAGGATCTTCAAAAGGCAGAAGTATTCAGTCAGCAGTATGTAAAGATTGTTGGTTACATGGATAATGTACAGATAGGGGATGTGAGTAACACTAAAGAAGTATAAAAATGTACCTATGATAACAATGACATTTACAGTAAGATACAAAATTTGAAAACTAGAAAAGCAGCTGGAATTGATAAGATTTCTGGGGATATACTAAAGGCAATAGGTTGGGATATAGCACCATATCTGAAATACTTATTTGATTATTGTTTGGTTGAAGGAGCTATAGAGTTGCTATAGAAGCCCCTGTGTATAAAGGAAATGGTGATAGATACAAAGCTGAAAATCACAAGCCAGTCAGTTTGACATGCATTGTATGTAAGCTTTGGAAAGGCATTCTTTCTGATTATATTAGACATGATTGCAGAATTAATAACTGGTTTGACAGAAGGCAGTTTGTGTTCAGGAAAGGTTATTCGACTGAAGCTCAGCTTATAGGATTTCAGCGAGATATAGCAGATATCCTGGATTCAGGAGGCCAAATGGGCTGTATTGCAATTGACCTATCCAAGGCATTTGATAGGTTAGATCTTGTAAGACTACTGGCAAAAATGAGTGCAATTGGACTAGAAAAAAAAAAATTGATTGAATGGGTGGCTATATTTCTAGAAAATGGAACTCAGAGAATTAGATTAAGCAAAGCTTTATCTGACCCTGTAATAATTAAGAGGGGAATTCCTCAAGGCAGTATTATTGGACCTTTTTGTTTTCTTATATATATATCAATGATATGGTGGAATCAGAGATAAGGCTGTTTGCAGATGATGTTATTCTCTACAGAGTAATAAATAAGTTACAAGATTGTGAGCGGCTGCAGGGTGACCACGATAGTGTTGTGAGATGGACAGTGGACAATGGTATGATGATAAACGGGGTTAAAAGTCAGGTTGTGAGTTTCACAAATAGGAAAAGTCCTTTCAGTTTTAATTACTGCGTTGATGGGCTGAAAGTTCCTTTTGGGGATCATTGTAAGTACCAAGGTGTTAATATAAGAAAAGTCCTTCATTGGGGTAATCACATAAATATAATTGTTAATAAAGGCTACAGATCTCTGCACATGGTTATGAGGGTATTTAGGGGTTGTAGTAAGGATGTAGAGGAGAGGGCATATAAGTCTCTGGTAAGACCCCAACTAGAGTATGGTTCCAGTGTATGGGACCCTCACCAGGATTACTTGATTCAAGAACTGGAAAAAATCCAAAGAAAAGCAGCTCGATTTGTTCTGGGTGATTTCCGACAAAAGAGTAGCGTTACAAAAATGTTGCAAAGTTTGGGCTGGGAATATTTGGGAGAAAGGAGACGAGCTGCTTGATTAAATGGTATGTTCCGAGCTGTCACAGGAGAGATGGTGTGGGAGGACATCAGGAGACGAATAAGTTTGAGTGGTGTCTTTAAAAGTAGGAAAGATCACAATATGAAGATAAAGTTGGAATTCAAGAGGACAAATTGGGGCAAATATTCGTTTATAGGAAGGGGAGTTAAGGATTGGAATAACTTACCAAGGGAATGTTCAATAATTTTCCAATTTCTTTGTGATCAACAGATAGGGAATCTGCCACCTGGGCGACTGCCCTAAATGCAGATCAGTAGTGATTGATAATTGAACCCCTAAATACTCTCATAACCATGTGCAGAGATCTGTACCCTTTATTTACAATCATATTTATGTGATTACCCCAATGAAGATCTTTCCTTATATTTATACCTAGGTATTTACAATGATCCCCAAAGGGAACTTTCACCCCATCAACGCAGTAATTAAAAGTGAGAGGACTTTTCCTATTTGTGAAACTCACAGCGTGACATTTATCCCCGTTTATCATCATACCATTGCCTACCGTCCATCTCACAACACTATCGAGGTCATCCTGCAGTTGCTCACAATCTTGTAACTTATTTATTACTCTGTACAGAATAACATCATCTGCGAAACGTCATCTCTGATTCCACTTCTTTACACATATCATTGATATATATAAGAAAACATAAAGGTCCAATAATACTGCCTTGAGGAATTCCCCTGTTCATTATTACAGGGTCAGATAAAGCTTCACCTACTCTAATTCTCTGAGTTCTGTTTTCTAGAAACAGAGCCACCCATTCAGTCACTCTTTTGTCAAGTCCAATTGCACTCATTTTTGCCAGTAGTCTCCCATGATCTAGCCTATCGAATGCCTTAGACAGATCAATCGCAATACAGTCCAATTGACCTCCTGAATCCAGGATATCTGCTATATCTTGCTGGAATCCTACAAGTTGGGCTTCAGTGGAATAACCTTTCCTAAACCCAAACTTCCTTCTATCAAACCAGTTATTAATTTTGTTAACATGTCTTATATAATCAGAAAGAATGCTTTCCCAAAACTTACATACAATGCATGTCATACTGACTGGCCTGTAATTTTCAGCTTTATGTCTATCACCCTTTCCTTTATATACAGGGGCTACTATAGCAACTCTCCATTCATTTGGTAAAGTTCCTTCATGCAAACAATAATCAAACAAATACTTCAGATATGGTAATATATCCCATCCCATTGTCTTTAGTATATCCCCTGAAACCTCATCAATTCCAGCTGCTTTTCTAGTTTTCAACTTTTGTATCTTACTGTAAATGTCATTGCTGTCATAGGTAAATTTTAATACTTCTTTAGTATTAGTAACCTCCTCTATCTGGACATTATCCTTGTAACCAACAATCTTTACATACTGCTGACTGAATAATTCTGCCTTTTGAAGATCCTCGCATACACATACACACTCCCCTTGTTCATTAATGATTCCTGGAATGTCCTTCTTGGAACCTGTTTCTGCCTTAAAGTACCTATACATACTATTCCATTTTTAACTAAAATTAGTATGGTCACCAATTATGCTTGCCATCATGTTATCCTTAGCTGACTTCTTTGCTAGATTCAATTTCCTAGTAAGTTCCTTCAATTTCTCCTTACTTCCACAGCCATTTCTAACTCTATTTCTTTCCAACCTGCACCTCCTTCTTAGTCTCTTTACTTCCCTGTTATAATATAGTGGGTCTTTACCATTCCTTAACACCTTTAAAGGTACAAACCTATTTTCACATTCCTCAACAATTGCTTGAAACCCATCCCAAAGTCTCTTTAAATTTTTATTTACCGTTTTCCACCGATCATGGTTACTTATTAGAAACTCCCGCATGCCTGTTTTATCAGCCATATGGTACTGCCTAACAGTCCTAATTTTAATCTCTTCCTTTCTTTCACATTTATTTTTAACTATGACAAAAACCGCTTCGTGATCTCTAATACCATCTATTACTTCGGTTTCTCTATGGAGCTCATCTGGTTTTACCAGCACCACATCCAGAATATTGTTCCCTCTAGTTGGTTCCATCACTTTCTGAATCAGGTGCCCTTCCCATATTAACTTATTTGCCATTTGTTGGTCGTGCTTCCTGTCGTTTGCATTTACCTTCCCAATTGACATTTGGTAAATTGAGATCACCCGCTACAATCACGTTCCTTTCCTTATCGTTTCCCACATAGCTGATTATCTTCTCAAATAATTCTGAATCAGCATCTGCGCTACCCTTTCTTGGTCTGTACACTCCAAAGACATCAAGTTGCCTACCTATTATCTTTAGAAATGAGCCTTACCCCTAGAATTTCGTGCTTGTCATCTTTAACTTTTTCGTAGCTTACAAATTCTTCTTTCACAAGAATGAATACTCCCCCTCCTGCCATTCCTATCCTATCTCTACGATGCACCCTCCACCTCCGTGAGAAAATTTCTGCATCCATTATATCATTTCTCAGCCATGATTCAACTCCTGTTACAATATCTGGTAAGTATTATCTATTAATTTAATTCTATTCCTTTCTTTACAATACTTCTACAGTTGAGCACTAACAGTTTTATGTCATCCCTACTTGATTTCCAGTTCCCTGTTCCTTTAACACTGCTCCCTAGGCCACTCTGTTTCTCTGAATGTACCTCCCTATAACCCTTCTAAACAAATTTCCTAACTTATATGTATCACTGCGGTTTACGTGAAGGCCATCTGAGCACAGATCCCTATCTCCTACCCACCCATTAGGATCTAGAAATTTCATTTCCAGTTTTCCACATACCCACTCCAGTCTCATTTAAATCCCCAATCACTCTCCAGTCAGTATCCCTCCTACACAGAATTCCACTGATAACAATCTCCGCTTTCTTAAATTTCATCTGTGCTGCATTTACCAGATCCCACACATGCCCAACTATGTTGGTACTTATACCTGGGTTTAAAACAATGGTTGAGGAATGTGTGAATAGGTTTGTACCTTTAAAGGTGGTAAGGGATGGTAAAGACTCACTATATTATTTAAAAAAACATTAAGAAGGGATGAAATAATTAAAGTATGGAAGTTGAAGGAGAAAGCATACAAGAAGAATTTCAAAGGGAAATAATACCTTTGGTACCCAGGATAGAGATGGGGATTGTTAAAGATGAATGGAAAAGATTTAAGGAAGCACTGGTTGGATGTGCAGAAAAGGTATGCAGTAGAACATCAGGAAATGAGAAAGGCAGAGACATCCTGGTGTAATGACAGGGTAAAGAGTAAATTGAAGGAAAAGGAAATAGCATGGAAAACATCTAAGGCTGAAGAAAGTAGAAGAAACTATGTGGAAGCAAATAATTTGGCCAAGAAAGTAGTGGAGAAAGGAAAGAGGAAAAGCTAGGCCTTATTCACACAGAAATTGAGAGATGATATTCAGGGCAGCAATGAGAGATGATATTCAGGGCAGCAAGAAATGATTGTATGGTATCCCAAGAAACATAAAGAGAGATCAATAAACACCAGATTTGTGAAGAATGAAGATGGCATAATATTAACAAAGCCAGAAGAAATAAGAAATAGATGGAGAGAGTATTTTCAGAAGTTGCTGAACATGAGAAATAATGACAGTCATTCAATGGACCACCAGGAAAGGCAATTAGTTGTTGAAGAAATGGAGAAAGAAATCGCAATGAATGAAATTGAAATGGCAGTAAGAAAGATGAAGAATGGAAAACTGCTAGAATAGATGAAATTTCAGTGGAGATGATAAAGGCAGCTGGAGCTGTAGGCCTGCAGTAGACATATTGAGTTCTCAGGATTGTCTGGGAGAATAAGGAGGTCCCTGAGGATTGGCAAAAAGGAATAATCATCCCAATTTTCAAGAAAGGTGATGAGAAAGTATTGAAGAACTACAGGGGAATTGCTCTGATATTCCATGTTGCTAAGATAATGGAGAGGATAAGTTACTGGAAAGTAGGATAAGGTTGAGAGTTGAAAATCAGATACAGGAAAATCAGTTTGGTTTCAGAAGTGGAAGGTCAACAATAGAGCCCATTTTCATTATGAGACAACTAATGGAAAAGCAATGGGAGTATGGGAATGATACGGTGATGACATTTCATTGATATTGAAAAGGCATATGACAGTGTCCCCAGGACTAAAGCTTGGGACAGTCTGGTGCAAAAAGGAATTGGACAGGAATTAATAAAAATGACCATGGCAATGTACAAGAAATGTTGTAGTTACATGCAAACACAAGTTGGCAGGACAAATTGGTTCAAAATCACTAGTGGGCTGAGGCAGGGAAGTGTTCTATCACCAATCCTGTTTACAATAGTAATGGACGACATCATGAAAACAGAAAAAGCAGCATATGGAGGAAGAGAAATGAACATGTTGTTATTTGCAGATGATATGTGATTTGTGGAGAAGAGGACATGAAGGTTCAAGAATAGTGGTGAATGGGATGATGAAAGAGTGTGGATTGAAAATAAGTGTAGAAAAAAGTAAAACTCGTGTTATGACCAGAAGGGAGAAGGAAGGGAAAGGTCAGATTAGACTTGCAGACCTGAAAGTAGTGAAGATGTTCAAATATCTGGGGATTGAATTAATGGAGAATGCTCAAATGGATGCTGAAATTAGTAAGAGGATTCAAGCTGGAAGCTGTTTCTGTCATAGTGTAAGAAACATGTTATGGGACAAAGATGTGCCAATGGAAGCAAAGGAAACTATGTATTGAAACAGGAATGCCCATACTTTAGCTTAGTGGAGAGCATGGATTAACGCCAAGGCGTGTACGCTTCATGCTCAGAGAGTATAAGAGAGAAGGGTAGTGCAATGAGTTCATTTTTAAAGTGGAACTTGCAGTTTGTTCAGGAAAACATAGAAATTATATCACCTTTACAGATGAATGGTTTGAATGTCCTCAAAGATGTGAAGAAGGCGTCATCCCACAACGGTTGTCAACCCTCAATGTTGAAGGAGACTCGAACCTGGTGCGGTTGTCTGGTGATAGTGCGGCATGGAATAGTTGATTATGTATTCCACTAAAGTCCCATGAAGGGAGTAGAGAAATGTAAGAGGTTCGCACAGAATGTCAATAGAATCTGATACGACACTTCTCTACCGCACTGCACTGCAAGTTGTGGCGAGACACTGTTTATTAGCTGAACAAGTTCCACTGTAAATGGTGTTGGATGCACATTACTTTTGGAAGAAGAAATGGATTCCAAGTCACAGTTCTGTGATAATAATAGAAATTAATACTGTTCATGAACTAGTCAATGGCGAACTCGAAGTGATAGGCAACAAAAACTAATCTGGAACTTTCTGAGATTCAACTGTACACAACTTCACTTAATCTCAGTGTGAAGAAGAAATACATTAAGTCCTACAGACACAGTCTTTTATACTGTTTGTAATGAGTACGGAGAAGCAAATGCAATGATCACACACACACACACACACACACACACACACACACACACACACAGACACACACACACACACGTGGAAATATATTAAAGTTTCTATGAAGACAGTAAAGAAACAGTTTATGACTCTTAACACGCAGTCTCATGAGAAAGAACCAAGTTCCATTAAGACAAAGTCTTAAAAATCACACAGTTTCTCAGAAATAAATTCTCCACTGAGGCACAGTTTTACAAGTAGTTTAACACAACTTCTCGGCAATAAAGGTAGACACAGTCTTTCACGAGGGGAATTAACATAGTCCCTTGAAAAGAAATAAAGGCACCGTATTTCATGAAGCGAATTAACACAGTCTTTGTAAAGAAATGTCGGCACAGTCTTATGAAAGAAAATGTTAGCACGGTTCCATGAAGTGAATTAACACAGTCTTTTGAAAATGAAGGTTGGCACAGTCTTATGAAAAAAATGTCGACACTGTTTTTCACGAAGTGGATTGACGCAGTCTTTGAATAGAAAGGTTGGCACTGTCCTTTATGAAACAAATTAACACTGTACTTTGAGAAGAAATGTACTTTCACTAGGGCACAGTTTTACGAAATAACTTTACACAGTCTCTTGAAGAGCAAACAATGTTTCACTAAAGCACAGTCTTTACGCCCTAAGTCCTTTAAGCACAGTTTCAAAAATATCTAGCAATTACTGTATAGTCTCTGCAATGCAAAATTCATAGGACGAAAATAATGTTAATCAGCTCGACAGATCGATATTATAAGTGAATAAGTTTTAGGCTTGCACGCGAAGTTAGAGTCTGATGAGAATATGTTCGACACTTGTATTGCGTATTTTCCATCACCGGTTGGGCAGTAGTATTTGTTACCCAGGCCTACAAGGTGACATTCTTCAAATCATGATCTGACATTCCGTTCGTTATATAATGACATCGAACCGAATGGAAGATTCGATCGTGACATCACTTGGCCTTGGCTGGTCCTCTGCAGCAAGCGATCACTTGCATGCTGTCACCCATGATGCCTGCGTGCTGAGCGCTTGTTTTAAATCCACACAGTCAGGTGTTGGTGCGTTCTCCTCAAGAAATACATGAACAGTGAAAGCTGACAGGGCATTCCCGTTTCAGTATGTACAAGATGTATTACAAACCCACAACAACTTACGGAGCAGAAACTTGGACAATGACAAAGGATGAGAGTCGAATACAGGCAGCTGGAATGAAGTTCTTCAGGAGTATGATACAGAAGAGTAGAAGAGACAAAATAAGGAATGAGAAAATTTGGGAAGAAATTGGAGTTGAAAACTGAATGACAGAATGGAGAAGAGCCGATTATGATGGTTTGGGCACATAAAGTGAATCAGCGATAAAAGAACGCCAGAAAAGGTGATGGAAATGCAAATACAAGGAAGGAGAGGCCTCAGAAGACCACGATTGAGATGGAAGAACACAATTCAATGTAGCATTAGAGAAAGAAACCTGGACTGGGACACAGTGGGAGGAGGAGTGGTGGAAAGACCAAAGAAAGTGGAGAGGAGCCATATTTGCCCCTACCTGGCTACAGGTGGATAATGGGAAGTTGTTGTTGTTGTTGTTGTTGTTGTTGTTGTTGTTGTTGTTGTTGTTGTTGTTGTTGTTGTTGTTGTTGTTGTTGTTGTTGTTGTTGTTGTTGTTGTTGTTGTTGTTGTTGTTGTTGTTGTTGTTGTTGTTGTTGTTGTTGTTGTTGTTGTTGTTGTTGTTGTTGTTGTTGTTGTTGTTGTTGTTGTTGTTGTTGTTGTTGTTGTTGTTGTTGTTGTTGTTGTTGTTGTTGTTGTTGTTGTTGTTGTTGTTGTTGTTGTTGTTGTTGTTGTTGTTGTTGTTGTTGTTGTTGTTGTTGTTGTTGTTGTTGTTGTTGTTGTTGTTGTTGTTGTTGTTGTTGTTGTTGTTGTTGTTGTTGTTGGCAATGGATATAGTATCATATCTGAAGTACTTATTTGATTATTGTTTGCATGCAGGAGCTATACCAAATGAATGGATAGTTGCTATGGTAGGCCTTGTGTATAAAGGAAAGAGTGATAGCTTAAAATTAGAGGCCAGTCAGTTTGACATGCATTGTATGCAAGCATTCTTTCTGATTATATAAGACATGTTTGCAAAATTAATAACTGGTTCAATAGAAGGCAGTTCATGTTTAAGATTCCAGCAAGATATACCGGTAGCAGATTTCTTGGATTCAGAAGGTCAAATGAACTGTATTGTGATTGACCTGTCTAAGGCATTTGATAGGGTGGATTATGGGAGACTACTGGCAAAAATGAGTGCAACTGGACTAGACAAAATAGAGACTGAATGGGTGGATATATTTCTAGAAAATAGAACTCAAGGCTTTATCTGACCCTGTAATAATTAAGAGGGGAATTCTTAAAGGGAGAATTTTTGGACCTTTATGTTTTCCTATATATATAAATGATATGAGTAAAGAAGTGGAATGAGAGATAAGGCTTTTTGCGGATGACATTATTTTGTATAGAGTAATAAATAAGTTACTAGATTGTGAACAGCCGGGCTGAGTGGCTCAGACGGTTAAGGCGCTGGCCTTCTGACCCCAACTTGGCAGGTTCGATCCTGGCTCAGTCCAGTGGTATTTGAAGGTGCTCAAATATGACAGCCCCATGTTGGTAGATTTACTGGCACATAAAAGAACTCCTGCGGGACTAAATTCCGGCACCTCGGCGTCTCCGAAGACCTTAAAAAGTAGTTAGTGGGACGTAAAGGAAATAATATTATTATTATTAGATTGTGAACATCTGCAAAATGACCTCGATAACATTGCAAGATGGGCAGTAGGAATTGTTATGGTGATAAACGGGGTTAAAATTCAAGTTATGAGTTTCGCAAATAGGAAAGGTTCTCTCAGTGTTAGTTACTGCATTGATGGAGAGAAAGTTCCTCTCAGGAATCATTGTTAGTAGCTATGTCTTAATATAAGGAAAGATATTCATTGAGGTAATCACATAAATGGAACTGTAAATAAATGGTACAGATCTCTGCACATGGTTATGAGGGTATTTAGGGGTTTTAGTAAGGATGGAAAGCAAAGGTCATATAAGTATCTGGTAAGACCCCAACTAGAGTATGGTTCCAGTGTATGGGACCCTCACCAGGATTACTTGATTCAAGAACTGGAAAAAATCTAAGAATAGCAGCTCGATTTGTTCTGAGAGATTTCCGAAAAAAGAGTAGTGTTACAAAAATGTTACAAAGTTTGAGCTGATAAGACTTGGGAGAAAGGATACGAGCTGCTCGACTAAGTGGTATGTACAAATATAATTGGTCCGTTATTGGACATTATAAATTTTCCAGCTGAATCAACATCTATATCATAAGTGGTATGTTCCGAACTGTCAGTGGAGAGATGACGTTAAATGACATTTGTAGATGAAGAAGTTTGAATGAGTTTTTAAAAGTAGGAAAGATCACAATATTAAGATAAAGTTGGAATTCAAGAGGACTAACTGGGGAAAATATTAATTTATAGGAAGGGGAGTTAGGGATTGGAATAACTTACCAAGAGAGATCTTCAATAAATTTCAAATTTCTTTGCAATCATTTATGAAAAGGCTAGGAAAACAACAGACAGGGAATCAGCTACCTGGGCGACTACCTTAAATGCTGGTTCAGGAAGTGATGGAACCAACTAGAGGGAAGAATATTCTGGACGTGGTGCTGGTAAAACCAGATGAGCTCTATAGATAAATCAAAGTAATAGGTGGTATTAGTTATCACAAAGCTGTTTTTATCATAGTTAAAAATAAATGTGAGAGAAAGGAAGGTCTTAAAAGTAGGACTATTATGCAGTACCATATGGCTGATAAAACAGGCATGGGGGAGTTCTTAAAAAGTAACTATGAATGGGGGAAAACGGTAAAACAAAAATGTAAACAGACCTTGGGATGGGTTTAAAGCAATTGTTTAGGAATGTGAAAAGAGGTTTGTATTTTTGAGGGTGGTAAATAATGGTAAACACCCACTTTATTATAACAGAGAAATAAAGAACCTAAGAAGTAGGTGCAGGATGGAAAGAAATAGAGTTAGAAATGGCCATGGAAGTAAGGAGAAATTGAAGGAACTTACTAGGAAATTGAATCTAATAAAGAAGTCAGCTAAGGATAACATGATGGCAAGCATAACTGGCAGTTATACAAATTTTAGTGAAAAATGGAAGGGTATGTATAGGTACTTTAAGGCAGAAACAGGTTCCAAGAAGGAAATTCCTGGAATCATTAATGAACAAGGGGAGTGTGTATGGAAGGATCTTCAAAAGGCAGAAGTATTCAGTCAGTAGTATGTAAAGATTTTTGGTTACAAGGATAATGTCCAGATAGGGGAGGTGACTAATGCTAAAGAAGTATTAAAATTTACCTATGACAACAATGACATTTACAATAAGATACAAAAGTTGGAAACTAGAAAGGCAGCTTGAATGGATTAGATTTCTAGCGATATTCTAAATGCAATGGGTTGGGATGTAGTACCATATCTTAAGTACTTATCTGATTATTGTTTTCATGAAGGTGCTATACTAAATGAATGGAGAGTTGCTATAGTAGCCCCTGTGTATAAAGGAAAGTGTGATAGACATAAAGCTGAAAATTACAGGCCAGTCAATTTGACATGCATTGCATTTAAGCTTTGGGAAAGCATTCTTTATGATTATATTACATATGTTTGCAAAATTAATAACTGGTTCTATAGAAGGCAGTTGCGATTTAGAAAAAGTTATTCCACTGAAGCTGTACTTGAAGGATTCCTGGAAGGCACAGCAGATATTTTGGATTCAGGAGGTCAAATGGCCTGTGTCATGGTTGACCTGTTTTAGACATTTGACAGGGTGGATCATGGGAGACTACTGGTAAAAATGTGTGCAATTGGACTAGACAAAAGATTGACTGAATGGTTGTCTATATTTCTAGATAATAGATTTCAGAAAATTAGAGTAAGCGAAGCTTTAGCAGACCCTGTAATAATTAAGAGGGGAATTCCTCAAGGTAGTATTATTGGACCTTTATGTTTTCTTATACAGGGTGAACTTTAATAAAACCGACAAACTCTAGGGACTGATTCCTGACTTGAAATGGAGGAAAAAATGTCCTACAAACATGTGTCCGGAAATGGACGGTGTCCGTGCAATGACAACAAATAGTCCCGGAACACAGTACATAGCTGAATCGCATCTAAGTCACAGCAGATGTTCAAAGTGGCCTCCATGGGCTGCAATGCATATGTTCAGACGTTGTATCATGGATTGTCTCACTCCTTCGCATGTTCCGGCCTCTCATTGAATAGCATCACAGGCGTCATAAACACGCTGTTGAAGGGTCTGCACATCAGGAACTGGTTTAGCATACACAACGCTTTTCTGATGTCCCCAGAGGTAAAAATCCAGGGGATTTAAGCCCGGTGATGTAGCCCGGAGGCCCTGTTGCATGGCCTCCGCATCCTATCCAGCGCCTGGGGAAGATGTTGTTGGGGTGAACTGTAATGCAGAAGTGGGGTGGTGCTCAATCATGCAGAAACCACATAACCTGTTTATTGTCAAAGGCACATTCTCAAGCAATCCAGGCAGAGTATTCTGCAGGAAGTCCAGGTACGTTCCTCCATTGAGGCATTGTGGAATAATAACTGGTCCAAATATTTGGTTGCCAAGAATTCCTGCCCAAACATTGATGCTGAACCGATGCTGGTGAGATGCTTCAACCATTCCCTGGGGATTTTCTGTAGCCCACAGATGACAATTATGAAGATTGACGATGCCATTTCTGGTAAAGATTGCCTCATTGGTAAAGAGGACTGACGACAGAAATCCCATAACTGTGATGGCCTGGTGCAAAAACCATCGACAAAATCCTTCGCGTAAAGGGAAATCCGCTCTTGATGATTCTTGCACTCGTTGCAGATGATAGGGATAAGAGCGGCTGTCATGCAGGATACACGTAATTGTAGTCTGGCTTACACCATGTTGGCAGGCCACTTGCCTGGAGCTTGTACTAGGGTTTGTCTCAATGTCCTATAGAACATGCTCCTACAAATCTGGTGTACGCACAGTCCACCACCTCCCTGCACGTTCGTCTGTCCGATAGGACCCATGATCACACAAATGCCAAAAAAAGGCTTGAAACATTGTGTGATGTGGTTGGTGTCTGTGAGGGTACTTGTTTTGGTACAGCCGTGCTGCCACTCGACTGTTTCCATTGGCTTGACTGTACACAAACACCATCTTGGCTTGTTCCCTTAATGAATACCGGACCATACTGCTTCCGACAGTACACTGTTTCAATCACACTATCTGCAACAGAAGAAACACACTGCAAGTAGTCAGATGAAATTTCATTCGTCAGTGCCATCTACTGTCGCAACGATGCATTTCCGGACACATGTCCATTCCAGTCAGGAAGAAGTCCCTGCAGTTTGTCAGATTTATTAAAGTTCACCCTGTTTATGCCAAATTTTTCTCCAGGCCTACTGTAATTAAATACAATTCCACCCTGTGGATTTTGGCTTCATTAAATATTTCTTACAATTCTTAATTATTTATTTCTTGGTTAATGATATCACTGAAATCTCCCGCAATGAAGGTTTATTATGCGGAAGTTAATTATTCATCACTCAAAGTCGGCCAATGTGTTCCGAGTCCGCTCAAATGGGTGGCTCGCTCACTCCCACGGTGACTTCTCCCTCCATGGATGGTGAGATGAGCTTGCAATAAAGAATTACGGTTGCACTTGTAGTTGCACCTTGTAGTTGTAATTTTCTAGTTGCAATATTAGGCAGGGTAGAATTATGGGTTCAATATTGTAAAGAAAGGAATAGAATTAATTTAATAGATATATACTCACCAGATATTGTAATAGCAATTGAATCATGGCTGAGAAATGATATAATGGATGCAGAAATTTTCTCACGGAACTAGAGTGTGTATCATAGAGATAGGATAGGAATGGTAGGAGGGGGAGTATTCATTCTGGTGAAGGAAGAATTTGTAAGCTACAAAAAAGTTATTAAAGATGACAAACGTGAAATTCTAGGTTTAAGGCTATCTCCAAAGATAATAGGCAACTTGATGTCTTTGGAGTGTACAGATCGGAAAAGGGTAGCGCAAACGCTGATTCAGTATTATTTGATAAGATAATCAGCTATGTGAGAAACAATAAGGAAAGGAATGTGATTGCAGTGGGTGATCTCAATTTACCAAATGTCAATTGGGAAGGTAATGCGAACAGCTGGAAGCATGACCAACAAAAGGCAAATAAGTTAATATAGGAAGGACAGCTGATTTAGAAACTGATGGAACCAACTAGAGGGAAGAATATTCTAGATATAGTGCTGGTAAAACCAGATGAGCTCTATAGAGAAACTGAAGTAATAGATGGTATTAATAATCATGAAGCTGTTTTTGTGGTTGTTAAAAATGAGGAAGAAAGGACGTTATTAAAATTAGGATTAAGAGGCAATACCATATGGCAGATAAAACAGGCATGAGGGAGAATTTAAACAGTAACTATGATTGGTGGAAAACGATAAATAAAAATGTAAACACACTCTGGGCTGGGTTTAAACCAATTGTTGAGAAACGCGAAAACAGGTTTGTACCTTTAAAGGTTGTAAGGAATGGTAAAGATCCAATATGTTGTAATTGAGAAGTAAAGAGACAGAGTTAGAAAGGCTGTGGAAGTAAGGAGAAATTGAAGGAACTCGCTAGGATATTGAATCTAGCAAAGAAGGCAGCTAAGGATAACATGATGGCAAGCATAATTGGCAGTCATACAAATTTTAGTGAAAAATGGAAGGGTATGTATAGGTATTTTAAGGCAGAAATAGGTCCAAGAAGAACATTCCAGTAATCATTAATGAACAAGGAGAGTGTGTATGTGAGGATTTTCAAAAGGCAGAAGTATTCAGTCTGCAGTATGTAAGATTGTTTGTTACAAGGATAATGTACAGACAGAGGAGGTGACGAATGCTAAAGAAGTATTAAAATTTACATAGGATAACAATAACATTTACAATAAGATACAAAAGTTGAAAACTAGAAAAGCGGCTGGAACTGATAAGATTTCTGGGGATATACTAAAGACAACGGGTTGCGATATAGTACCATATCTGAAGTACATATTTGATTATTGTTTGGTTGAAGGAGCTATACCAAATGAATGGAGAGTTAATAGTAGCCCCTCTGTATAAAGGAAAGGGTGATATACATAAAGCTGAAAATTACAGGCCAGTAAGTTTGACATGCGTTACATGTAAGCTTTGGGAAGGCATTAGACATGTTAACGAAATTCAATCAATCAATACTATTCTGCATTTAGGGCAGTCACCAAAGTGGCAGATTCCCTTTCTGTTGCTTTCGTAGCCTTTTCTTATATGATTACAAAGAAATTGGAAATTTATTCACGTCTCCCTTGGTAAGTTATTCCAATTCCTAACTCCCCTTCCTATAAATGACTGGTTCGATAGAAGGCAATTCGGTTTTAGAAATATGTTATACCACTGAAGCTCAACTTGTACGATTCCAGCAAGATATAGCAGATATCTTGGATTCAGGAGGTCAAATGGACTGTATTGCGATTGACCAGTCTAAAGCATTTGATAGGGTGGTTCATGGGAAACTACTGGCAAAAATGAGTGCAATTGCACTTGACAAAAGAGTGACTGAATGGGTTGCTATATTTCTAGGAAATACATTTCAGAGAATTAGAGTAGACAAAGCTTTTTCTGGCCCTGAAATAATTAAGAGGGGAATTCCTCAAGGCAGTATTATTGGACCTTTATGTGTTCTTAGATACATATATATATGATATGAGTAAAGGAGTGTAATCAGAAGTAAGGCTTTTTGCGGATGATATTATTGTGTATAGTGTAATAAATAAGTTACAAGATTGTGAGCAACTCGATAATATTGTGAGATGGACAGTAGGCAATGGTATGATGATAAATGGAGTTAAAAGTCAGGTTGTGAGTTTCACAAATAGGAAAAGTCCTCTCAGTTGAAATTACTGCCTTGATGGGGTGAAAGTTCCTTTTGGGGATCATTGTAAGTATCTGGGTGTTAATATAAGGAAAGATCTTCATTGGGGTAATCGCATAAATATAATTGTTAATAAAGGATATAGATCTCTGCACTTGGATATGAGGGTGTTTAGGGGTTGTAGTAAGTATGTAAATGAGAGGGCATATAAGTCTCTGGTAAGACCCCAATTAGAGTATGGTTCCAGTGCACGGGACCTTCACCAGGATTACTTGATTCAAGAACTGGAAAAAATCAAAGAAAAGCAGCTTGATTTGTTCTGGGTGATTTCCGACAAAAGAGTAGTGTTACAAAAATGCTGCAAAGTTTGGGTTGGGAAGAACTGGGAGAAAGTAGACGAGCTGCTCGACTGAATGGTATGTTCCGAGCTGTCAGTGGAGAAATGGCTTGCAATGACATTAGCAGACGAATAAGTTTGAGTGGTGTCTTTAAAAGTAGGAAAGATCACAATATGAAGATAAAGCTGGAATTCAAGAGGACAAATTGGGGCAAATATTCGTTTATAGGAAGGGGAGTTAGGGATTGGAATAACTTACCAAGGGACATGTTCAATGAATTTCCAATGTCATTGAAATCATTTAAGAAAAGGCTAGGAAAAAAACAGAATGGGATTCTGCCACCTGGGTAACTGCCTTAAATGCAGATCAGGGTGGCTGTTTGGGTGGGTGGGTGGGTGGGTGGGTGGGTGAGTGGGTGGGTCGGTCGGAAGTGGCTGTGGAAGTAAGGAGAAATTGAAGTAACTTACTACGAAATTTAATCTAGCAAAGAAGTCAGCTAAGGATAACATGATGACAAGAATAATTGGCGGTCATACAAATTTTAGTGAAAAATGGAAGAGTATGTATAGGTACTTTAAGGCAGAAACAGGTTCCAAGAAGGACACTCCAGGAATCATTAATGAACAAGGGGAGTGTGTATGTGAGAATCTTCAAAAGGCAGAAGTATTCATTCAGCAGTATGTAAAGATTTTTGGTTACAAGGATAATGTCCAGATAGTGGAGGTGACTAATGCTAAAGAAGTATTAAAATTTACCTATGACAACAATGACATTTAAAGTAAGCTACAAGAGTTGAAAACTAGAAAAGCAGCTGGAACTGATCAGGTTTTAGGGGATATACTAAAGACAATGTGTTGGGTTATAGTACCATATCTTAAGTACTTATCTGATTATTGTTTTCATGGAGGAGCTATACCAAATGAATGGAGAGTTGCAATAGTAGCCCCTGTGTATAAAGGAAAGGGTGATAGACATAAAGCTGAAAATTATAGGCCAGTCAGTTTGTCATGTATTGCATGTAAGCTTTGGGAAAGCATTCTGATTATATTAGACATGTTTGCAAAATTAATAACTGGTTTAATAGAAGGCAGTTTGGGTTTAGGAAAGGTTATTCCACTGAAGCTCAACTTGTAGGATACCAGCAAGATGTAGCAGATATCCTGGATTCAGGAGGTCAAAAGGACTGTATCGTGATTGTCCTATCTAAGGCATTTGATAGGGTTGATCATGGGAGACTACTGGCAAAAATCAGTGTAATTGGACTTGACAAAAGAGTGACTGAATGGGTGGTTAAGTTTCTAGAAAAAAGAACTCAGAGAATAAGAGTAGGTGAAGCATTATCTGCCCCTGCAATATTTATGAGTGGAATTCCTCAAGGAAGTATTACTGGACCTTTATGTTTTCTTATATATATCAATGACATTTGTAAAGAAGTGAAATCAGAGATAAGGCTTTTTGCAGATGATGTTATTCTGTACAGAGTCATAAATAAATTACGAGATCGTGAGTAACTGCAAAATGACCTTGATAATGTTGTGAGATGGACATTAGGCAATGGTATGATGATGAACGGGGTAAAAATCAGGTTGTGAGTTTCACAAATAGGAAAGGTCCTCTCATTCTTAATTATTGCATTGATGGGGTGAAAGTTCCCTTTGGGGATCATTTTCAGTACCTAGGTGTTAATATAAGGAAAGATCTTCATTGGGTTTGTGGGATCCCACTGGTGTCTGGTTGGCCATTTTTGTTCTGAACTTAACATCTCTTCAACACGTACTAAATGTGCGTAACACGATCTAATAGGTTGAAAGTCGGTTTCGATCACATAAATATGATTGTAAATAAAGGGTACAGATGTCTGCACATGGTTATGAGGGTATTTAGTGGCTGTAGTAAGGATGTAAATGAGAGGGCATATAAGTCTCTGGTAAGACCCCAACTAGAGTATGGTTCCAGTGTATGGGACCCTCACCAGTATTTCTTGATTCAAGAAATAGAAAAAATCCAAAGAAAAGCAGCTTGATTTGTTCTGGGTGATTTCCAACAAAAGAGTAGCATTAAAACATGTTGCAAAGTTTGGGCTGGGGAGACGGGAAAAAGGAGATGAGCTGCTCGACTAAGTGGTATGTTATTTTACATGTAACTATTCTCATGTTTAGGCCCGTATTGAAATTTGCTATAATTTGCATACAAATTTGTATTTTTTTTTCCTATTTCACATTTTCAATACAAATGATTTTGTGTTGTTAGAAATGCATATTTGCTACAACACTAAGTTAAAAGGGACATGTTTTGCTCGGTTTTTAGCATCCTCAGCCTTTGTAACTTATCTCAAAGTTAAGACCCATTATTATAATTTGCTTATAACTAATTTGTACCTAATTATGTTTCTAAAAACTAAGTGGTAAAATACGTGAACATAGGCATTTCTAAATACAATGGACTGTTTAACAATATAAAATGACAGTACAAAAATTGGGATATACATTAATTCTAATAACTTTGACATCCAAAAAACAGTAATATCTTTACAATAATGAGATTTGAGTAAAATTCTCAAGGTCTTTGTTTTTTAAAAACAATTATTGGTTGACTTATTGTATTAAAATTGAGTGGTAAATTCTGCTAAAACACAATAATGTCTAAAGCTTAAAGTCTTAAGTGCATTGGAAACATTCCGCATCATGTATTGGTTTGAGGCATGCTTCTGTAATTTATTAGTTGTAACCGGTAAAATGCAACTTATTGGTAGTTTCCTCGAACTGGTCTTAATTTGATGAGCAGGTTTTACATTGGAAGTAGTTCATGTTTATGAGAGCTTAGTGAAAAGGGACGTCAATCCAAGAATCTTGAGGTGTTGATATATTTTCTTTTTCCTCAGTATTTAAATGATGGTGCGCCTGAGCTTTCACAGTGATCGTATATGTATGCAAACAATAATCGTATTCTTTGCAATTATTTAAGAAAAGACTAGGTAAAATATAGATAGGGAATCTGCCACCTTGGTGACTGCACTAAATGCAGATGAGTGTTGATTGACTGATTGATTTATTCATTAATTGATTGATTGATTGATTGATTGATTGATTGATTGATTGATTGATTGATTGATTGATTGATTGATTGATTGATTGATTGATTGATTGATTGATTGATTGATTGATCGAGTTTAACGACTTAACAAATTGTCTGAACCCTTCATCTTCTACCAGAGTAAAGGCTTGATAATCCTTTAGGAACATCTGACGGAGTTTTTCGTTAATGTATTTCTTATCTCTTCCTGCAATTTTTTTTAGGAATGGAATTAGAAATCTAGGATTGTTGCATTATACATTTGTGGAGGACGTAGATGGTTTTGTACTTGATCCTGTTGTAATTTAATTGGTGGCGGATGATGTGGACGCGATGGAAACGGCATTCATATCACTCTCTGAGCTGACATGGACTTGTGATGACGAGATAGGAAAGGGCCAGGAGTGGTAAGCGACTGTGGCTTTAATTAAGGAACATACCCAGCATTTGCTTGGTGTGAAAATGGGAAACAACGGAAAACCACTTTCAAGGATTTTCATAGTGGGTTTCGAACCCATTATCTCCCAAATGGAAGTCGACTCCTACATAACCCAAACCATATAACCGAGCATGTAAAATAACTACTGTGGGACTAAATTCTGGCACCTCGGCGTCTCCGAAAACCATAATAGTAGTTAGTTGAACGTAAAGCAAATAAGATTATTAGTATATTTACTAGCAAGTTAAAGAACTCCTGCAGAACAAAATTCCGGCACCTCAGCGTCTCTGAAAACCATAAATGTAGTTATTGGGACATAAAACTAATAACATTACTATGTATTATTAATTGAAGATAAGACATATTTTCGAGTCTTTTAACCTACCACCAGTGTGTCATTATCGAATCAGATAAGACAGGCGTGATCATGATATCATTAAAGAAAAGAACAAATTGTGCATCCCCTGGCTACGTAAGCCTACTATGCTATGTTCCTCAGCTCCAATTGTGTTTGTACCGGTTGTCACTGGACTGGCAGCGTGTCACCGCGTTCTGCGTGCTATGCCATGCTCTTCAGTTCCATCTGTGACTGGACCAGCAGCGTGTCACTGCGTTCTGCGTGCTATGCCATGCTCCTCAGCTCCATCTGTGACTGCACGGGCAGCGTGTCACCGCGCTCTGCATGCTATGCCATGCTCTTCAGGTCCATCTGTGACTGCACGGGCAGCGTGTCACCGCACTCTGCGTGCTATGCCATGCTCCTCAGCCCCAGCTTTGGTTGGACCGGCAGCGTGTCACTGCTCCAGTCGTGTCACTGGAGCAGTGACACATTATTTCTGGACCGACACACCTCTAGTTCGAACTTTGATGTCAACTGTAGGTGGGGAGAAAGAAACGTCACTGTCACTGTATCGCGGTGACACTCCTGTCACCTTTACGGGCTGTGACTGGAATCTGAAAGTAACAGTTTTCAGTATTTTGTTGCGAACATGTAACTAGTAATGTTTTCATGGATGCGCTACATTTGCTTGGCGTGTCAGGTACTGGAATGAGTTGCAGTACTGGTTGTTGTTTCTTGCCGTCACTGTATTTGCAGTCACTGCTTGGTCATGGCATTCCTATCTGTCTTTGTCTCGCGTCACATTCGACCAACTCTTGCCCTTGTGTTACTGCTCTTGTGACTGGCGATGGAAATTGTGAATATTTTAGTTCTATGATCCTTTTCAGAGTATATTTCATGGTGTTTTAAGTCTTAGTTATTGGTTTTGAAGTGGCTTATTGGTGTAAAACACGTGTAACATGGAAAAGCGTACAAGGACTAAAACGACCAAACTGTAGGCATATTTTACCCCTTTCTTTTATTTGAAAGTAATATGTATGGTGTTACCGGTGGTACCTGTTTCAGGTCCATCTACATCACATGATACTGTTACCCAGGCTGCCTCACCTAAGTACTTGTACACACATCTCATCACCTCCAACAATCCAGCATATCATTCCTAGAAGTGAAACATGAACCATAACGCTCTACGCAAAAAGAAATTGTTCACATTGGATTTTCAGCCTTTCAGCATTGTTGAAGACAAGGGTTTTGTTAGCTATAGTAATGCTCTGGACCCGTCGTATCAGTTACCGAATAGAAAAACTTTGTCGACGTCAATGCTAACTGCTTTGAATGAGCACACCTTCAATGCTGTGAAAAACAAGCTGAAAAATGTGTCTAGCGTGTGTTTGATCATGGACTGTTGGACATCAACCATTAATGAAAGCTATATTGCTATAACGGCTCACTACATTAACGGTGAGTTTTATCCCTGCTTCAAAATGTTTGGATTTTTTAATAAGCGATTCACCGAAAACGTAATGAAACGCGTTATTGAGTTGGTTTTGGCCGAAATAAGCAAGGACACGCAAAAATCCGTTTGTCAGAGATACGCTGATCCAGTGCCAGTAGTTCCTGAACAAACTGAAGAATTGTCAGTCTGGGAAGTATTTGATAAAGAGGTCGCTTCATTACAACCAAGTGGCATTGCCACATCCAGGTCAATTATTATAGAAGTTCAGCGCTATTTGGAAGATACGATTTTATCCAGAAATCAGGACCCACTGAAATGGTGGTCAGAAAAGCATCATTTATTTCCGACAATGGCTAAGTTAGTGAAAAAAAAAAAAAAACAATTTAATTAAACGTAAATTGTTCCGATGTCAGTCCATGATGGTTGACTGAGAGTTTCATTTCCAGTTAGACATAAGTTCATAAGTTGTTCTGTTTCTAAATTTTACACTACACATTGTATGTTAATCATAATTTTGTATAAATGGGCTCTAATGCATGTTTTTTGTTTGTTAATTATAATTTTGCATAAATGGGCTGTAGTGTATGTTTTTATTTGTTTGTTAAATATAATTTTGTATAAGTTGGCTGCACTGTATGTGTTTGTACGTTCATCATAATTTTATATAATTGGGTTACATTGAGTGCTTTTGTTTGTTCATTATAATTTTGTATAACTGGGCTCTAGTGTAGGTTTTGTTTGTCATAATTTTGTATAACAAGGCTATATTGTATGATTATGTTTATTTTAGTTTTGAAGAATTCTAGGGTATATGCGTTCGTACTTTATTGTTGTATATATGCTGTGTAATATATTTTAACACATTTCACTTGACGCCAATGTCTGTAATTTCTCGTGTATTTAAAATTAGCATGACAATATCTTCATTTTTCTACGAATAAATATTAAGGACTCTTATTGAAGAAAAGTAAGAGTTACTAAAAGATTTGTTTACAATATGGCAGAAACATTTTATTTTAAGGTAATACATTTCATGGGGCCTCTTTGTGTTATTAAATGAATAAATCAGTGGGTGACAGAGATGATATGCCTTGGCCACTGGTTGCGCACTGGCCTGCTCGCGTAAATCCTCCCGTTTTAGCAATAAGAGATCGCAAAAGCAACTCTCACAAACAACAGCAGGATATGTATACGAATGTGTCTTTGTCACGACATTTTGGTGACCAGGCGACTTGGCCATGCGGTCAGGGGCATGCAGCTGTGAGCTTGCATCTGGGAGATAGTGGGTTCGAATCCCACTGTCGGTAGCCCTGAAGATGGTTTTCCGTGGTTTCCAATTTTCACACCAGGCAATTTCTGGGGCTGTACCTTAATTAAAGCCATGGCCGCTTCCTTCCAACTCCTAGGCCTTTCCTATCTATCATCGCCATAAGACCTATCTGTGTCGATGCGACGTAAAACGACTAGCAAAAAAAAATAATAAATAAACGACATTTTTGAGCTGTTACATATGTTTCACTGTTTGATCTGGTCGATAAATCACAGCCTGCTACTTTGTCACCGATATTTTTCTGTCACTGATATATCAGATACGCTGTGACGAAAGTATCTGTGACAAAATATAGTTTACGAAATATCGTTTACGTCGTATACGTGTGACTTGAATCACATTCACAGGTCTACCAGCGCTACCTAGGTTATAACCATCAACTACTTGAGTAAAATGAACCTCTGTTTCAGAGGTTTACCCGAGAGATAGTGCGATTGTACTTTTTAAACACAGAAAACAAGGCAGCATTTTAAAATGAGAATAGGGTATGTACGTTCAATTGCTTTTACTTAAGTACTGAAACCTATGGTCTATAAATATATTTATAGAATAGGAACTCTATTAAATAACTTTTCATTAATGTTAAATTTATTTCACATTGAGTTTAAAAAAAATTGTAACAGCAGGAAATATCTGGCAGTTGGCTCACAGATCAAGGGAATCACCATTTCCATTCCTGTTTTATGTGGTTGGTCTCTCAGCAAATAAGTGCTATTTTACTCACAAGTGCGTTGTGTAGTGAATAATTTAATTAATTCTTTATAATAGATAAATATAATAACAGATAGATAGGTAGATTCAAAATAATAAATACATTAATACATAAAAATGTTTAATAAGAGACAACGTAATAGTCCTGTGTGGAGTTTTCTTCTCGGCTATTGACAGTGAATATGCCAACTGTGATATCTGCAGCCAGAAACTGTCTTACCAAACATCTGTTTCTAATTTAACAAAACATATACAAAGAAATCATCCAGCTATATTTTATCCATATAGAATAACAGAAGCCAACAGGTCCAGTACCAGTACTGTAAGACAGGAAGACGTAATTATATTCATTATGTTACATTAAATTAAATGAGGCTAATTACATACCAATAACGCCACGGCATGGGTAATCTATTTTTCATTATTTTTATTCAGCCACTGTTGTTAAGCCCAGCATTCGCTACTCACACTCCATCAACCAGCACAGCTTCGACAGAAGTGCAAGAAGTCTGTCAGGTTCAGCCATTTTACAAAGGTGAAAAATGAGGGTATCCTCCTAATTCAATACAATAAATATTCCGTCATTAGATGGAGTGAACAAATTCAAACATGTTTCAGCTCGTTTGAGCCATCTTCAGTGAAAAATGAGGGGAGATTTGAAATAATTACATACTATAAGTTGAAAAAATGCTAAAAATCCATAATGAAGGAGCAAATGATAAAACAAACAAAAGAGAGCCTAGACGGAAACAAAAATTAGTACAAATATACAATATTTACATCAATGTGCGGAGCAAAAAACAACTCACTGCGACAAAATTCAATGAAAAGGTTTTAATTTAAAACAATAATAAATGAGACTAAAAACTGTGTTAACCTAAGAAAACAAAGGAATGAAAAAACAAATGATGCAGACGGAAATGAACGAAAGTAGCACATGGTGAGGTTGTTTTATAGTCTCAATTATTATTGTTTTAAATTAACACCTTTTCACTGAATTTTGTCGCAGTGAGTTATTTTTTGCTCTGCATATTGATGTAAATATTGTATATTTGTACTAATTTTGTATCCGTCTAGGCTCTCTTTTGTTTGTTTTATCTTTTGCTCCTTCATTATGGTTTTTTAGCATTTTTTCAACTTATATTATGTAATTATTTCAAATCTCCCCTCATTTTTCACTGAAGATGGCTCAAACGAGCTGAAACATGTTTGAATTTGTTCACTCCGTCTAATGACGGAATATTTATTGTATTGAATTAGGAGGATACCCTCATTTTTCACCTTTGTAAAGTGAAAACCGTCAATACGGAATGATTCTAAAATCTTGTAAAGGTTCAGCCATGGTTATGTCAAACTTCAATGGCAACATACATACCAAGAAAAGTGACCTTCTCTTTAAAAAAAAGAACTGGATGCACTACTTGCTCAAATGGTAATATATTACCTTCAGCCTTTTCAAATAGTTGAAAACAAGGGTTTAAAGGCATTTGTCACAGCACTAATCCAGGACATGTACTACCAAATCGACGGACGATTTCAACAACTTTGGTACCTGCGTTACATGAACGGTGTTTGAATAACATAAAAATTATTATGGAAGCTGTTAAGAAGGTGTGTATTACAATTGATTGTTGGGCTTCCATAAACAATGAAAGTTTTTTTGGCCATTACTGCTCATTTCTTGACTAATAATTTTGAGCTAAAATCTGTTCTCTTAGAATGTTGTGTTTTAGAAGGAAGCCATACAAGTGAGCATTTATCACAGGAATTACAAAGGATTATTCAGGAATACAAATTGGAAAATAAAATCATGCTTGCAATGTCTGATAATGCAGGCAACATCAAAAGAGCTATTATAGACCTTCTTTGCTGGACACATTTTGTCTGTTTTGCTCACCAGCTCAGTATTATTGTTACAAAGGCTAATCAATGGGCTCCTGAACAAAATGAAAATAGTGAATTTTTTTTAAAGGAGTTCTCAAGCAAGTGAAAAATTACTGAATTTCCAGAGAAACAGTGGAGGCTCTCAAGTGAAGAAGTTAATTCTGATGTACCAAAAAGATGGAATTCCACGCTCTACACCATCCCCCTTCATACGTCGCAAGTCCACGATTTTTTCAACTGGGTGGAGCTCTTCTCTGCTGCAGCTCAGTCGGTCCAAGAATAATCTAACGGGCAGATGCCTAGTTGGCTGTCGCCTCCCCTCACCATGCCGTCTTACTCCTGCCTCATCAAGAATGTGGACACCACTTATTCTCCAGCTGATATTCGCCAGGAATTTTGCCAACGTGGAATCGCCGTTCACGCGGTTCTCCGCCTCCAAGATGTTTCCTCTGGTCAACCCTCTCCAGACATTGTGGGCTTCTTTCGCTATCCAGAGGCACCGGTGTCCTTCATCAAGAACGGTGTATTACTCTGTGGTGACATCCGTGAAGCGGTCCCTACTCCTGAATATCTTTTACAGCAAATGGTCTCCCTTCCTGACTTCCCTATCACCGTCACGGCCGCCCTCATCGCTCCTACTACTACTACCATCACTACTACCGTCCATCATTCCTCACCTACTTTTACTACTACTACCACGACCATCACCACTTCTGTCCATCCTTCCCCGTCCACTTCTACCTTCACTATTAAGTCTAGTCACCCCTTTCCTATCATGTCTCCTCCTGCCACCTCCCTCTCTGCCACTATAACCAGTCCCCAGCAGCCCCCTGCCAACCTCATGGATGCCACCATCGCAGCTCCGCCAATCTCCCATGGCAATAAAGACTCCCCCCCCACACCAGCTCGCCACCAGATTTCATCACCGAGCTGTGTCATCCGTGGAATTGATCCCGCCATTACCAAACAGGACATACTGCATGAACTACACCTGGCAGGCATCCCTGTCTGTCGAGCGTTTCGCATTTTCAACGCCAACGGCCCGACCTTCATTGTTCGTCTACAACTCTCCTCTGCTACCGACGTAGAACATCTCATCGCCACCGGCATCCACTTCCGCAGGCGAACCCACCAAGCGGAGCACTCTTGCTCCCCACCCCGTACCAACCACTCCCCTCCCCTTACCCCTCATCATAACCCATCACCCGCCCCGCCGCCACCCACCCCACCACCGCAAGCCGTCTATTTCCCTGCCCCACCACCATCCTTCTTTCTAGCGCCCCTCCCGATATTGGAACTCCTTCGCATTCTCGCCTCCTCCATTTCCAACATAACCACAACCCTCTATTACCTTATGTCCCAACACTACCCTACTCCATCTGCCACTTTCCCACCGAACCCCCATATGGTACCAGCTCAATACATGTAATCTCTTCTATAAATTTCTGTACTATTCCGATAAGCTCGCCCGAGATACATTGATGTGTAAATTAATTTCTTGTCCCTCTTTCCCTGGTGTTCACCGGGGTTTGCTTGTGCGGGGTGCTTTTCCCGGTGTCCTTGTGCCGACTCAATAATTGACCTCCCCTTCTGGTATGTACGACACATACCCCCCCCCCCCACTGTTTAATTTTTTCTATGATTCTCTCATACTCTACGGCCGAAGAGCTCCTCGTTGAGCTGATGGCCTGCCCCTCCTCCTGTGAGGAGAGGAAATGAAATTACCTTATGATGCGATGTGATGCGCTCTACATGTTAGAACAGTTTTGTGCCATCAAAAGCAGCACAGCACGCATTGACAAAGATCTACCTGTTCTGAACTCCCAAGAGTGGAAAGTTATCCATGAAATGTGTAAAATATTAAAGACCCTTGAAAGTGTGACAAAAACAGCTAGTGGTGAAAAGTACATATCTGGATCACTTGTCATTGTTTTGGCCAATGGGTTAAGTCAGTTTATGAAAAATTTAGTGCTGAAAGTTTTACTGACTTATCAGAAAATCTCATACAAACATTTTGCTCTGGGCTCAAGGAGAGATTTGGCCATGTTGAAGACAGCAACACTCTTGGATTATGTACTTTTCTTGATCCAAGATTTTAAAACTTTGCTTTTCAAAATCACCAAGCATTCGAAAACTGTAAAAAGAAGCTACAAAATTTAATAGCTTCAAAAATTAGGTCTCTGGAAGGTGATAAACCTCAAAGTCCCACTGTTGAGAACAGAGATGAATTTTTCACCATGGTCACTAATACACCTCAAACACTTCCACAAGGGACTCCTACATCCACGTCAATTATTGAAGTCCAGAGATACTTAGAATGTGATATTCTAAGTAGAACTGAAGATGCATTAAAATGGTGGTGTGGACACAAAGTTCATTTTCCCTTCTTGAGTGAAATAACTCAAGAAATGTTGTGTGTTTCATCTACTTCGGTACCCTGTGAATGAGTCTTCTCTAAGGGGAGCTTAGTCTTCAATGACAGGAGAACGAGACTGCATGGAAAAAAAAGCACAAAAAATCTTGTTCCTCAATAACAAACCTTGGAGTGTAGGAAAGGGTTCTTTCATTGTCTTGTGTAGATCTACATACTGCAACTTCCAAAGCTAGCAACATCCTACATTTGCAGTTTTAGTTTCTAATGTGTAAATTTCAATGTATTTTATACTTCCTACTAAGTATGTGATAATAAATGTTTTTATTCTGAGCGTATTCTTTTCATATTTATTGTTTCATTCTATAAAATCATGTTTTCTTGTATATTCATTCCCCTATGCTTCAGTTGTTATTATTATTAAGAAGAAATTTGCACAATGTACATAAGTTAAGCTCGTAAATAATGTTTTCACTAGTCTCTGGTACAGAACTTGGTTATGGACACTTGTCTTTTCTCACACATCATGATGTGGTAACTATCACAGTGTTTGTTGCCTAGTTCATCTGGGTTGTGGTGCTTCCTTGTTGCAGCAGCACCTTTGCTGTTGTGCTACTGGTTTTGTGGAGCTAGGTGTTGTTTTGCAAGATTAGTAAAACAGTTACTTCAGTAACTGCTTTTGTCATCTTGAAGAAAGTGTCCTGAAAAAGAGTAATGAAACATGCTAGTGTTCTTCCTATGTTTTGCGTACGTTTGTAAATATGGACATGTACTATATGCATTATCCTTGATGTGCTATTTAATTATGTACACAACCTCTCATAGTATGTGTGTTATTTTTCTCAACGATCTGCTTAAATCATCTTGATTGTTATTTGTTTCTTATACTTGAAAAGTTCATAAAGAACATGTTTTTATTGCGTAATGCTATTTTCTGATTGACAAGGGTAAAGTTGCAACTTCGAAGTGGAACTTTAGTTTTATGCATTTATGCACCATGTCATCTTTTTAGTTAGTTGCTACATTTTAAAGCACATTTATTTCCATTCAAATAAACCCTATTTTGCAGAACTAAATGCGAGAAAGAGCAAAATTGGCTGGAAAATGTCTTCCAGGTTGTAAGGGGGAAGTCTAATTACCAGTACTTGCTAAAATTTTACAGTGTTGTAACTTAATAGGTACTGGTACGCATTTTAATTTGTTTTTTTACAATCCATAAATGTATATGGAAAGTACAGTGAATTTCCAATTTATGTTGGTGTTAGGACTGCATTTTAGAGTGTATGTCATAGTAGCAAATACAGTAAAGACAATACGCGACACTCTGCGAGATATCAAGGGACAGTGATTAGAGCACTCTCTAGCAGAGTGACCAGAGAGTTACTGATTCTGTGATTAGAACACCTGTATTTGTTTGTGAAGTTTTTGGCGTTATTTATGCTTTTGCATTAAGTTGACGTAAGTAAATAGTAGCGTGTGTCATTCCTTTATATCTCCTCTCAGTATGAGTGGGAAGATATGTGCTGTGTTTGGCTGAAATAACTATGAAGCATAGAAGGATTCGCGGTCTTTCTTCCGTTTCCCTCGTGACAAGAAAATGTAAGTAAATATTGTGTTTGCATATATATTCTTCCAGTTACAAAGAGATTTTTATAGTACTTCCTAAACTTCTGACCTGCGCAACCCACATTTTAACTGGCTTAAAATACAATAAGCTTATTTTATTGCATTGTGCAGCAGTTAACCTTCAATACGGTACCGATGTGGTGTTGTAGGTGTGATCTGTGGGTTTGATTTAATTCAGGAAAATACATATGTGTGTGGCTGGTTGTGTTCCAACTTAACCCATTTGAAATGCTGTAATGCGTTGTTAAGCACTGAAGAAAATATGGGTGATTCAAGAAATGTACATATTTTGTTGAAACAATATGATGACACAAATTTGATTTACCCAAATGTAATGGCATTATGGCAAGTATTGCTTATAGGGAAAGTTTGAATGGTTTTGAGGCTAAATTTATAGATTTTCTTTCTGTTAGTAGACTTAAAGTAAAAAAAGAAATTTTTCCAGCTCTTAAATGTAAATTCATTGAATCATGTGTGTAAGGAATGTGCCAATATTTTTTTTGACAAGGGTTTTAATGTGATGATACAATGCTTTTAAATGAGAAAAGAGACAAATCTTGCCGTGAACATTCAGGCAGGAATACTAAAGCTTAAAAAAGTAATGCATAAATGAAAGATCAAGCCCTTTCACAGCAGACAATTTCACATCTTGATTATATGTCTAATTTCAGTCTTTAAATAATAACCTGTTAAATAATTCTTCATTCATTTATCCAGAATAGCTTTAGCAATTTTGAAGTTAATATCTTAGTAACACTTTCTTTCTAGACGTAATTTATTTATCCATTTCCGTATATACATTTCCATTGATATTTGAAATTAGCGCGAATTTCCAGGTCACGCCACTAGGAGTGCCACTTGCAACTTGTCTTACACAAGGTCTGTCTAGACAGACCTTGGTCTCCCATTTTAACAAGGCTAAATCCGGAAGTGTCGTGCATTGTCTCTACTGTATTTGATAGTAGTTACTACTCTTACCTTCTGTGATAAAGTAGGCCCTATAGGCCTATTGGAAATCCACAGTTAACAAGCAAAGATAGAGTACTTTTAAATGTTGTTGGCTTATAGAGATATAAAGAGAGAAACTGGTTTGTGGCAGGACATGGATCAGTATATATCTACGCGCATGCATGAGCAGCAACCCGTCGCATATTCCGGCCACTCTCCGAGAACCTTCTAGAAACTTTGTGACATCTCTACAGCCTTCTAGTATCATGAGTCGTCAGGCACCGCCGTCACCAAGACGCCAACGGACTCCACCGCCATCTCCTGCGCCTTCGGAAAGGGACGTGGACGCCGAGCAGACTAAGACTAGTCACCGCCGAGAGGAGGAAGAAAGCCCTGCTTCGGATACTGGTCGTCCAAAGAAAATCTGTGCTGTCTCGCCACCACCTAAACTTTCCTCCGGTTCAACGTACACTGGGACCAGCTCCTTTCAAGGCTTCATCCCCAGCTCAATAACCATCTGGCCTAGGAATTACTCCACTCGGATCCACGGAACCATCTTACAACCTTCCTGGTATTTCGTCTGCTCCAACCTACATGCCAGTCAACGTCAGAAGCTATGCTCAAGCCGCTCAAAATCCTGCCTTACCTCCTCATATCCGCAATCGCAGTATTGTGCCTCCTACCCCGTCTACTGTTCCCCCTCCTCCCCCACCCTTCTATGTCATCAAACTCACCAACCTCGATATCACCAAGGCTAACACCCAAACCATTTACCAGCTTATCGCTCGCTTCACCCCTAACCTGCAAGGGTACAAACTGGAAATACAGAAGACTCGAGAGGAATTCAAGCTAAAATCTTCCAGACCATTCTTCACTCACTTCACTGCTAATGTTGGGGCTCACCAACTTGGTCCTCACTGCCACGCTAAAAACATTACCCAGCAACGTCCGGCTCTGTGTCCTGCGCCTTTTACCAGATCAGTGCCAACATTATCTGTCATCGCCTATGGCGTCGACAGGGACTACACCGATGATGAGGTGTTCGCACAGCTCCAGCTGGACGGTCACATGTTCTACAAAGTCATCCAGATCCGAAACGCCCAGGGTCCCACCAGCCTGATAAGGATCCTATCCCAGAACGTCGCCCTGCTTCGGGACGGCATTCTTATCTATGGACGTCGCCATCGTGTGGAACCGTCGCACAGCTCCCCCCCCCGCAGAAGATCCGGTGCGGGGGATACAACCGCTACGATCATCCACCTGAAGCGCCTTGCGTGCAGCAGGAGGTATGTGCCGTATGTGCTAGGAGCACCCTACTACTCCCTTTCCTAACAAAGCTAACCCCAAATGTATTAATTGTGGTCAAGCCCATCTGGCCCTTAGCTATAAATGTAGAGCGAAACCTGCCCCTGAACCATCCCAACCAGAAACGGTCATTCCTGTCACGTCCCAGGACCTCCCCACTCCTGCCTCTTCTTCATCCCTTCCCCAGCCCAGTTCTGAGAATATTATTCGTTTTATCACGATGATACTCCAGAACACTCTAACTTTTCCACCGCCCTCATATCCTCCACCAAGTGCAACTAGCGGCTCGGTTGGTTCTCAATACACATGTAGACATAGCATATTCCGGAAATAGAATGCATTTTGCATTCTTTGCCTTGAATTCTTTCCCTTTCGTACACTAGTACTATGAAAATCTATTATACCGGTACTAATATCCGCTCTCTTAATGCCAACCAACCGCTACTTGACTCCTCCCTTTCTCAGTATACCCCGGATATATTTGTACTCAACGAGACCTTTCGAGCTTCTCGTCAAAATCCGAAATTCAATCTTTTCAACCTTTTTCGTGGCAACCATCCCCATGCCTCACGAGGCAGCGTGGCAATAGGTGTCAGAAAGGATCTCACAGTCATCAAACACAGTTTCCCGGCTCTTCACAATAACTTTTATGAATACCTTATCCTAGAACTTCTAACACCTCGAAAATCGTTCACAATTGCTACTCTTTGTCTACCATCAGGTAACCCAGTACCTCAGGCCATAAAGGAAGATCACTTCACTTCTCTTGGGGAGCGGACACATACTCGCCGTCGCAGCAACTTCAAATCTTTTGCTCGGCCGGGTGGCCTTCATCTATATTCGCTACCCAGCCGACCTCAAGACAAACACATAGGCTGGCACCTAGTTGGAGGTCAGCCTTCCCAACACCACCATGCACACCTGTCTTCTCAGCGGTGTTGATCCCGCTCTCACCGATACTGACATCTATCACGAACTCCGCTCAACCGGCGCCCCCATCTACGATGCCTGCAGGCTGTTGGATGGCACTACCGGATTACGGTCATCAAAGGTTCTTCTTTATCTCCCCAAAGTGGACGATGTGACCCGTCTCCTCGACACCGGCGTTACTATCTATCAACGCTTTTACCAAGTGGAGCCTACTCCTCCGAACATCATCTCCCAACTCAACACAGATCCTGCTAACCTGCTCGCCGAAGTTGATTCTCCACCCAAGACGTCGCAAGAAGAGTCACTGCCCCCTTTTCCCACTTCCACGACCACCACTACCACCACCACCACCGTTACGACTTCAGTCTCTACCCCTTCCAATACTCCCCCCGCTATTGTTGCAACCTGTCATCCTTCGTCAATAATGATGTCATCCCTTCCTCTTACTTCACTTCCCGCACAATCTATCCCCCAGCAACCCCCTACGAACGTCTTGGATTCCCACGCAGCACCGCCACCGCCACTATCTCCATACCCTGACGCCGCAGCAACCGCCGAGTCTCTGTCATCGCCAACGCAGCTACCACCATCATCCACAGCTATGCCTAGCTGTGTCCTTCGCGGCATCGACCCTACAATCTCATCACGGGAAATACTCCGGGAACTTCAAGCAGCTGGTGTCCCCGCCCGCCGTGCGTCCAGGATCCAGAACGACTCCGGTCCTACATACATGGTCAGACTACACCTTCCAACGATGTACACCATCTTATTCACAACGGAGCAACTATCTACCGCCATCGGTATAAAGTGGAACCCTCTCGTTCATCGCCCCTACAACTTCGTCATTCCCTTCCAAACACGTCTCGTCGCCCCCGGCCAGCCCCTCCACCCTTCGAACCTCGTCAACCGGTCTGTCCGCCCCTTCCCCCGACAAGTTTCTTCGCTACACCCCTTACGACGTACGAACTCCTTCGTCTCCTCACTACTTCCCTTTGTAATCTCACCGCTACCCTCAATCTTCTAACCTTTCATCTCCATCCAAGCACACCGCTGTAACCTCCACACCTCGCTCATAGCCCACCTGGCCTTGTAAATCTGTCACTAAAGCAATCGATAACCGACACGTCCTTTCTTCTCATCTCCATTACTTACTCATACCGCATTTTACCCATCTCCCTCTTTTCTCACTTCTTCTCAACCCCGTCATCTCTCCTGGCCAGAGAGAGGGCGGCACCCTCTAGGTGGCCCGCCCCATCCCTTCAGGGTGAGGAATGAAAGCATTGAAATAACAGTACCTCATACGGTCACACTATGAACAGGGCTTCGGTGACAACACTTTTTCACATCTCCACGCAATTTTTTCGGCTGGGTGGCGCTCTTCTCTGCTCAGTCGGCCCAAGAACAATCAAATGGGCAGACGCCTAGTTGGCTGTCGCCTATCCCCCACCATGTACACCTGTCTCATCAAAAGCGTGGACACGTCCTTCTCCGACTGCTTCATTTGTAATGAAGTTGATGGACACGGCCACTCAATCTGGGAAGTTGCCCGGCTTCAGGACAGATCTTCTGGCCAGACCTCACCGGACGTCCTCGCCTTCTTCCGGGAAAAAGCCCAAGTGGAGAACTTCATCGCAGATGGCGCCATCATCGCTGGTCGTCGGCACGAGGTGATTCCGACTCCTGATTATCTCATCCGTGACCTACGATCCCTTATAGGCCCTCCTCTCACAGTTGAACGCCGTTTATCTCGCCCGACGTCGTCACCAACCCCAACCTCCATTACGTTTACCAACACCACACCCACCTTCACTACTTCTGCCTCCACTCCCTTGACTACTTCGCCCGTACTTACCACGACTAGCCACTCTTCTCCTATCATGTCTACTCCCCACATCTCCTTACCCGCCTCTCTCCCGAGTCCATTGCTTCCCTCTATCGACGTTTCGGTTACCACCTCTGCGGCTCCAATTATACGGCGTAGATCCACGCCCGACGCGGCAGCACCGCCTCTCCACCCATCTCTGAGCTGCGCAGTCCGTGGCATCGACCCGGTCATCACGGAACAGGATATCGAGACCGAACTTCAACTGGCTGGTGTTACGACCCGTCGGGCCTTTCGGATCTTCAACGACCACGGCCCCACGTTCATGGTCCGTCTTCAGCTCTCATCTCCAGCCGACGTTGACCAGCTGATCACCACCGGCGTCCGTCTCCGCGGAAGAACTAATCGAGTGGAACCTTCCCGCTCCCCGCTCCGCCATGTCCGTTCTTCTTCACCCCACACTTCTCCTCGCCCACCACCGGTCCCGCCACCCACCCCACCCCCGCCGCCTCTCAACGTCCCCGCTCCCCCACCCATACTTTTTCTACCACCCCTCCCGATCTTGGACCTTCTCCGTTTACTCGCCACTTCCGTCACTAACATGACCATCACCCTGTACCACCTTCTCTCACAACACTCCCCTCCTCCTGCCTCCAACTACTTCCCGCACCCCCTTATTTCTCCAGCTCAGTATGTATAATGTAACTCTTTATCACGCTATGTAACATTGCAAAATGCGCGCCCGAGATGCTTTACTCCAATAATAAATACAGTTCTCAACCCTTTCCCTCTGGTGTTCGCGGGGGTTTGCTTGTGCGGGGGTGCCTTGCGGGTCTCCCCTGGGGTCCGACTTGTTGGCCCGGTCTCCTTGTGCCAGTTTACTACACAATTTTTTTTATGGTATGTACGACACATACCCACTGCATTTCCTTTTTCCTCTGTTTTTCTTCCTCTCTCTGGCCGAAGAGTTCCTTAGTTGAGCTGATGGCCCGCCCTTCCTCGTCTGAGGAACGGGAATGAAATAACCGCTTTGATGATGACAATCAGTACCTCACTCACGTCGCATATCTCGTTATCTTACTTCCCTCAACCTCCTCCCTATCTTCCAAGCCGGATTCCGCTCAAATTTCTCAACCCAGGATCATTTATTTCATATTACATCATCCCTAAATTCATTTCTACGCCCCCGAAAAACTGCTGCACTGGTGTGTCTTGATGTCCATAGAGCTTTTGATACTGTGTGGCACTCCGGCTTACTGTTTAAATTGCGCCATTTACCGCTTCCTCTTACTCTTATTCGTTTTATTTATCACTATCTTCGCTCCCGTACAGCTCGTATCTTAATTCATGGCACCTCCTCTTATATTTTCCCTATGACTTCCGGAGTTCAACAAGGTTCTCCACTTTCACCTTTGCTGTATATCCTTTTCACTCATGATATTCCCCATCCTGATCCTCCCCTCCGCCTGTATCAATATGCAGATGATCTAGCTATTCTTGCCCTTTCCACCACGACTAACACATTAACTACTCAACTCCAAGCCTACCTCACTACCCTCGAAACCTGGCTTCAATCCTGGCATTTGTCCGTTAATCCTGTTAAAACTCAATTTATTGTTTTCCGTAAAAAATCCCGTCTTTGCCGCCCCCATCATCGAGTTCTACTAACTATGTACAACACACCCCTTGCGGAGACTATTCTATTAAAATATTTAGGCATTACCTTTCAAAATAACCTGCAATGGAACCATCATCTTGATAATATCTATAAAAAGGCATTTTCTCGCTTCCGTGCCCTTCGTTCGCTCACTGGGTATACCTGGGGTCTTCGACCCTCCCATATTATCCATATATACACATCCTTTATCCGTCCTGTCGTCACCTATGCCTCCCTGACTTGGTTGACTGCTCATGTTCGACAGTATATTCAGCTCTTGAAACTTGACAGACATGCTCTACGAATCGCACATCGCCTCCCCCTTGACACTCCCTCTGCTAACTTTCAAACACTTTATTCTTTCCCCACTATCCTGGGTCACCTTCACTCTCTACGCCTCAACTATCTCACCAAAGGTACCTGTAATCACAATCCTATCATCATCGAAGCCCTGTCCTTATCCCCTTTAGCTGATGCCATTCTTAACGACCGTCGCACACTCCAGATTTCTCATATCTTTCCTCCCCCCATCACATAGCTTCCTCTCCCCCACTCTCTCTCCACCACTGTCCTGTTACAAGCTAAAACTGTATTTTTCAATTTTATGATGCTCCTGCGCACAGTGGTGCAGCCTATATTTCTGCAGCACGACCGGTGTCCGTCTATTGTTTTATTATTTTATTATTTATTATTTTATTTGTTATCATTATTATCATTATTTTTTTCATCACAATCTTTTCTCTGTTTCTACTCTGGCACAAGCAAACGGACTTTCCGTCCCATTAGTTCTTATCTTGTGTTCATAATAATAATAATAATAATAATTATTATTATTATTATTATTATTATTATTATTATTATTATTTATGTTTTTCGTCCGAAGTGAGGACATTGTATTATGTGACAGTGTTTCCGTTTCGTTTTTCTGCAGTGCCACAAGGTAATGCGTGTGCTTCTAATTTCTGTTTGTTTTTCTCATTGCATTTATTCGTGCCGATTGACATTTTACCTGCGGCACGTTCTTCATTTACGTTGTGTGGACTTGCTTCAGCTAGCAATTGGTGTTCTTGAACGTTAATCAACCGACCTTTCTTCCATATTCTTTATATTCAGTGTTGTCTTTATTTCTGCAATTTCGTCTGTTATTTGTAACAATTGTCAGTGCACGTTATATTCATTTCCTACTCGGTATATGTGAATTTGACTAGTGCAGTGCTTATGTTGTCAGTGCATTGACGCCCAATGGACTCTATGAACTCTGGCTCCACTACGCTACGATGCAAACATGTTCTCTTCGTTGTATATTCATAATTTTGTTATCCTATTCTGTACTTGTCTGTATATCTGTGTATCCTAATTCGTTATCCTCCTACTTTTCCCTTACGTATGTCTATACATACCACTAAACATTCGATTTTCTTTTACATGTATATATACTGTATATTGTACACGGCCTAAGAGCTACTTTGTATAGCTGACGGCCCGCCTACCCATAGGGTAGGAATGAAATAACCTTCTATTAAATAAATAAATACTACCAACTGGCGCGTACCCCGATCATTGGGGTAACGCCAATCTTCTCTTATTCCTAAAACCCCATAACCCCCATCTGACATTCGGTCTTATCGCCCAATCTCCTTACTCCCTGTCCTCAGCAAGATCCTAGAAGGGATCCTGAGTAGGAGACTTTCCTCCTATCTCGACTCTCTAGGTCTTATTCCATCCTCTCAAGCCGGTTTTCGATCCCATCATTCCACTCAAGATCACCTCTTTCACATCTCCTCTTCTGGCAATACCTATCTTCGCCCCCGTAAAACTGCCGCTTTAGTTTGCCTCGATGTGACTAAGGCTTTTGATTCAGTCTGGCATGCTGGGTTGCTTTTTAAGTTACGCCATCTTCCCATTCCTATCACTATAATTCGATTTATTTTCAACTATCTTCAACATCGATTGGTATTGCATACCATCTCCTCTTTGACACCCCTTTTGCTGACTTCCAACCTCTTTATTCTTTCCCCACCACCCTTACTCATGTCCATGATCTTCGTCTCAAATACTTACAATCTGTCCTAGCCATCAATCATTCTGCGATTTAAGAAGCCCTCAACCTTTCTCCTCTTGCCACCGCTATCCTTAATAATGACCGCTCTCCTGCTATCTCTTACCTTTTCCCCACCCCTATCACGTAACTTCCCCCTCTGTCCCACTGCCTTTTTATTCTAACTTTTCTTTTACTGGATATTATGATGCTCCTCGCAGCAGTGGTACCGGCCTCCAATATCTGTGTCTGAGTGCTTTACGACACTACCAATGTCATCTCTATCCGTGTTCATTTTCCCTCATTTTGTGTTTTTCGCGTCCTCATTGTTTCACTAGTGTTCGTCCATTTCTTTCTGCTTCCACCATAGTGTTTTTCGTATCGTACGTCCAAATGAACTGAAGACATTTCTCTCTCAGTACGATGTGTTATGCGTTTATACTTTGTGTTCCAATCGAAATCAATGAAAAATAGACTGACATGGAAGAAACATAATATTTCCTTGTTATGTACTTGTGTATGTTTTACATTTTCTCTGTTTCAATCTGTATTTGATTATGTTTTGTTTACAGTATGTACGAGACATATTTCTATGAATGTGTCCCAAAATTCTACTTTTATGTACTCACTCACCGGCCAGAGCTACATGTTTAGCTGGTGGCCCGCCTGCCCCTTACCGGGCAGGAATGAAATAACTATTTGAATAAAGAATAGAATAAATACTACCAACTACACTACATCACCTCTCTCAGCACACGGACGACTTCGGCTTTTTGCTGTCTGTCACAACAGCTGACTCTGTACATCCTTATCTCCTCATTTTTGATTCGGCCGGGTGACGCCGCAACTCTACCATCGCACCCAGCCGACCCAACAAAGTGAACCATTCCGTTCATTGTCTTATAGTCCTGATTTTAGCCTGCGATATTTGGAATATTCGAGACCAACCTGTACATCCTTGTATACTAATTTATTGCATGAGAGAAGTGGAGTGTGAGCAGTTCTCGTGGAAAGAAAGCAGCTATGTAATTATGAAGTTTCTAGAATCTCATGAGATAAATTTATAACCCCAGCGAAGCTCTTTAATTTAGGCAGAGGACGCCAAACACTTCACCTATGTAGCGTGCCAACAACGGATTTGGAGCGAAGAAAGAAATTAATTTATATCAATGAGTACAGAATAGATGCATTTGTTCTGATGAGAAAATTGCAACCTCCGTAATCGGCACAAAATTTTGATATGCGACATGAGCATAGTTAGAAGTGCATATGGGAGATAAATACTTGGCGCGCATTATGCATGCAAGCCGCGAGCGGGAGAATGTCGCGGGTAACTCGTTAGCGTGGGTAAGCGAGCCGTGTTATATATATGGAGCCGCGGAGCGCTTGAGATTCATTCTTTGACTGTCTTGCTGTCGGGACTGCGTGATAAGACTCCGAGCTGACATCGAGACTAGCATCTGAGCTGTGTTACGAGCTCAACTTCGCCTACCATATGGTAGAGGTGGGGACGGAGCGAGTAATACCGATGAGTAATCCGGTTGTAGCGGTAGAGCGCATCACCGATCCCCTCCGCTTACAACTGTAACTACTCGCGGAGGACCAGAGCACAGTGTAGCGCACGACAAGTGTTTAACAAGGGCAGACCACGACGTTGAGATCACGGATCATCTTCAAATTTGGTAAACTTTTAGTAGTCTATTAGGACAAGATAATGTGCAAATAGTAAGACGTACTATTAAAGCGTTTTCAAGAAAATAGCAAGAGAATTTTCGCGTCGAATGTGTACCGGTGCGTTGCAGTCAGGAGCACGAGGTGGCGATGGTCGAGTGGTTAGCGTTCAAGCTCCGTAATCGCTGGATCACTGGATCGAGTCTCGCTTTTCACTTTTTGTTTTTCAACACTGGTCATATTCTTTCATATATATTGCAGGTCAGAGCGTCCAGGTGCAAAGCAGTTCCGGGTACCTTACTCGATTTCACTGTCAGGTATGAGGGATTTCACAAATCGCGACAGGCATACCTTTTCAGGAATACTTTATGCATTGGGCCGTTTACTTGTTGATAATTATAAATGATATATTTGTTTTGTAGTCCACCTCTGTCGTGGAGTGGTTCGTGTGATTGGCTGCCACCCCCAGATGCCCGGGTTTGATTCCCGGCTCTGCCACGAAATTTGAAAAGTGGTACAAGGGCAGGAACGGGGTCCACTCAGCCTCGGGAGGTCACCTGAGTAGATGGGGGTTCGATTCCCTCCTCAGCCATCCTCGAAGTGGTTTTCCGTAGATTCCCATTTATTTCTCCTCCGGGTAAATGCCGGGATGTAGGCCCCTACCTAATGTAAGGCCACGGCCACTTCCTTCCCTCTTCCTTGCCTATCCCTTCCAATCTTCCCATCTCTCCACAAGGCTCCTGTTCAGCATAGCAGGTGAGGTCACCTGGGCGAGGTAGTGGTCATCCTACCCAGTTGTATACTCGACCCACCTCTACCGCCTCAAGGACAGTGTCCTGGAGCTTCAGACTCTTGGTCGGGGGATACAACTGGGGAGTATGACCAGTACCTCGCCCAGGCGGCCTCACCTGCTATGCGGAACAGGGGCCTTGTGGAGGGATGGGAAGATTGGAAGGGATAGGCAAGGAAGAGGGAAGGAAGCGGCCGTGGCCTTAAGTTAGGTACCATCCCGGCATTCGCCTGGAGGAGAAGTGGGAAACCACGGAAAACCACTTCCAGGATGGCTGAGGTGGGAATCGAACCCACCTCTACTCAGTTGACCTCCCGAGGCTGAGTGGACCCCGTTCCAGCCCTCGTACCACTTTTCAAATTTCGTGGCAGAGCCGGGAATCGAACCCGGACCTCCGGGGGTGGCAGCTAATCACGCTAACCACTACACCACAGAGGCTGTGGCATTAGTTTGATATTTAATCCCATTTTGAGATGGTATTCATGTTTTAGAAAATTTAAGGAATTGCATAAATTTTTACAGAAATTTGTACCACAAATGCCACAAAAACCGTCTGATGCATGGCATTTCTTTGAAATTACTGGTGATAAAAAAGAGCAAAATGCAAATTTTGCGGCCGCATTTACTTGACGGGTGGTGGCGTATCAAATTTGTGGGATTATATCAAGAGGCATCACAAAGATGAAATGCGCAGGTCGACTTCTCCAGCAGAAAGCAACATTGCTGTATTCAGCGAAATGGTTATGTTGTGAGAAAAGGGCATTGAATTTACGTTGCCATACCAATAACGTATTTAAACGTGCCGCCACATTACATTCACTCGGTAGTTTACTCGGTACTACCGGGTGATGACGTCACAACAACTGCTCCGCTCCGCTCCGCTCCGTCCCCACCACTACCTTATGGCTGCTTCTCCGTCTTGATTTAGTGCACACTATATTGCGCTGCTCTATGAACCTTCTGCTTGCTATGCTGTCTCACCACTGCTTCATCTGCTACACCGCCACGCGCAATCTCCGTGACGTCACCTAGTTCTAGTGTGTTCTCGAGCTCGCTTCGCTCCGTGTATATATACTCGCCGCTTTCTCCTGTCCGGCGATCAGGTGTGACTTGGTGTTGTAATCGGCAGTGGGAGCTCAAGCCCTGCACCGGCTGGTCCGAGTGCATTTGGACTTTACTTGGTTCTCCATTACGTGTTGGGTGAGCAGACTTTTACTGTAATTATTTACCATTCATTTTAATTTCGCCCTCTCATTCATCATATGGGCTTGAATAACGCTTGGATATCGAACTAACGTCCCTTCAGGACACAGCGAAATTTCACGGTGCCAAATTATTGACTTTGACTTGGTGATGGAAATATGAAGGAGGAAGCGTGCTGGGCTTCAAGTTTTGAACAGTTGTACTGGAACCTTTCCTCTCGTTTGGAGTGGACATCGTGCCCTGGTCAATCCCCTTTCCCTGCTTGAATCTCTTTCCCGATTTTTCCTTCTTTTCGTCTACCTTTCGTACTTCTAGTAACATATTAATAAATTTGTAGCTTGGTGCTCTGCTAAATTTTTACGCTTCATCTGGTGTGTACCTTTCGATTATTCTGGTGTCTACTTGCTTTAAAAAGAAAGAAGGTGTGCCTTAGTTTTAGAGGGATAGCCTGTTCTTTTATCACGTGCCTTTGTGAGCACTGGAAAAAATCCTTTTAACTAATGTTAATTTTCTTGGTCCTGTTTCCATAATTCCTTGCTATTTTTGCGGCATTCGCGTGAACATTGGTATAAAAATTTATTCTGGTTTCGTGCTTGGCGCCCCTAAGCTCTATTGTGGTTTGGTGATTACCCCTTTAGGATACGTACACTAAACAAAAAAAAGAGAGAAAACCTGTTGATAATTTGTACAATTTCCCACTTTAATGGTGTATCAAATGGTCGAAGTTCTCATTCTTATAGTGTAAACAATTGTTATTTCTTGGAGTTGTTTTAATATATGTGTTCATTTTTTGAAACCTGTGCTTGTGGGAGTTTTCTTTGGTGTTCTCCTTTGCCCCCTTTCCACGTGTCCCTACCGCGATAATTCCTCTGGGGAAAGGCCCCATAATTGAAATCACTACTTGATTTGGGATGTGATCACTGCTATCTGGTTATTCTAGACACGACATTTGAATATTGGTGTTACCTCACTTTACGCCCTTCCCTGCGCATTGCTCTGCTGAGTCCTCTTTCCCCCCGCACCGGCAAGTATTTCTTGAGTCCCTTTGCTTACTTTACTTCGAATTTGGTCGGTTTATGCTTAGTGATTGCTGCAAGCACTTGAAAGTACATATCTGTTTAAATGTGTCAACGCATCTCGTAACAAAATGGTAGCAGAGTACTCCCTATTTTGACTGCTTCATTCCTTTGTGTGCTTTCATTCATGGCTTGTTTTTCCGATAATTTCCCTTTAGGGGATGACTCTTCCGTACTATCTTCTCCGCTAACACCAAATTTATCATTACCTAACCCTCCTGTACCGAATCTAATTTCTTTTTCGTCTACCCCATCTTCTCCTTCCCTATACCCGTCTTCCTCAACCCATACACCTCATTTGCAATCCGATGATACTAAACCTTCCGTTTTACTACATCACATGGCCCCGTCGCCCCCTCCTTATTCTCAACCCCCAGTACCTACTAAACCCTCTGTTGATAGTGCACTTAATGTACAAATCATTACGCAGTCGTTATTACAAGTTCCCCAATTATCCGCAACAGATCACCGAAATCTTACCATTTGGCTGTTTTCGGTTCGTAAGTTCTTAAATATAAAAGTTGCCTCCTTTCCCCCAATTAATTGGTCTCTTATCCACCAAAACTACGGGTTTTTTTTCCACCTTCTGGTTGGATAATATGTCGAATTTTACAAATTGGTATGAATTGAGACATGCGATACACAATTATTTCTTGCCCCT
Source organism: Anabrus simplex (assembly GCF_040414725.1). NCBI lineage: Eukaryota > Metazoa > Arthropoda > Insecta > Orthoptera > Tettigoniidae > Anabrus > Anabrus simplex. The sequence continues at coordinate 209,912,605 of NC_090272.1, forward strand.
AGAAGTCCGTTACAAACTAAGTACAGAGTTCATCAGACGCCACCAGCTACCCAATGAACCCGCGCACGACTATTTGGACTCTATCATCACTTACAGTGACGTTTTGAATGTTTCATATAATACTTCCGAACTGATATCTATTATTCAGTTTTATGCCGCTCCATCATTCCGCATGCTTTTTAATGTTCTTACCCCCCCCCCGTTTCCCTTTTTCAACTCTACAATCTTGCTCAACAACATACGATACATTCTCTAGGGGATCGTTCCTACTATGCTTCCGTCTCTCCCCCACCGATCACTGTTCCTCCTTTACGTTCTTCTTTGTCTGCCGTACCTACCCTTAGTGTCCGTCCTCCTATAACCTGTTATCATTGTAAATTACCGGGCCATATTGCCCGTCAATGTACTAATTTGCCTTCGGGAAACGCCTTCCACCCGCGTCCTTAGGCAGTAGGCGTTCACATAGGGAAAATCTGCCTCATTCCTCCCAGCTTACCTCCGTATCCCCATCTTCCCAATCCCTTCATAATTCTATTTCTCTCTCACCCCCGAGTTGTCATGTTATGCTCACAGTTAATAACCTTCCTTCTGTTGCGCTCCTAGATTCTGGGGCGACAGTGTCACTCATTAGTTCCCGATTTTATAGTGATTTACTTCACAATAATCCTCATCTGCAATATCTTCCATCTCCCCTTCGATGTCTTTCAGTCTCTAATCAACCCTTGAAAATTTTGGGTAGTATCTTGTTACATATTAAACTCCAGCACCTTTCTTGGCCTTTCACTTTTCAGATTGTGGAGGACTTGTCCTTCCCGGTTATCTTAGGTTATGATTTCTTTTCACATACTGGTCTTCTTCTTGACTCTGCCCAGTCCAAAGTTTCCTTTTCCTTTTCGCACAAGTCTGTTCCGTTGATTAATATCTCTGATTTTCCCTCTCGTTCACATTCTCTACTTCCTGCTATTAACTCTATTCATTCTGACCAGGTTCAAGCTTTGCTCACTGAGTTCTCTGCCGTTATTACCCCTAATTTGGGCACGGTTAAGAATTTTTTTGCACATATTGATCTAGTGGATTCTACCCCTGTCCGTTCTTCTCCCTATTTTCTTAGCCCTCCTCGGATGAACACTTTAAATCAATTGATTCAAACAATGCTTAAAGATAATACTATTATTCCATCATCTTCCGATTATGCCTCACCTGCCTTTGTGGTCGCCAAGCCTGATGGTTCTGCGAGATTTATTGTGGATTATAGGAAGCTTAATGAGAAAATCGTCTATGACGCCTATCCGATGCCTAAATTAAATTCGGCATTCCAACATTTTTCCGGTTCCAAATTTTTTTCAATTTTCGACCTCAATTCTGCTTACAATCAACTTCCCTTAGATGACCTCAGTTCTCGGTATACCGCATTCATTACTCCTACTGGGCTCTATCAATTTAAAAAAGTTCCCTTTGGCCTTAATCTTGGCTCCCAAATAATGCAGCGCTTTGTTGACTCCCTTTTTGCTGACATTAAGTATAAGTATCTTTTTCCTTTTGTTGATGATATCTTAGTTTTTCTCCGGATTTTGACTCACATTTGTCTCACGTACGCGAAGTCCTTACTCGTCTTCGCAATATCGGCCTCACCGTTAATCCTTCTAAAGTTTTGATCGCCCAAACTTCGATTAAATTTCTTGGCCACATATTGAGTTCTGATGGCATTGCTGTTGATCCTGATCGTGTCTCTGCCATTAATAAGATACCCCCTCCTACGAACTTGAAACATTTACGATCTTTTTTGGGAATGGTTGGCTTCTATGCCAAATACATCCCTAATTTTTCATCTATTGCTGATCCATTGAATAAACTCAAAAGAAAAGGGGTCAAATTTCACTGGTCCCCTCAGCAACAAATGGCCTTTGATCTTCTTAAATCGAAACTATCTCATGCTCCCCTCTTACAAATTCCTGATTTTAATTTTACCTTTGAATTATCTACCGATGCCTCAGACATTGCCATTGGTGCTGTCCTTCAACAAACTATTAATGACCGTACGCTCCCCGTGGCCTACTTTAGTCGCCTGTTATCCCCTGCGGAACAAAAGTATTCTACTTACGAAAAGGAAGCCCTGGCTCTTATTCTCTCAATAGAACACTTTTCTGAATATCTCGACCATCGCGAGTTTATTGTCAGCACTGATAACCAGGCTCTTTCTTGGCTCTTACATAATGCCCCCAAAATTGGTCGTACTGGTCGTTGGTTACTCCGCCTGTCTCGTTTCAAGTTCTCTTTAAAATTCGTTTCCGGTTATAATAACTCTGTCGCCGATGCTCTTTCTCGTCTCTTTGATGACCACCAGCTTCAACCTTCCGAACTTGATTCCCTTCCTATTAACTCTGTTATTTCCGTCTCTTCCTTAACTAACTTTCCCCTCTCTTTTCAATCTTGCTTGCACCATCAACAGCATGATCCTTACTGTCAACAAATTTCCCAAGAAATTACTTCTCCTGATTATTCTGGCCTTTTTCGGGTCCGCCACCAACTCCTTCTTTTTAAACCTACTCCTAAGGCTACTCCTCGTCTGGTTCTTCCTTCCACTCTCCGGTCTATGGTATTTCAATATTTTCATGATTCGCCTATCGGCGGCCACTTTGGGAGAGCTAAGACCTACGCTCGCCTTGCCTCCCAATTTTTTTGGCCGCAGATGCGTAAAGACATTTTTTCGTGGGTTCGATCTTGCCCTTCTTGTCAGAAACATAAACCGTTAAATCACCTTCCTTACGGCTCCTATGCCGCTTCTCCTGCCACTTACTCGTCTGAAAAGTATTACATTGACATTGTTGGGCCTATTGTTAAATCCTCTAAGTCCAATTCATACATCTTTACTCTGTTAGATGGGTTTTCTAAATTTCTTATTGTTCGTCCTTTGAGAAATATCTCTTCACAAATTGTTATTAATCTTTTGTTCAATTACATTTTTCCTATCACTGGCCTCCCTAAAGTTCTCATTTCTGATAATGCTTCGATTTTCACCTCTAGACAGTTTTATAATTTTTGCTTTTCTCTTGGCATAAAAAGGTTTGTACTTCCCCCTATCATCCTCAGGCAAATACCGTCGAACGCTACCACCGTAACCTTAAAACATTTCTATCTATTTTTCACTCCCATAACCAGAAATCATGGGATACCGAACTCCCTTCTTTTGTGCTCGCCCTCAACTCCACCATCAATTCTTCTACTGGTTGTACACCGGCTAAACTCTTTTTTGGCCGTGAGTTGAATACCCCCTTGCCCATACGTGGGATCTCCCCTCGCTTTTGGATACACCCTCCGATCGTCTTAATCACTCCCAATTGTATTCCGCTTATCAAAAGCTCCTTCAGGCCAGTAAAGTTCATAAAAATCTGTGTAATTCTCGTGCCTTACCTTCTAAATTTAAATTGTTTGATTTAGTTCTTCTTAAAAATCATCCACTTAGCTCTGCACCTCAGAATATTTCGGCTAAACTCTCCCCTCGTTGGCTGGGTCCCTTTCGTATTCTTTCTTTTCCCTCGCCCAATACTGTTCAGCTTCAGCCTGTGGAATCCCCTACTGATCTCCGAAAGGCTCATTTCTCTCGACTAAAGCCCTTCCATACCTAATCCCTACGTTCCCTTTTTTTTCTGTGGGGCGGGAGAGGGGTATTGATCGGTTCTTTTATTCCTTTTGTATTTTCTTGGTTTTACGATATTAATTTGCTGTCCATTACTCTCCTTCCTTCATATTTCTTAATTATTTTTTTCTCTTGTCTGCTCACCCAGCTCTTCTCCCACTGCCGAAAATTTCATGCCTGATCCTCCCCCTCTTTTAACTAAGTTTTGTCTCGTTATCCCTTTGGGGTATATTATTGATAAATATTGAAAATTTTTTTACTGTCATATTGTTATGCAGAGCACTAGATAATTTGGTTTGATCATTTAAATCATCCTGTTTGTTTTCTTGCCCTCTCCTTTCCCCCCCGTCCTTTTCCCCCTTATTCTTCTCTTATTTTCTTTGGTGACTTATTCTCTTTATTTCTTCTTTCCTATGATGCTGCGTCTTCCTGTCTGGCCCTGAGACCGCGCTTCCTTCAGACTTCGTGGGACCTGGTGCTTCTACTGTCTTCATGTTTTCGTCGGTTCTGCCTTTTGGCCTGTCATCGTTTCCGCCGCAGTTGGATCTCCGCCACTCTTCATCTTCGTCCGCATCGCTTTGGACCACCGGTACTGCTTTCACCATCTTCTGCTCTCATTTGCCGTCTCGTCAACTTTGGACACCAATCCTTCGGATTTCTCCTGGTGGTGGGAGTATGTTACGAGCTCAACTTCGCCTACCTTTTGGCTGCTTCTCCGTCTTGATTTAGTGCACACTATATTGCGCTGCTCTATGAACCTTCTGCTTGCTATGCTGTCTCACCACTGCTTCATCTGCTACACCGCCACGCGCAATCTCCGTGACGTCACCTAGTTCTAGTGTGTTCTCGAGCTCGCTTCGCTCCGTGTATATATACTCGCCGCTTTCTCCTGTCCGGCGATCAGGTGTGACTTGGTGTTGTAATCGGCAGTGGGAGCTCAAGCCCTGCACCGGCTGGTCCGAGTGCATTTGGACTTTACTTGGTTCTCCATTACGTGTTGGGTGAGCAGACTTTTACTGTAATTATTTACCATTCATTTTAATTTCGCCCTCTCATTCATCATATGGGCTTGAATAACGCTTGGATATCGAACTATCGTCCCTTCAGGACACAGCGAAATTTCACGGTGCCAAATTATTGACTTTGACTTGGTGATGGAAATATGAAGGAGGAAGCGTGCTGGGCTTCAAGTTTTGAACAGTTGTACTGGAACCTTTCCTCTCGTTTGGAGTGGACATCGTGCCCTGGTCAATCCCCTTTCCCTGCTTGAATCTCTTTCCCGATTTTTCCTTCTTTTCGTCTACCTTTCGTACTTCTAGTAACATATTAATAAATTTGTAGCTTGGTGCTCTGCTAAATTTTTACGCTTCATCTGGTGTGTACCTTTCGATTGTTCTGGTGTCTACTTGCTTTAAAAAGAAAGAAGGTGTGCCTTAGTTTTAGGGGGATAGCCTGTTCTTTTATCACGTGCCTTTGTGAGCACTGGAAAAATTCCTTTTTAACTAATGTTAATTTTCTTGTTCCTGTTTCCATAATTCCTTGCTACTTTCGCGGCATTCGCGTGAACATTGGTATAAAAATTTATTCTGGTTTCGTGCTTGGCGCCCCTAAGTTCTATTGTGGTTTGGTGATTACCCCTTTAGGATACGTACACTAAACAAAAAAAAAAGAGAGAAAACCTGTTGATAATTTGTACAATTTCCCACTTTAATGGTGTATCAAATGGTCGAAGTTCTCATTCTTATAGTGTAAACAATTGTTATTTCTTGGAGTTGTTTTAATATATGTGTTCATTTTTTGAAACCTGTGCTTGTGGGAGTTTTCTTTGGTGTTCTCCTTTGCCCCCTTTCCACGTGTCCCTACCGCGATAATTCCTCTGGGGAAAGGCCCCATAATTGAAATCACCACTTGATTTGGGATGTGATCACTGCTATCTGGTTATTCTAGACACGACATTTGAATATTGGTGTTACCTCACTTTACGCCCTTCCCTGCGCATTGCTCTGCTGAGTCCTCTTTCCCCCCGCACCGGCAAGTATTTCTTGAGTCCCTTTGCTTACTTTACTTCGAATTTGGTCGGTTTATGCTTAGTGATTGCTGCAAGCACTTGAAAGTACATATCTGTTTAAATGTGTCAACGCATCTCTTAACAGCTGCGAGCCGCAAACACCAAGCACGATCTATTCGGGAAAGAAAGTAAGTAAGCAACCTGCATGACTAAGTTGAAATTTTCATACTGCATGTGCTGGCTTGCCTGTTATGAGAAGATGTACTGCCTATGACTTAACTGCCTAGCTAGTAGCTTCATAGGACTTTGTTTAGAGTAATCAAGTACAGACCTCGAACTCAGGATAGTAGGATAGGCAGTAGGTTGTATATTCCCACTTGTATTATTTGTTTTTTTATTTCTTTATTTTGTGATATCTGTTCCGTCTTGGTCATGTTTGCTAGGTCTGTTAACCAGATACGGTAGTTAGGACCAATTGTTAGAAAGGAAGTAAGGAGAATAATATAGCTCAGATTATTTCTGGTAGTTGAGAGTAACATATTTAATGAGAGGACAACAAGATCTTATCACCATATGTGAATAAGTGAATTCTTGAATCATAAGACTAAACTCTAATAGGGAACCGAACTTAGAAGCGTGTGAGAGGGGGCGTTTTTGGAAACAGGCATCGAATTGGAACCCTCTGTAACACATGTCTCTTTACAGTTTTCCCTTCACCGACCCAGCGGGAGCAACGACACGCTGAGAACAAGAAAGAAGTACGGCGAGTTGGAGAAGGCAGGAGCTGTCAAGACCTCGAGCATCGACACGGGGACACCAGGAAGGCGTGCTCATCACGACGCCGAAGGAGACACCTTACAACCTTCGAGGAAGCTGCAGGACAAGCCTTCATCAGCCAGCATGTATCCAGTAATCCGCACACCTGTGCTGCCGGCGATGACAACTGCCAACATGGAGTAAAATCCATAGAGGGGCTGCCTCGCAATGCCATCTATACGTCCAGGTTAGATCGCTCCAATTGGTTCTAAGCATGTAAATTATTGCAGTTAGGATCAGGGTGGCCGTCAACCACAACAGTAGCTGTCTGATGTAAATAACAATTTGTTTAGAGTAATCAAGTACAGACCTCGAACTCAGGATAGTAGGATAGGCAGTAGGTTGTATATTCCCACTTGTATTATTTGATTCTTTTATTTCTTTATTTTGTGATATCTGTTCCGTCTTGGTCATGTTTGCTAGGTCTGTTAACCAGATACGGTAGTTAGAGCCGCGTAGACTATATTTATTTGAGATCGTACGTAATTCAGAGGAGATCTAGACTTACTCCTTGACTCACATAGGCTAACGGGGCTGGGTGTGTGTGTCATGTTGCTTGAGATATCTTTACATAAACTTCTAGCTGATTGCACGTATTGTTATAGTGAAGCCGAGCGCAAGTAAAGGATGAACATTATGATGTGAATATTCTGCATTATTCTGTCCGTGGTAGCGCCAGGGAATTGAGTCCTTGTATACTTATGGATAAGCCCAGTGGAGGCAGATATAAGAGAACGTGATTTATGGATAAGCCCAGTGGAGGCAGAGATAAGATAATGATTGAATAATTTCGGCGCTAAGAATGTTATATCATGTGATTATAGAAGGGAATTGAGGTACACGGCAGGAATGCCTTATCCGATCAGCTGAGCGCTCCCAAGGGGAGCTGGGCCGACACACATCCCGTTCTTTGTGGGGTTAAGGAAGTCAAGTTTTACGTCACCGGCTAGGGAAAGTGATTAAGCTGTCTGCGCTAGCTCAAGTGTTCACAGGGAGAGTCTCCCCCGACCTCGACAGTGTGTAGCCAGCACCGCCGTCTCGATCCTCCTATAAGAGGATCGAGACGGCGGTGGTAGCCAGCAGGGATCGCATTTTGTCTGCATGGCTTTGTTTTTCTTAGTCTTGCCACTTGTTTACTTAGCTACCTGATGATGGAGCTGTAATTTCCATGATTTATTGATGAGTTTAGGTGCCTTATGTAAGACGGACTGTGAACCTTCATTCAGTCCAGGCCGTGTAGATTGTAGTTTTGTTGTTTGATGATCTTGGGTTCGAGGTACTGTGACACGATATTTTTCATGTAGAGGAGATGGCTTTTCTGACGTGTTTTTTGTACAGGAAATTATCCTTTCTCGTTACTTTTGACTCATTCTGTGGTTCATGCTTGTTCCAGCCTGGCAGTACGATAAGATTGTGACCTGGAAGTCATCTGCGACAAACTATTGACAAAAATTATTTGAGATTTTAACTTCTTGTAAATATTTGGATATTTTTTATTGTAATAAATCCATTTATGTTCACTGTGAATGCAGCATTGTTTCCCGTATTTTCATTTACATTTAGTTGTTCTTACCTTGCTATCTTGCATATCCACGTGTTTGATCGTATTTCGTCCTATATTATACCCAGTATCCCTGAGACATGTGCGACTGAGTTGCTGAGCATGGATATGTAACGCAGGTAAGATGTGTGCACGAGCCCACGCTGGTGGGAGTATTGTTTACTATGGTGCTCTTGGTTCTAGCTCAGCATTCGCTTGATGGGAATCAAAAGCACTGTAGGGCACAAAAGCATATAGGCCAGACACCAAATCGGAAGTCGGCCTCTCAATATGTACACCTGTATTGTCCTGGACGCCCAACAATCCATCACTTAAGACACCATCCTATCTGAACTCCGCAAGTCTGGAGTATACAGTGCCACTAGGCTACATGAAGGTTCTGCACCATCAAACGACGTCCTGCTTTTCTTCAAAACATCCACCGAACGTGACCATCTTCTCGCCACTGGTGCACAAATCTGCCAACGCCTCCATCAAATGGAAGACACTCCCAGCAATATTGTAGAGCAACTCCCGGAATATTCTCCTGATCCACCTCCTTACACACCCCCGCCACAACCCTTGTCCTTTCCTTACACCACTACAACAACCACCACTACTACCACCCTCACAACCTCCCCAGTTCATACCTCCCTCACAACTTCACTCACGACTACGGTTACAACCCACCCTATCCCTATCATGACCACTACTATCACCACGCCTCCCACCTCTACCTCATCAAGTCAAGAACCAGCGTTTGCAACTGACACTACCACCGATACAATGCTGCCACCATCGACCGATTTCACCTGCGTCATCCGAAGAGTGGACCCGCTCTTATCCAACGACGCCATACTTCAAGACCTCCGCCTAACAGGAACACCAGTTCGCCGAGCAACTCGGATTTTCAACGCTAGAGGACCTACCCACCTCGTTCGCCTTCATCTGCCGACTCCGGACATCGCCCAGCATTTCATCAACAACGGCATCCATCTTCAAGGCCGCCATCATCACACTGAACCATCTCGCTCTCCTCCCCAACCTGTTAACCGATCTCATGCACCCCGGCGCCGTCCTCGGCCGGCTCCTCCTTTCCTTCCACCGAGTCCACAAATCTGTTTTTACCCTCCTCCACCCGGTTTTTCTCCTCCAATACCACACCCAACAAACCCTCTCCACAACTTACTCACTTCCCTGCATAGTATCTTTCACATCTTAGCCCTTTCCCTTACCCCTAGCACTAACCCCACCTTCGTCCAACAGCCTTTATATCATCCTACTACGTACTTTTAAATCTGTGTAATATCTTTTGTACTACTTTGTAACCATCTATGCTAATAAACTCCCTCAACGAAATGCAACACCTAGGCATAGGCGCAATTCCCCTTCCATCTCCTACATATTCACATCCTTTACCCACCTCCTTCTTCCGTCACATCTCCCCAACCCGCCCGCATCTCTTGGCCAGAGAGAGGGCGTTACCCTCTAGGTGGCCCGCCCCACCCCTTCAGGGTGGGGAATGAAAGCATTGTTAGTCTAGTCTACTACCAACTTGCCTATTCCATAGTCACATTTGTAAATCGATGAACTATAAAAATTGTACTTTTTATGTTGTCAAAATAAGGACGTGATATTGTGATTTTCTCTCATTAATATGTCTAGTTTATAAATGACACTATAAAGACATAACATATAATTTTGTAATATGACGTTGCTGGTTTTATTTCAATGATGTTGGTAACATTGGGAAGTTCTGTTTTTGCGCGCTCATTCCAAGTGTTTGAGATCGTGAATATTTTGCCATTGCATGTGTTATTGTGTGTTTAATTATATAGTTTTATAGCTCTTTATGAGGAATGTGTATTGTGTTGGGGTTGTTTGCGTGTTTGTTCAGTGTTGAAAACTCAGTGGAGAGCCTCTTGAAAACCACATACCGGTATGTTACTAAATATTTTTTTTTGGAGTGGGGGTGGGTTACAGCACACAACTGATTTTCTGCACCAGCCGCCACTGGTTCTAAGACATGTCCACAGATAGCGACATTAGTATGCTTGTACTCGAGCCTGTAGCCGAGCACATTACTCGATTCCGTCGCTAGCCCATCACTACCAATCTCTATTGCATATTGCTTCATTAACTTATGCCTCAGATATAAAAACTGCGGCATCCAAAAATTTCATAAAGATATCCAAGAAACACGAGTTCACAGGAGATTAACATTGCGTTACACTTTGGATATAAATTGACAATGGAATGTATACCATCCACGAGTGCTTTCAAAGAAATTAAATATAATGAGTATTCATGAGAAACGTCTTATAACAAGATGTATAACACGGCAACGAAAAAATTAATGTCCACGAAACAAATTGAATGATTTTAACAGGAATCAATAAATGATCCAGCAATGAAGAATAACATTTTCAAAATATACGAATCCATTCAAACTGTAACAGACTTCAAAGTGTAAGTATCTCCTGTTACATTGTTTTCTTTGAAAATTTGTCGAAGGTACGGCAGTGTTGAGTTACGTCTTAATGGTGGAGGAATTTTTCCTTCTGCTGCTGCTGCTGGAAAGCTTTCATTCCCCGCCCGAAGGACGGGGCGGGCCCCCTAGATCGTGTCGCGATCTCTCGGGCCGGGAGATGTGGAGAGAACAGTTTATTTAGCGTATGATGAATACAATATTATTTACAATATATACAACTACCATCTCAAGCTCATAACTAAAGTTCCATGTCAAAATTTAATAGCCAGAGAAGAGCTTCGTTTGAGACACAGTTTGAGAGAACAGTGAGATGTTTGAAATGAAGAAGAGGGAAAAACGGTGTGAAAATTTGGGTGAATGGCTACGGGACTGAGGTTATGAGGGTGTGCGGGAGGAGTGAAATGTTTAGAGGAGGGTACCAGGCTGTAAATGTTCCTTCTATAAAATCAGCGTTATTTTTAATACAGGCACCTTTATCGAGGAGGCTCACGCCTGACGTTTGATTGTGCTGGTCTCTAGCGGTGAATGTTAGAATTGGCTCCAACGGTGCGCTGCGTGGTGGCTGCAAGGCGAAGCGAAACGCAAACTTTTGCCGCTAGATGGCATGCGTGCACTGCTCGGACTAGAATGGATTTTATTTTTAAATAATCCAAGTGAGGTAGCGAGATACTGGTCCTCCTCCCCAGTTGTCCCCCTAGACCCAAAGTCTTAGGCTCTAGGACACATGTGAGCTCTTAATCTAAAGATTTTATATCAAAGACGCGCATATGTTCAACATTCATAACTCAGGAGTTATTTTGATATCCTGACGAAGGGGTTATGCAACCACAAGGCGAACCGGTATACTACCCCCGCAATTGTGGAAGGACGGTGGGGGGATACGCACGTCACATCCACAGGGCTTCGGTGACATCTCTCCACGCCATTTTTTCGGCTGGGTGGCGCTCATCTCTGCTGTTACCCAGTCGGCCCAAGGACAATCAAACGGGCAGACGCCTCGTTGGCTGTCGCCTCCCCTTTCCACCATGTACTCGTGCCTAATCAAAGGCGTGGACACATCTTTTTCGCCGACTTCCATCCGTGACGAAATTCGCCGCAATGGGACCTTTGTGGACTCAGTTCTTCGCCTCCAGGATGGCCTCTCCGGACAACCCTCTCCAGATGTCGTCGCCTTCTTCCGCTTTCCAGGCCCACCGCTCGGCATCATTGAAAATGGCATCCGATTATATGATGCAGAGTACGCTGCGGTCGCTACTCCGGAGCATCTTCTTCAGCAAATGCTTTCCCTTCCTGACTTCCCCATCTCTCCTACCATACCTCCCATCGTCCCCCACTCCACCCCCACGTTTACTACTACTACCACCACCACCATCACCACTTCTGTCCACTCTGCTCCGACGACTTCCAACTGCACTATTTCGTCCTGCCACCACTCTTCTATAATGTCTGCCCCAGTTATCTCCCTCCCTGCTCCTCCACCGCCGTCCCCTGCTCCCCTCACTGATGCCGATGTTGCAGCTCCGCCACTCTCCTCCGCCACTGCAGACTTCTCCGTTCCAGCTCCCGACCCGCCTTCGTCATCGAGCTGTGTCATCCGTGGCCTGGACCCAGCCTTCAACGAGCAAGACATCCTGGCTGACCTGACCTCTGCCGGCGTTCCAGCCCGTCGCGCGCTCCGCATCTTTAACTCCAGCGGCCCGACCTTCATGGTTCGTCTCCAGGTCTCCTCTGCAGCCGCCGTCGACCGCCTCATCACCACGGGCGTCCGGTTTCGCGGGCGAACTTATCGAGTGGAGCCTTCTCGCTCCCCACCCCGCCCCGCTCGTTCCCCACCTCGTACCTCTTCTCCTAGACCGCCGTCCACCCCGCCACCCACGCCGCCACCGCCAGAGGTCCCCTTACCAGCTCCACAGACTCTCTTCTTCCTCCCACCGCTCCCGACCCTCGACCTCCTCCGTCTTCTTGCTACCTCCCTTACCAACATTACCGCTTCCCTTTCCTACCTTCTCTCTCAATACTCCACCCCGCCTTACACCCAATTTCTACCCACCCCATATCTGTAATACTCTTTTGTACATGTCTGTAACTACTGTCATTCTCTGTAACGCGCGCCGGAGATCCCCCTGTTTTCAATAAAGTCAATAGTCCTCCTTTTCCTTGCTGTTCGTGGGGGTTCGCCTTCACGGGGGACTTTGCGGGCTTCGCCCTGGGTTCCGACTTGTTGTTCCGGTGCCCTTACGCCAGCTTCATTAACTTTATTTCCTTTTCCGGTGTGTACGACACACACCTCCGTTTTCAGTTTCTCTCTCTGCCTATTTTTCCTGCTCTACGCCCTAAGAGCTCCTTAGTAGAGCTGATGGCCCGCCCCTCCTTGATTGCGGAGGGGAATGAAATAACTTGTTTAAGTTAAGTTAAGTTAAGTGAAGTTAAGGACGGTGGATGCAGAGTGGGTCTTGACACCCAAGTGGTCACAGCTGGTCCGTGGTACAACAGCTCTGCACTCTACCGGGCCCACCAAACAGGGGAGGGGTGGCCACGGCTTTTCCATGGCTCTACGCCTCTGCATTCGGGAGATGGGACAGGGCTGGCCCCAACCGTTGGCTGTCCTAAGAATGGTTTTCCGTGGTTTTCCATTCTTGTGCACTAAGGCGAATGCCGGGACAATTGCTAGTATAGGCCACGGCCGCCAACCCCCTCACTTTCCCCGTGCATCTCTTTCACAGTAACACATCTCCCGGCCTGAGAGACGGCGTTACCGTCTAAGAGGCCCACCTCCCCCTTCAGGGGAGGAATGGGAACGTTTTAGTAGTGCGTAGTAGGAATGGTGGAACCACGACACTTCCAGTTTCTTCTTATTATTAATCTGTTTTCCCCAACGGTCTGTTTATCCCTCTACCGCCCCAAGGTTTGTGTCCTAGAGCCTGAGACTTTGGGTCTAGGGGAACAACTGGGGAGGAGGACCAGTATCTCGCTCAGGTGGCCTCAGCTGATATGCTGAACAGGGGCCTTGTGGTGGGATGGGACTATTGGAAGAGGCAGGCAAGGAAGAGGGAAGGAAGTGACCGTGGCCTTAAGGTACGGTACCTTAAAGGTATTTGCCTGGAGGAGAAGTGGGAAACCACGTGTTACCGTGGTTTCGTGGATCACAGAGGTGAAAGAAGGTGCGGGCTGGAATGGGTCTATCTACGAGAGTCAAAGATTAATTTTAAACCTAGAAATAAAGATTATATTTCTTTTCAGATATTAAATTTTAACAAATAACAAGATTTCAGGTAGTTAAGTACAAAATAGAAAAAAAAAAAGTAAAAACCTAGAAAAGACTAGTTATCATTATTTTGAGCTTCAAGCCCATAATTTACCAAGGTCTCAATATCGCAACTGTTGCTTTAGACAGATAGACAAGGAGACGAATCTCCCAATTGTTTACCAGGAAATTTTAGATTACAATTATCAAGAACACTATTGCTCCAGAGGTTACAAGGCATAGCCTTCCAAAGGCACCGATCAATATCACACAAATATATTTACATTTGAAGGAAAGAGCCTCAAATCACTACAATTTCTGCCAAGGAGACCGCGCTCCCAAACCCTTACAGCCTACTCAAGGCAACCATGCTGTTACTGTAGCGTCTTTGCTCAATAAAATTACACTTTCAGGCCTCTCTAGGCACAACCTACAATTTACAACACCATATCGATTAGTTTACACCGGGGTATCTCGTACCCATTCTACTGGGCCGTTGTGGAAAAGAACAGGTTTAATTACTGGCCCCAAAAACAAAATGTATGGAGGTGGACACTAGCGCTCCTTGAAATTAAGAGGTTAAAAACCCTACTTGGACTTGTGGCCCGACGATGCAGAGGCTAATCCCACACTACTGAGGTGACTAGATGGACAAGTTAATTTAAAAGTTACAAGCGGAAACGGTTACAAAATCATAGTCACCTCCAAATTAATTGAAAGGGGAAATCAAGAGGGTGACGCACTCTTTATCCCCGGATTACAGTTTAAGTACTCGACTTACTTGAACTTTTACATTAGAAGGAAGAAAGTTTACACATTAAGAAATTGACAGTTACATAGTTAAAGATTGGAAACTTCCCCTTGGGTCAGCTTGCGGAGATAACTACTTAGATGGAAAACTGTTGGCCATTACCTTAGCTGATGTTCTGCCTGACGAAGAATGAGGCCCCCGCCTCCTGTCTTAACACACACACTCAATAAGACAACGATCCGAAAGACAAATTAACTCGTAAAGCCGTCAGCTTTTATACCCGAGAGAAGGGTTCGAGAAGGCTCTGGACTAAAACCGGACACACCCTCTCATTTTTATTGGCTGATAAATTAGGTACAAGAAGCGTATGATTGGCTGAAAAATAAATAGATGAAATTTATGATTGGTTAGAATCACACGTTGACCGGATGAATAAGAAGTGTTGCAAACCTTGAAATATCAAAAACTAAGAAAGTCCATTCAGATCAGAAAACGCATAAACACAACATATTTTTCAATTACTAGTTGGTCCACTTTGCATCAGAGTGCATGACATCAGTTTATTAATAGAGACATCTATGGAGAAACGTCCAAAACTTCTTGAAATAGTTGTGGCAAACACCCAAAAACAAAAGAAATTCAGTCAGGTGAGGCAACCTTAAAATTCTTATTAATCTATCCGTTTAGTAGTGACATATGTTGATCAATGTCCCAACTTCCGGCTCTAGCTTTTTCAAGTTTTGTATGATAGAGGACGTTCTTCAAGGCGCTTCTTATAAATGCGCGGGGTTGAGGTGTACCTCCCAGTACACCACGGAAAACCACTTCGAGGATGGCTGAGGTGTGATTCGAACCCACGTCTACTCAGTTGACATCCCGCACTCTAACCACCACACCACTTCTGCTAGTAGTAGTAGTAGTAGTAGTAGTAGTAGTAGTAGCAGTAGTAGTAGTATACATTCTTTAAACATTAAAACGTTACGTAATATATTGGCAGATTTGCGTTGTGTGTAAAAAAAATTGTCAGTAGATGCAGGGTCTTGGACCTTATTGTTGTTTATTGGTTGACTTGCTGTTATTTGTTGAAGTCTAAAGCTTTGTTAAATCTTGTTAAGTTTTGGCATTTTTGAAAATATAACCTTTCGTGAAATTTTAATTCGCTTTTCGGACTTGTAGTTAGACCCATTCCAGCCCGCACCTTCTTTCACCTCTGCCTTTCACGGATAACTCCGTACCAAGTGGTAGCAGAGTGTGGTTTGAATGGGTCTCAATTTAGCCCCTTTTGACGGCTAAACATTGCTTTTGATTCGAACTCTAACAATATTTTTCCGTCGCTGGAATTTTTCGATTTTTCTAAATTTGTAAAGTGTCTGTCATCATGCCCGGCCCTCGCGATGTCCTCCATCCCGGCTATTTGCGAAAGGAAGAATTGATTTATGAATTAACAATTAGAAATGTTCAATCTGGAGGCACGGTTGCGGCCGATATCACTAAGCTTAAAGATTCTCTTGATTTGCCGATTAACACCCCAACTTTGGGAGAGAAAGAGATTGATGACTCTCTCTCCACGATCACTGACAATACTTCTGAGCTAGCATATCGTAGTTAGTTTTTTTGAAGGAGGGTATCCATCCCCAAATCAACTCAAAAGAGTACAGGCCAGATTGTACTATTTTTCTAATAGAGTTAACGATCTGTTGTCTCTAAAGCTGAATGACATTCAAGGGAAGGAGGCTAGTGCTCTTCTCGAAAACCTTTCTAAACTGTCCAGTAAGGTTACCCTATTGTTAACTGGAGCTGTACCCCCCAAAACCGACCAACCCACTCTGGTAAACGTAGTTAGCGAGGAAGAGTCTTCTAAAGGAGAAGAAAATAGGAAATCTGTAGGAGCTCAACATACCTCTGCCCCATTAGACAATGAATCCGAACGTCGCACCTCGTTGAATAATGCACTTTCTGAAACAGCTTCTCCGCCACTTAGGCCTCTACCTACTATGTCACCTGGCTTCAGCAGTTTGCCCCATCCTTTAGCAATGTTGCTCAGAGGTATTTCGAGTTCTCCGTCAATTCCACCAGTGATGTTATTGCTTTTCTAAGATTTTTCGTTGAGTTTCAGGATCATGCTCTTGTTTTTTCTCTTTCTCCGTGTCAAATTTTGCAGCTCATTTAACCCTATTCTCTTGGTGTTTCATCTGATAAAATAGCAAGAGCAATTGCAGATCAATCATCTATAGAAGAATTTCACCCCCATCTGTTAGCTAATTTTATTCCGGCTCGAGCTAGGTCTTCACTAATTCAGAAGTACTATTACCGAGTACAGCGGCTGGATGAAAACCTTGCCGACTTCATCCAAGACATCAAATTCTACTCCAGAGTATTTGCCCTCCATTTTCCTGAAGATCAAATTGTACAAGCCATTTTGGAAGGCATTTCTCCATCATACAGGTCATATTTGTGCTTTGCGTCGCGTCCTCAAACCTTTGCCGATTTAGAGGCTATGGCTGTCTCAGCCGAGGGAGTTCGATACGCTGGCACATTACGGGTCGGTAAGGAGCCCCCTCCTTTCGCTAGCAATTTTCGGCCTCCTCCTCGCCGAACTTTCACTGCCCGCAAATGTTACGCTTGTGGCTCGGCCGATCATCTCCGAAACAAGTGCCCTTTAGTTAAATCTAGCGGGACAAAGAATGGAGCAGGGTCATCTCAAGGCTGTTTTAAATGCGGCGCTTTCTTCCATATTGCCAAAAATTGCCCGAATTCGAATAGAACTCCCTCCTGCTCAACTTCGGGTGCAACTTCCACCAACAATCAAAAGTGACTAATGGCTTCGGCTGAGTCGACTAACTCTTCTTTCCGAGGCTCAGCCCCAAGTAAACATGCCGAAAGCTCAGGGAAATTTCAGTCCTCTAATTCGTCTTTTGAAGGTCCCAAAGAATGTCTTAGGATTGCGGTGGATACCCCCGCACCGGTACCATTTCTCAAAATTTAATTGAATAATGAGCCCGTAACTGCTCTTTTAGACTCAGGCAGTGTTTGTTCCATTATTTCGGCTGAATGGTATTCCAAATTAAAAACTGCGTGTAAACTTCCGGATTATTGTTCGTCTTTGGTTCAATGCGTTTCCGCAAACTCCTTTCCATTAGACATTTTAGGTTTCCTGGATGCCAAAATTCGTATTTATAAATTTACTTGGAAAGTTAAACTGTTTGTGGCTAAACACTTGTCTTGCCTCATTATGATGGCAGCCAATTTCATGTCTCACACCGGTCTAGTGCTCGACATTCAGAGCAAGTCGTGCACTTTAAAGTTTGCTAGTAGTTTCAAAATCCCCTTGTTAACATGTAGTTCTGTATCATGTTCATCTGTTTCGCCTACCCAGGATGAGATGTTGTTAGACCTTAGACATCTACCTGAGGAGCAGGCTGATAGTATTCGCAAGTTGTGTCAGTCGTTTCCAGAAGTTTTTTCTGATACTCTTGGTGTTACTGACCTCATTGAATACAAGATTGAGGTTACGGATTCGATTCCAGTCCGTTTTTCACCTTATAGGCTATCTCCACCTAAAATGAAGGCTTTGAAGGAAATCATAGATCAGATGTTGAAGGATGGTATTATTCGACCCTCTAAGTCGGCGTATTCTTCGCCTATTTTTCTAGTCCCGAAACCCCAAGGTGGCTTCAGGCCTGTGATTGATTATAGGGTTCTCAATCGGAAGGTGGTGTTACAATCTGTGCCCCTTCCCGACCTCCACTCTTGTTTTTCATGGTTTCGAAAAGCTAAGTTCTTTACCATCTTAGATCTTAATCAGGCTTATAATCAGATACCTCTGGCGGAAGAATCTAAACATCTTACAGCGTTTGCCACTGATTGGAACGTGTACGAATACAACCGCGTGCCTTTCGTGCTCCCCACGGGAGCAGCCGTGCTTACGAGACTGCTAGACACGGTCTCTCCGACATCAAATTTGAGTATCTATACCTTATCTTGATTATGTCGTCGTATTTTCTGAGACCTTTGAAGAACATCTAGATCATCTGAAAGAGGTCCTGAGTCGCCTTCGTAAGGCAGGGTTAACGGTGAAGTTGTCCAAGGTTGCCTTCGCTAAACCTTCCATGTCATTTCTAGGGAACATTGTGTCGCTCGATGGTGTCGCTGTAGATCATTCTAGAACACAGGCCATCCGTGATTTTAAGCCTCCTAAGGACATCAAAGGTATTGCCAGGTTCATAGGCATGGTGGATTTCTTCAGGAAATTTATTCCTAACTTCGCTAATAGAGCAGCACCCTTGAACTTACTTCGTAGGAAAGGTGTCAAATTTGAATGGGGGCCTTCTCAACAAGCCGCTTTCGAAGACCTCAAATTAGCTCTTTGTAACGCTCCTGTTCTTGCTATGCCCAATTTCTCGAAGAAATTCATCGTCCAAACCAACGCGTCGTCGTCGGCTTTGGCTGCAGTCCTTCTTCAAGAGACTGAACTAGTGAGGCGACCCATCGCCTATGCATCTAGGACTCTATCGGCTCAAGAAGCCAAGTATTCCATCTATGAGCTTGAGGGTTTAGCAGTCTTATTTGCTCTAGAAAAGTTCCGCCTCTATCTGGAACATGTCAAGTTCGACTTGGAAACGGATAACCAAGCCTTAAGCTGGGTCCTAGCTAGGCCGCGTCGTACTGGTCGCATAGCCCGCTGGGCAATCAGAATTTCTGCCTTCCAATTTGATGTCAGGCATATAAGAGGAACGGAAAATGTTGTGGCAGATGGACTAAGCCGTATGTTTGCCAATGATATAGAGACCCCTGAACAGTTTGATAGTTCTTCGCCTCCCGAGTCCATACTACCTGAGGTTAATGCCATTCTAACGGATGCCCCTATGTTATTTAGGGATATCGAAAAATATCAACGTGAAGATCCAGTGCTGGCTCCTATTATGGAAACCCTTTCTTCTGGGGAACATGTCGTATCTTATGTATTGAGGAATGGTGTTTTATGTTGCCCGTCGGGGCATGATAAGAAGATGAAAGTTGTGGTTTCAGCTGTTCTAGTGCCCATGATATTCAAGTACTATCATGAGACCCCATTAGGGGGGCATTTAGGCATCTTTAAAACTCGAAAAAGATTAGAGAAATGTTCATTTGGAAAGGTATGGACGGCGAAATTCGTGAGTTAGTAAAAGCTTGTAAATCTTGTTGGCTTAGTAAACCCACCATGTCCAATAAACTAGGCCTATTGTCTTCTCACCAAGCGTCGAGCCCCATGGAACGTCTTTACATCGACTATGTAGGTCCCTTCCCCCAGTCAAAGGGGAATGCCAACAAGTTCATCCTTGTGTGTGTAGATGGCTTCACTAGATTTTCATGGTTATTTCCGACTTAGCTGGCTACCGCTCAGTCCACCATTTCTTGTTTAAATTCTATTTTTGCTTCCTTTGGTCCGTGTCAATATATTGTCTCTGATAATGCTAAAGCCTTTACCTCTAATCTCTATCGTAAATTCTGTTTTGATCTATCCATCTCACATGTAACAACTTCTGCATACTATCCTCAACCATCTCTGGCTGAACGGGTCAGTCGTAATCTGAGGTCGGCTCTTATTGCCTATCATCATGATGATCATTCTAGGTGGGACACGTCCTTGCATTGGTTAGCTTTCGCTTTAAATTCGGCGGTTCACGAATCTCATAAGTTTACTCCAGCTGCCTTGATGTTTAAGTTTGTTCCCAACACGCCGCTCTCTAACCTTTGGTCTCTTAGTGATATTCTACCTGAGACAATAGATCCAGATAATATTAGAGATCTTTGGAAGAAGGCTAAGGCCAATCTTAAAATTTCTCATGAAAAGGTTAGGGAAAAATATGATCGTGGACGGAGGCCCACCAATTTAAAAGTAGGAGACCAAGTTATGATCAAGAACTTTGTTCCCGCGGGCATGCTTGCCCCCAGATTTCATGGGCCGTGCATTATTTTAGATTTTCTTACGCCGGTCACATTGTTAGTGAGCAATCCAGCCACCGAGAGAATCTTCAGGGTTCACCTGTCTCAGGTGAAACCTGTGTAAATTACTTGCTCATTGGATCTTTAACATCTTGTAAGAACCCCAAAGGTTATATTTTTTTTGGGGGGGGGTGGTATTTTTAAGGCCTTCTGCTCTGTGTTTGTTCATTTACCTTGTACAACCTTCCCCATAGTTACTGTGCTGTCCTGTCAATTCGGCCATTACCACGCTCCCGTCTCCTGCTAAACCACACCAGTGGCAAATAAAATAAAGTTTCCACGCCGCTGGCCCCTCAGCCTCACCACAAAGACAGTACCCTAAAACATTAATGTCCAACACAAATTCTGCCGCCGAGATCTTACTGTTTCAGTGCCCCCGCAGCCGTGCGGCGCCGTACCGCCACTGAGGTGGGGTACGGGCCCACTCCACTCCAGTGAGGTCAACCTGTGTACGGCGAGCCGGAGCCCTCCTTCCGGCAAAGGCTGATGTGCGGCGCACCACGCGCAAGTACTCGAGGACTGTAAACAAACTTCGTATCTGCGGCGTGCTTCACCACGACTACCCCTCTCATAGTAGCGGGAGAGGTGTATCTCAGGGTACTTGAGGGGTCCGGGCGACCTCGACAGAACTTTGGCAGTGGCGACTGGTCTTGCCGTCAAAATTAATTGACAGCTAATGTACTTCTTCAGCTACATGGACACTCTATTTCTGCAATTAATAATTTTTTGCTTCAAATCAACCTTTGGTGGGCTTAGAAAAATATTACTTCCATGAATTAATATTTTTGTTTCGCAGTTCTACTATTACAAAGAAATTCAAAAACTGGATTTAAACTAGTCCCACCCATCTATATCAAACAACTTAAGTGACCTCCGACTAATGAAAAGTTGTATTTTCTCTTCTAAATTCTTCTTCAACCAATCAGCAACAAACTTGGACTTTGTATTGAAAAATTATTTTTTCTTCTTTGTCACTCCTTGGAAGGACTTTGGGGGGGGGGAGGAGGACTGTACAGGGCGGTAAACCTCTACGACGCAAGTTCAAATCTTGCGCCAATTGAAACATCTCTACTGGAGAAACCCGGAACTTTAACTACTGAATTAACTCTACTGGTTATCAGAAGATGTCACTGTGTGTTTTTGATTTGCTTTTGTTTTTCATTGATCAAGAAGTGTGGACATTCTGTAACAGATGTCTCTACCAAAAACTATGATAACGAACTCTGGTGTAAAGGAATGAACCTTCTTGGAGAAATGTTATATTCATAAGTTGTGTCTTTACTATATTTTGTTCTGTGGTTTGTGGGTTGGCAATATCAATCCTTTCCTTCCGCCTGTTTTGAATTCAGCCAATCAGTAATTTCTGTAATTAATTTTCCTCCAATCATAGCTTTCTTCTTCGAATTTCCATGTGTAACTCTTAGTCAACCAATAAAAATTGAGTGGGTGTGTCTACTCATTCCTGAAAAGTCTCGAATTTTCCACGAGGGTATAAAACTGCTGATTTTCTTGTCTCTGGGCCACTCTTATAACATCTTGCTCAGTGTGTGAATATGTAGCAGGGGGCGGGAAGCGCCTCGTTCTTCAGGCAGCCGTTCTTCAACAAGGTAATGGCCTTTTAACATCTGTATTTCTTGCTAGCTCAGAGGTTTAACTCTCGGGGAAGGTTCGAAACCTTTAATATGTAACCTATATCTTTAAATATGTAAGCCTTTTCTACCCTTGTAAAAACTTCACATAACTTGAACGGTAATTCAGGGATAGAGGGTGCTTTACCCTCTCGAGGTCCCATTCATTTTGAAGTGGAGGTGACTACGTTTTCATAACCTTTTCTTCTCTCTCATACGAGTCACCTTCCTAGCTTGGGATTAGCCCCTGTGTAATTGGCCGAGAGCCACTTAGGTTTTAAAATGTGTATTTAGGAGTGCATGTTCACGCCTCCAGCCCTCTTTGTACTTTGGGCCAGTAACTTACCCTGTTGTTTTTTCTTCATTGTGAAGGCCCTGAAGGTTGGGTACTAGTTACCCCTGTTTATTTATAAGTGTGCCTTAAGGGCAGTTAAGTGTACAGTCTGTTTATGGCCTTCTGATAGGCTTCAATTTTTGAGAGCGTGTCTGCTCTTTTACAAGTTTGATCTCTGTGTGCCTCTAGGAGGCGTAACATTGTAATTAGGAGCAAGTGCTCCTTGGTATGATGGGGTTTTCTGCCCCTTAGTTAAAAAGGTACCTTGGCAAAGTTGGGCTTGAAGCTCAAAGATGCAAGGTGGGGCTTGAAGCCCAGGACTTGTAACGAACATTGGACTTGTTCTTTCTTTTGGAAAATCATACTTGCACCTGGATTTTGCCTTATGGTAATTTCACCTAGTGAAAATATGTTTAATTGCCTCTAAATTTTAACTTTCCTGGTCTAGGACCTTATTGTTGGTTATTGGTTGAATTGCTGTTATTTGTTGAAGTCTAAAGCTTTGTTAAATCTTGTTAAGTTTTGGCATTTTTGAAAATATAACCTTTCGTGAAATTTTAATTCGCTTTTCGGACTTGTAGTTAGACCCATTCCAGCCCGCACCTTCTTTCACCTCTGCCTTCCACGGATAACTCCGTACCAATTATAATAATCTGTATTTTAGATTTTTCGTTACAAAGACATGCAATGGAATATTCTAATCTACATACATGATTTCGTTTCGAAGAATACACCTTTGATAATCGATACACAGGTGTCGCCACTCTTGTACTTATAAACTATCGATACTTTATCCTACGTAATACTAATCCATTTGCAATTCCCTTTGGTTTCATCTTATAAAATTCATGTTACAAACTACATAATAATAAAACTAACCTTACAAGACTAGAATGATACATTCTCAAGTTTAAAATATGCGTAAAGTCCATTTCTTCACTTTCACCACTTTACACCTGCGATATATTGTATAGATGAACATATGTCTAGACCACTCCGGCGACCTGTTCTTGAGTCACGTCAAGCTTCTATTTCTGCATCGGCACTCGTGTTGTCGTCTTCGTACCATATGGAAACAGCACAATATCTATATTTCTGTCTAATTTAATACTTTTGGTTACGATTTGATTCTTTTTCCTCTCCTTTCAGTATTTGTATGCTACAGTTACGAAATTTGAATTTGTATTTCTCAATTCACTTCGGCAAATATAGTGATAATATCACAACTCATTCATCGTGCCTACCTTGTAAGTCATTGAAGCCGCTACCCACAGCACGCCCAGCCGTTAAGTACGTTGTCATTGTTGTCAGTAAGGTACAGGAAATCTCTAGAATGTTGATGGTGGTTACTGCTGTTCATACTTCATAGTGTTGCCATGGCGTATTGAAAGTGAAAGTGAATCCCCTTTCATAGTTAATAGATGGTGGTGGCAGAGTGCGCTAGGGTTAGGGATGGGCTTGAGCGCAGCTCGAGCAACTCGAGGTGATGACGTCACAGCTCGATGAAGGCGAGCAGTATTCGAGCAGGAGTACGGCCCGCCATATATGAGTGATTTTCTTGTACTAAATCAGTTGCGTGGCAATCTTATTTGCTCTTTGATGTCAAACACCGCATGTTCGTGGCAATGAAAAAAGTTTATATCGAAATAAATTGAATTATTAATGGCCAATCCACTAGAATTACAAGAACATAATACCAGCCCTATGTATCCAGTGATGCATTTTCGTAACATACAGTATCTACAGATTGTTATAATTATAAAGGAATAAGTACGCACAATGTGCATTACATAAAACTATTTACATAATTATGTTATCTACGACAACCCCTCGGGCTTTTTTCGCCATCTCCGTCGTTGCACTCCTGTGTTCAAACGCGACGCATCGTTTTTTCTTCGGCCGGACGACTGCTCACATTTAATTCATCACCTTGCCGAGACAATCAATCATATTGGCTGGCACCACGTTGGAGGTCAGCCTTCCCCACAATGCTCTTCACATGCGTCGTACGCTTCCTTCCTCTCGATCTATCAGAAGCCACCATCCTCACTGACCTTCGTCCGACTGGCGTCCATTGTGCTTCCCGGATCTATAGCGAGGCCCAACCGGCTGATGAAGTCCTGCTCTACTGCCACAATTCCGAAGACGTCTCTACCCTTCTCAAGACTGGCGCCCGCATTCTTCATCACACTTACGTCGTTGAACCAACTCCGGAGAATATTCTCGCCCAGCTTATGGACAGCGACCCACCTCTGCCTACAACCACCGCTCCCCCCGCCGCGACCGCACCCCCTCCCTTTCCATCACCAGCGCAGCCTGTGTCCTGCACTCCCATTACATCGGTCGCTGCAAGCACCACTACTACCACCACCATCACTACCTCGGCTCACACCTCCTCCTCACCGTCCCTCTCTAGTACTACTATGTCTCATCCTTCCCCTCTCATGACATCTCCTCTCCCTTTCCCTCCCTCCTCTGATCCCATACAAACTTCGAACGTGTTGCCTCCGCCATCTACCATCTTCATTTCCTGTTGGAAACTTGGTACCTTCCTCAGTTGACACACCGACTTCTACCAGCACTCCCACCTATAGCTGTGTCGTCTGCGGTGTGGAATACAGCATACCACCAGCTATCATCGTTCAGGACCTCCGCCGGGAAGGACTCCCAGTGCGCCGGGCCTTCCGTATCTACAACGAGGCTGGTCCCACCTATCTCGTCAGGGTTCATATCCCCACTGTTGAAGACACCGAACGCCTCATCACAACTGGAATTCACCTCAACGGCCGACACCTTAGGATAGAACCCTCTCGCTCACCTCCCCGCACTTCACCACGTCCCCCGACACCTTGTAGCCGTTCCGGCCTGCCCCACCTTCCTCACCACCTAGTCCCTCATTTCCCCCTTATCCACCCCCACCTCTCCCTAGTTACTTCTCACCACCACCTTCCTTTGACCTCCGTCACCGTCTCCTCACTTCCCTGGTTAGCTTCTCCTCCTTCTTTTATCATACCCTAGCCCTTCACCTATTTCCCTCTCACCTGGTTTAAACCCTTTAATCTTAACATCACTGTTATATGTAGGGGCAGGGGGGGGGGAAACATGGGGACACAGGGAAAGACGGGGTGTGGGTTTCCTTGTCTCCATGGGGCTGCCACTGGCCTGAAAATGGAAATAGCTTGAAGGGCAGATGAAGGTTACACAGTTTGTACGACTTCTAGTCAGTGTGAGCTGTCTGGATGCTTGGAGTGGCCTTTTTACTGTTTCTCACCCCTGTGATCTTATACATATGTATCCTTTGGACTTTGATGAGGTAAGCTGGAGTTGCAATTCCTTTGTTCTTGAACACTATCCATTAGACTGTACCTTAATGTGTATATATTGAGCTTGTGGAGGTAATTCATAAATAAATGAAGATATTTTTATTCCGTTAGTTTCAGTATAACATTTGGGGCAAGATGGGGACGTCCCCGTCTTGCCCCAGTCCCCATCTTGCCTCAGTCCCCATCTTGCCCCAGTCCTAATCTGGCCCTTTAGGATAAATAGTATTTCCCCTATAGCTACTTATATAATTTCTAGTCATATTTCATTTTTATAAATTATGCCCCCTGGTATAGGTCAAGGGACCAAATACTGAGTGCAAAGGGTAGTGGATTTCTCAATCAGTCATTACCGACAGCAGTGGCTACGCTGGCTAAAGCGCAGCGATAAGTCATGGGGCCAAGCTCTCTGCTGACTCGGTAGACGCGAGGGTTCAAGCCTCACCGTCGGCCGTCCTTGAAATGGTTTTCCGTACTTTCCCATTTTCAACACCAGTCAAATGCTGGGACGGTACCTTCTGACAGTCCACGGCCACTTCCTTCGACACCCTTGCCCAGTTTCATTCATCTTTATCTATTCCATCTCTCATCCCGACGCGCAGGTCGCCCACGGGAGTCGACTTTAAAGACCTGCACACGGCCTCTCAGGAGGTCACACGAAAAAATCGGTCATTTAAAAATCCGTACATTTTTCCATAAAAATGAATTTAAATTGTATTCTTGCTCATTATGCCATCTACGGGCCTTATGCTGGATTATTATGGTGTAATACTTTACGTTGATATTAGTAATTCAAGGTATTGGGAATAGATTCAAATTTTAGTATAATTTTTACTGAAAAATGCAAGTTTCCAGGCCAGTGGCAGCACCTTGGAGACAAAGAACACGATTTTTTGTGTGTGGAATGTTTTTGTGTTTAACTTTTCAAAAACTATTTTAGTGCACTATGAGGTACAGGTAGTGACGCAACAAAATGGAACTATTTATGAACATATTATCAACATGTATAACGCACCTGAACTACTTTTTCCTTAGCGTCCCCATCTTGCACCCCTTTCCCCTAATCATGTATTGTAACTCTCAATAAGGCACTGTACCTTCAACACCATTTAGCCAAGAGGTCAATTCATCTTCACATCTCCTGTATTCACATCTCTTTACCCATCTTCCTCTTCCTTCGCACTTCATTATCCTCGTCACCTCTCCTGGCCAGAGAGAGGGCGTTACCCTCTAGGTGGACCGCTCCATCCCTTCAGGACGGGGAATGAAAACTTTTCGACGACGACGTCTTAGAACACACAAGAGCGTAGTATCTATCACATGTCTTTTTACATAATTTACAAATGCATTCTGGTGTGGGCACATGGAACACCTCTGTTTCACAAATCCTATGGTGAAAGCCGTGTACCACGAAACGGGTCACTGTGTGTCTTAGCAGTGCCCTTCCCTTGTTGAATGTCATGGCCGTTGTGGAGTAGAAATCAACTGCGATCTCCTTCTTTTTTGCTAGTAGTCTCTGAGATGACTAATGTCATTTATTGATCTGACAGCACATATCACCTTATCTTTCACATGCCGTGTGAATATTTTTCCTTGCGTCTGAAGAGTAATTCCTAGGTATTTGAAGTGACAGGTTTGAATCAATGGCTTATCTCTGAGATAAAGAATGACATCCTTTGCTGTTCTTCCGCCCTTTCTAAAGATCATTGTCATTGATTTCTTAAGGTTTATTTCAAAATCGTTGTTTTGGGCCCATATTGCTAATTGATTCAAATTTTCCTGAAGATCCTCTTTTGATTTTGAGGTCAAGACCATATCATCATCGTATAGAACGACTTTTACATTCTGATGATGTAATAAATGTACTACATCTGCAATAGCGAAGTTAAATAGAAGAGGGCTTAGAGGGTCACCTTGGAGTACTCCGTTTGTTTGATCGATAGGTTCAGATGTAGTTAAGCTGTTATCTATTTCTACCTGATTGTTATGTAGAATATCCTTAATCAATCTTATGATGTAGTGGTGTTCCAAACCAACAATTTCTGTGAGGTTTCTCACTAGTATGCTTCTATTGATTCGGTCGAAAACTTTAGTGAAGTCTATGAAGACTGCGTATACCTTCTGTTTAGGAATTTTTTTTGCAAGCTGCTTTACGTCGCACCGACACAGATAGGTCTTATGGCGACGATGGGACAGGAAAGGGCTAGAAGGGGAAGGAAGCGATCGTAGCCTCTTTTAAGGTACAGCCCCGGCAGCTGCCAGGTGTGAAAATGACAAACCACGGTAAACCATTTTCAGGGCTGCCGACAGTGGGGCTCGAACCCACTATCTTACGAATATTGGATACTGGCCGCACTTAAGCGACTGCAGCTGTCGAGCTCGGTAGGAAATCTTAAAGTGTCCTGGATTATGTCTAGCAAGTAGTTGACAGCTTGCAATGTCGATCTCTGAATTGTTCTTCCGGAATTTTCTCGTCTACCAGTTGGGTTAGTCTTATAGTAAGTATCTTCGTATTTTCCAAAGCAATGCCTCTGTATGCATTAGGATCACCGGAGTCGCATTTCCCTTTATACAACATTTTAATTCTTGATCTCCTCCAAGAGTCTGTGATTCTTCCCTGTCGCAAGCATTCGTTCATCAGAGCGATCCACGTTTTTACGAGTACCGGTGCTGCATCCTTCAGATATTCATTATATATATAGTCAGGTCCACACGCCTTCCTGACTTTACTGTTTCTTATTGTAAGTGAGAGTTCCTCTACTGTGATAGGATCGAAAGTACTTGAGTGATGGTCTGTACCTGGTCCGGGGTCTTTCTCTTACAAAACTAGACTAGGTAATATTCCCATGTTTCAATTGGTATATCCTTTGGAAATTTTGGTTGTGCAGGTTTTAGTGCTCTGAATGGATCTTGTTCTATTTCTTCTATACGTGTTTTCTCCTTCTTTTCTACGGATTGTGAGATGTAATGTTAAAAATTCTGAAAGTTCAGTTATATCCTATCGGACTCAGAACTTCATTTCTGTTCAAATCTTCTTCTTATTATTACTATTCTGCCTCCTTTCCCTTTCCCCTAATTAATATATCCGTCAACAAAATAATTATAAATTGAATGGATACAAATTAATTATCGAAGGTCCCGTCGTACCAATGGTGTATATAAACACGTCTTCGTGTAGGAGAAATAGTATCATAGCACTATAATAAAACTGAAAAAATATGTTATTAAAATGATACATCCAATGATCAGAAGAACCAGAAATGAAAGTAGCGAACAATTAACGACAGGAAAACCACATAAATATTATCACTATGCAAAACTCATCTTCATGTCGAGCAGACAGTTAAATTTCATAACAAAAATTTATTCTGGGCGTATATAGGATTAATAAACTGATGCATCCACTACGACTTGTGGTACGTCCGTACTTCTGTAGGATGGTCGCTAATTATTCTACTGCAGTGTAGTGAAGACCAAAGAGAATGAGTGAAGACGGAAGTGTGGCTCGAGTCACAACACACACGTCGTGCTTAGGCCGCATGCAAGCCTATGTCACGAGGGAATTCTGTGCTGCTCGATCCTTCTCGACCAAGCTCGACACACCATTTCGTGACGTCAGCACTCGAGCCTGGTCGAGCAGATGATCGAGTGGCACATTCCTAGATAGGATAGCCATGGGTGAACAGCGCTGCTCGCGTTAATACAATAAGCGGGTGCTGCACTATACAAAACGCACACAAAATAAATTCTCTAGGACTTCCAATTGCCAGTTTGGTAGAGTGGGTCTCGGCCCCCAAATAGCCACGGCTGGTCCGTGGTCCAGCAGCTCTGCACTCTGACCTTCCAACCGAGCAGAGGAGGGGTGGCCACGGCTCTACCGTGGCTCTACGCCTCTGCATTCGGGATACGGGACAGGGCTGGACCTCACGGTTGGTCCCAACTTTCGGCTGTCCTCAGAATGGTTTTCCGTGGTTTTCCATTCTCCTGCACTAAGGCGAATGCCGGGACAGTTCCTAGTATAGGCCACGACCGCCAAACCCCTCACCTTCTTCGTGCATCTCCTTCACCGTCACAAATCTCCCGGCCTGAGAGACGGCGTCACCGGCAAAGAGGCCCACCTTCCCCTTCAGGCGAGGAATGGAAATATTTTAGTAGTGGTAGTAGTAGTACGTAGTTGCCAGAATGACCTTTGAATTATTCCTTTTCATGTGCCATGTGTGTACACCCCAGGAATATTTGATTAGATAAAGCTGGTAAACACCTAATTTAATGCCTTAATGTTATCCTCTGAAAAGATTTAAACATTAGTAATTCTAGCATACACTGCTACAGGCTAGATCCAGCTGTGCAGCAAACGGACAAACATAAATACAAGCGTGTGATTGGCAATGTCGTTCTTTTTGTCGTAGGGAGTTTCATCTCCTAAATCAACAAATCCGTCAACTGACAGTGCAGTTGTATTAAATCTAATGTCTTCTCTCAATTTCACTTCATCAAAAATCAATGTACCTAGTCGGTGGTTTTCCTCTTGCTCGTTTCAATAAAAATCTTTAACTGTATTCACGGCATTTCCATTAATACTGTTACCGTGTTTTGGTGGATCAGCAGAGGTGAAAGAAGATGCGGGATGGAATGGGTCTAACTACAAGTTCGAAAGATGAATTTAAAATTTAAATAAGGGTTATATTGTCAACTGATAACAAGATTTAACAATTTTCACTAGGTGAAATAACAAACAAAAATCACGTACAATGCAACTTTACAAACGAAAGTACAAGTTAAGGGGTCTTTACAAATCCTGGGCTACGAGCCCCAAAGTTTAACAATTTCTGAGCTCTCAGCTCACAACCACAAATTACCAAAGGGCAGAAAACCCCTAATTACATGGAGCACTTGCTCCCACCTCGTAATATCAAGCCTCCTAGAGACACCTTTCAAAATACCAGAAAGAGCTGACCCGCTCTCAATTGTCCACGCCTATTAAAGGCAATAACAGATTATTACGCTAAACTGCCATCAAGGCACAACTTATAATGGAACAGGGGTACCTCGTACCGAATCTACTGGGCCTTCGCAGGAAGGAAAACAAAACGGGTTAAGTTAATGGCCCAAAATACAAAGCTGAATGGAGGCGAGTACTTGCACTCCTACATGAAAGCTTGTTAAAACCAAAGTGGCGCTAAGCCGATACACAGGGGCTATTCTCATACTATAGAGGTGACTCGTATAAGAAAACTAATTAACACATTAATGAAGAGAATAAAATCGGTTATGAAAACGTAGTCACCTCAAATTCAAATTGAAGGGAAGCTCGAGAGGGTAAAGCACTCTCTATCCCCGATTACATTTAAAGATATATGAAGTTTTACAAAGATGGAAAATGATTTACATGTTTTAAGTTAAAGGTTACATATTAAAGGTTTCGGACCTGCCCCGCGGGTTAAACTGCTGAGCTAGCAAGGAGAAAAGAAAGATGTTAAACAGCCATTACCTTGTTGAAGAGCTGCTGCCCGAAGGAAGAGGCGCCACCCGCCCTCTGCTATGCTTCTATACACTGAGCAAGACGTTGTTGAAGTGGCCGGGAGACAAGGACCTAGGGACCTAGGGGGATGTTTTCATTCCCCTTCCCGAAGGGAACGGGCGGGCCACCTAGAAGGTTACGCCTTCTCTCTGGCCAGGAGATTTGGCGGGGTTTGGGGATTTGGTGTGGTTTGTTGATAAAAGGAGGGAGCTTTGGATTTGGTGATGTGGGGGTGTTTGGCCTCTTGGCTAAGGGCGCAGTGTCTGTTCTTGTGCTTTTTATTGGTTTGATTACATAGGTGTTACATGCTTACAGTTTTTACATTTGGGTTACAATTATTTGTGCTTACATTAGGGTTACAATTGTTGATACACGTGATTTCGAATAAGACTAGGCTGTGGGTATGGTGGGATAACAATGGTTGGGAGTAGGTGTGAGGTTAGGAGTTGTAAGGTGGCTGTACAGTTGTGAAGGGATGTGATGAGGAGGTGGAGGAGATCCAATGTGGGTGTGGGCGGGTGGTAGGGGCTGGAGTGAGGGAGAGGTGGGAGAGCTTGTCGATATGTTGGGATTGGAGTAGGGGGTGGCCGGGGGCGAGGATGCGTAGTGACTGATGGGTGGCGGGTGGATGGGGGTGGTGAATAGGAGGGTTCCACTCGGTGGTGTTCGCCGAAGATTTGGGCTCCTGTGGTGATAAGCTGTTGGACGTCTCTTTCCGTCGGTAGTTGGAGCCGGACCATATATGTAGGGCCATGGTTGTTACGTATCCTTATGGCCCTCTTCACAGGGACGCCTGCAGTGCGGAGTTCGTGAATGATTTCCCTTATAGCGATGTCCGGGGTGATGCCTCGTAGGATAAAGGTGTAAGTGGACGTGGAAGATGGTGGCTGCTCGGTTGGCGTTGCGTGGTCAGCGGTGTAATCTTGTAGGGTTATTTCAAACGTTGCCTGCTGGGGGCAGGGAGGTTGGTAGATGGGGAGGGGGAGGAGGGTTTCTGTCATGACCGGGGAGGAATGGCAGGTTGTATTGGTGGTGGTTATAGTTGTAGAATGGGTGCTAGCAGTAGTTGTGATGGTTGTGGTGGTAGTTGTGGTGAGGGGAGAAAGTGGGAGTGGTCTTGTTTTTATTGGGGGCTCATGGAGGATGGGAATATACTCGGGTTTAGCTTGAAGTTGGTCTAGGATGGACTGCGGCGGTGGTATCACGACGTAGCTGTAGTTCCTTATGTTGGCTCCGTCCTTCAGTAGTTGGCTCACATCTTGATCAGTCATGACTTCCACTAGTAGGTGTTCTGAGGGTTTCTTCGTGCGGCCATCTATTACTCGGAAAGAATTCATAACATGGGCATTTTGCATTTTCAGTGCTTGGTATAATTCTATCTCTGGGATAGAGAGATCTAGCCATGGGATGAGAGCGTAAGGCATGTTTGGTGGTAGTGGGGAGGCGACTGCCAACTAGGCGTCTGCCTATTTGTGCTTTATTGAGCTCGGCTAGGCTGCGAGTAGAGGTGAGGGCCACCCGGCCGAGAAAAAAGTTCGGGATGAGTCACAATTTTTTCCCAATGTTTTCATTCCCCTTCCTGAAGGGGAGGGGCGGGCCACATTTAAGGTTACGCCTTCACCCTGGCCAGGAGTTTCGGCTGGTTGGGGAAGGAGCGATAGTATGAGGAGGAGGATAATTGAAGTAAGGGATGAGGAGGTGTGCACGGATATGTAAATACCGGGGATGTGTTTAGGAAGTAAGAGTTTAGAGGAGAGTACGAATGGGGATATGAAGGGTTAGTATGTGAGTGTGCGTGGGGTAAGTTGAAGGGCGAGGATGTGAAATAAGGAAGAGATATTGAGTAGGGAAGTGAGTAAGAGACGGAGGAGATCGGGTGTGTGCGATGTTGGGGGGAAAAAGCTAGGAGGGTGATGGTAAGAACGGTGATGTGGACGAGGTAGATGGAATGGAGGAGCTGACCGCGGACGTGAAGGGTTGGGGCGGTTCAAACATTGGGGAGGTGAGCGTGACTGTTCGACCTGATGGTGTCGGCCGTGAAGTTGTGTTCCATTGGCGATAAGATGTTGGGCAGCGTCGGGAGTCTCTAGATGTAATCTCACTAAATACGTGGGTCCAGATGCGTTGTAAATCCGGGTAGCTCTTCGAACGGGAAATCCTGCCAGGCGGAGTTCAGTGGCGATGTCTTCTTTTGGTATTAATGGGTCCACGCCACGGACGACGCAGGTGCAGTCGGGCGGTGGTGGCGACGATGGTAGACGTGCCGTATCTGCTGCAGGAGAAGTGGCGGTGTCATCGGCGGGTAACTGGACAGTTGTAAGCGGAGAGTTGGATTGATCAAAGGTGGGACCGATGGGGAGAGAAGACGTCAGAAGGGAGGAAGGGTGGCACATAACAGTCGTGGTAAGAGGAACATTGGGAGAGGTGTAAGCGGAGGAGGTTGTGGTGGTTGTGGTGGTGGTAGTAGTAGTGGTGGTGGTGGTGTAGGATGACGACGAAGTCTGTGGAGTTGGTATCCATGGCTGCGGTAATGTTGTTGCTGGTGTCTCAAAAGCATCGGCGAAGTACGGCGGACAAGGTTCCACTCGATTCCCCGAGGTGGAGATATACAAACCGTCCTGGAACAATTGCCGGACGTCGTCTTCTGTGGGTACTTGTATAAGGACCCGACTTGTTGGGATAAAGTCCTCCTGGACCCGAGATACATTTGAAACTGGATAATTGTTAATGCGGAAGAAGTGAAAGGTCAAGTTCAACATCGTGGATAAGGCAGTTAGACATGACGGAAAGGTCGACTTCCAACTTGGTGTCAGGCCGTTTTGCTGATTGACGTCGGCTGGGTGCTAAAGTAAAGTTGTGAAGGCCCCCGGCCGAACAAAAAAGGCTTTGTGAGGAATTCGTGAGTAGTCGTTCGGTACTCGGGCGTGATCCCCTGTCGTGCTTTGTAGAGAAGCGTGATGTGTCCGGCCCCCTGAGTGACAAGAAAATCAGCAGTTTTTATACCCTCGTCAGCAGTTTTTATACCCTCGTGGAAGATTCGAGACTTTCATGAATAATTAAGACCCACCCACAGACGTTTATTGGTCGTCTAAAAGTTACAGATCAAAAATTGAGGAAGAAAGATCCGATTGGTCCAAAATTAATTAAAGAAATTCGGGATTGGCTAAGTTCAGAACTGGTGGAGAAAAAATAATTAATATTGCCAACCCGCAGATGAAAGAACTAAATTTAGTAAAGACAACAACTTATGAATACAAAATATCTTCAAGAAAAGTTCCTTCACTTCGCACCAGGGTGCATGATCATCGTTTTTGGTAGAGACATCTGTAAGAGAATGTCCAGACCTCTTGATCAATGAAAAACAAAACAAATCGAAATACACACAGTGACATCTTCTGAGAAACAGTTGAGTTTGATTCGGTTTATAAAGTTCAGAGTTTCTCCAGTAGAGGAGTAATTTTAAGGCGGAAAATTCAAATGTGCGGCGTATAGGTGTACCAACCGGTACAAATACCATAATTACATTCGAACCCTTTGCACAGTCGTCTCAAATGAGCTTCGGTAGGGAGAGGAAGTAACTCATGCTTCAAACAATGTCTGTAACTCTTAGAGCATTTGGTTTCCAAAACCAAACTATATAATATAAATTCATTAGAATAGCGCATATTTTCGGGCTGGTGCTACATTATTTCAGCATTGTGTCCACAACTACTTTTTGTTTCTTGCTAATGAACGTAAGACTGTCTTCAGCTTCACTTAACACAATGACTCTATTTGTAATCTGCTTTAATTTAGCTCTGCACGCAACTAATTTCTTTTTTGTTCTAATTAAATTCCTACCAAGGTTTTAACTTGTCTCCTCAAATTTAGAATAGTTCTACAAGCATCAACGTCACTACCAGCTTCTTTACAGGGCAAACCGTGACCAGGTTCTTTTATTTTTACATTATCGTCACTATTAAGTATTTTAGATGTCCAGGAAATATTTAGTTCATTACATCCTAAGCTACTACTGTTAATATTGTCATTGCCAACATGTTCTTTGAGTAACTCTCGATTTTATGGGGGTTTTCGAATTTTCAGGGACTTGCTTAAATAGGACGGTAAGTTAGGAAAAATGTGAGGGACAGCTCCTGGCTTTAAGCTCCACCTTATCCTCCGAATTTCAACTTTTAGTTCATGATTCGTGTGCCATATATATATATGTACTACTTCAGTAGGTGATCGGTATCATTATTAAGAAAGTATACGTTTTGTGCCTAAACTGTGGTTGATACGGTATTTTCAGTGTCATTTTTTAATTCAGGGGGCAGGAATACATAAAGTACACCTACTTTTGTGAAAAAAAAGTTTTTTTCCCTGTTGCATAGTGTTATAAAGGTGAATATTATTTTTCTCACTTCTAATGTCCCGAATCATCTGAGAAAATACTTATATCAACTATAGTATTTCCATACTGGCCGCCCGCGACCAAAGAGTGAGCGTTACGATCATCATATGTTCGTGCTACCTGTGACAGAATCACCGATAAAAGTCACAGATATTTTTGTGTCACTGATATTCTGAAATATCGGTTAAGCTCATCTGTTGTCACTGATACATCAAAGTCACGACTTTTCCCATCTCTAACGTCAACCGCTCGAGCAGGCTGAAGCACATCTCTAATCTCTATAGTAGTGATGTGCGCGAGTATCGCTTGGACTCGCGAGGATCGAGTCTGGCGAGTCCGAGCCTCTCCGAGTAACCCGAGCGAAGTTCTCGAGTCTCCACGGTGACGTCACGGTCCGTAACTGCGACCTGTTGCCGAGCAACGGAATAAATACCCCAATCCGTAAGTACTGTTACAACAGCTAAGTACATTTACTTGACCACAACGTGAAACACGCGAGTGTAAGACCGTAACTTATTTGTTTAGTTCGTCACACAATGACCTTCTTCTTTTTCTCCTCCGTGTACATTTAGTTGGGCTCTTCCATTACAGCGCCTCTGTATCGTAACGGTTAGTGTTATTAGCTGCCGTCCGTGGGGGTTCGATTCCCGGTACCGCCAGAAATTTCATAATGTCGGGGGGACTGGTATGTGGTTGAAATTATACATGAGTTATGTATCCCGAAGCCGGAAGCCAAGCCCATATTCTCCACAGTCCAGGAATTGGGGTTTTAAGAGTATATTCTAAGTTAGTTTAAAAGCCAGTATTTTAAACCCACTTGGTCATTTCACAAGGAAATGCACTTCCGCAAGTACACGGGTTTCACTCTGAAGAAACATGAAATAAAACATGTTGCACTTAGAGATCTCAAGGAACAAGGGTTGCACTTTCTGAGAAACATGAGTTTCTCGACAAACAAACCCACTCCCTCTTTTGAGACACTGTGTGTGGTATGAAATTCATGGCTTACTATAAGAGTGTTGTAATGTCACCTGCCAATACACAAGGGAGGAAAACATTACTTCTTAGGTGTGACCACCCACGTCACCCACTTTAGCAAACATGTAAGATCGCTCTCACTGGACTGATACGTGACTCTAACCTGATAACCTATGGTATAAAACTAACTGACCAAGAAGGCCGCTCTCATTCGTTCAACAGCCAACTACCGAGTGGTTTGGTTCTCAGGCTTCGCACGTCTCAGATCAGGAGTTCAATCTCTGAATATAGTAGAGATGTAATTTAACTCAAACTTAATTCTTGTATATAGGAATAGCCAGTTATATTAATAAACAGAATTAACGCCAAGTGTCTTCTCATTTCGACTGAATTAGATAACGCTCAGCGCGATATTGAACTATCGGAACCTGATAGCTCAGTACCAAGAAAAATATAAATATTGTTGAGCTACAAAACTTAACTCATGCAGCTCACTTGCAATGGGGGTTTTCCTGACAGGAGCTGCACCACCTCGGGATGAGGACATGAGTTTGCATTTTTGCATTATATCGCCCATTAGGATAGCCTTTGGTCACTTGAGGTACGGAGTGAAGATTAGGAACATAATTTAACTATTGATTGTAGGTATTACATACTTCCCCCAGGGTGGTGGTGGAGGTGATGATTGTTTTAAGAGGAAGTACAACTAGGCAATCTTCCTCTATATAACACTAATCAAGGAGAAAAATGGAAGGGATCCGAAACGTCGAAAAATAAAGGTATTGGCCAAAGGAAGTCAAGAGAGTAAAATAATGCCCTTTATAATAGAAATAGATTAGTCGAAAACGGACCTTTGTCCTGCCTGATCTAAAAATTTCACACTGTGCGCCGGTAAAATGGACATGTTCGGCTCGCCAGATGCAGGTCTTTCGATTTGACTCCCGTAGGCGACCTGCGCGTCGTAATGAGGATGAAATTATGATGAAGACGACGCACATACACAGCCCCAGTGCCAGCAAAATTAACCAATGACGGTTGAAATTTGCGACCCTGTCGCGTATCGAATCCGGGACCCCTGTGACCTAAGGCCATCACGCTAACGATTTAGCCATGAAGCCGGACTATGCGCCGGTGATATTGTGGTACATAAGTACCTGTGTCCACATGTTCCTTAGTTTACGTTGCAGTAAGGTTTTGTTGTGTAGGCCTATATATTCATGTAAATATGGCAGAATGTAAATGTTCGGCTGTAGCCTATATCTTGTTGTGCAGTAGAACAACGCATGCCCTGGTTCAACGTCCACAACGTTCAATTAATTGAAGGAATGTTCTGAGCATTTGGTGAGGTATCCAAGAATAACATAATTATATTGTTTCCACCACCGGGATTTTGTCCTGCCGTATAATATCGTACTTACCTTTTCGGTAAAGTACTGTATGTATGCTTCGGGATTAACGACTGCTTCAAAGGGTGACTGTGTACACACTTCTTTAAAGTGATGTTCATTATCGCATCGCAACATTAGTTTGTACATTATTGGGAAACGGAACAAATACTTGTCATTGGCATACCTACTATCTGCGCACTTTTTAGCGATAGATTTACACCCTAGTGCTGAAGCGGTCGACCTCGGCAATCTTCGAGATTCGTACTGGCTTGAAACACAAACTATGAATCGCTCTGCGACATCTGGCGTACACTTTGCGTACTAGTACTGTTGTTATTTACACAGCAAAGCCAAACTATAGAATTCACTCTAGGAATAAGATTCGCATCGAGAAATGTTATATAACGTGTGTATGACACAGTTGTTGGCTTAAAACAACAAAGGTTCAGAAAATTCATATCGATAGATTATATTATCGATGCAATTCAGATTTCATTTCCATGCAGTTGGCAGTGTTTTCAGAACCGGACGTCCTCCCTTCTTACTCCTCAAACCCAAAAGTGCGCAGCTAGTACAATATTATGCATCGTGTTGTTTGCATTCACACTTCACAGACGAACCCGCTACCGTCCTCGGCTTCGAGTGCGGACTCGGGTACCTGGAGCTTTACGGTCCCAGACCCGATACTTCGCAGTAGTGATGGGCGAATGATACGGAAGTTCGAGCAGGCTCGAGTCGGCCCGATACGCTACGTAGGCTCGATGCCGTATCGAACCTGTTCGAACTGTCAGGCGACACCACACATCGACTAAGCGGAGCGCGGACGGAAAATTCGTCCTATTAGATTACTACTAGGTACACTCAGTATATTTATGTGTGACGGGTGGTGAACACAACGTTCTCAGTGAACGGAAAGAGCATTTGTTAAAGTTTTTCTGGCAGTACGAACAACAGATTGGTAATATTTATTTCGTTAATATGTACATTTGCATTTTACATTTTGTCCGCTCTTCAGAAATACGTTTCTGTATAACTTTGTCGTGTTTTGCAGGCTTAATGTTGTTAATCATTAGACTACTTTCAAGTACCGATAGTTAACATGTTTTTCGTATGCTACGAGCTATTATTTTCTCATTAATAATTAGTAATACATTATTATTTTATTTGCTATTGGCTTTACGTCGCACCGACACAGATAGGTCTTATGGCGACGATGGGACAGGAAAGGGCTAGGACTGGGAAGGAAGCGGCCGTAGCATTAATTAAGGTACAGCCCCAGCATTTGCCTGGTGTGAAAATGGGAAACCACGGAAAACCATCTTCAGGGCTGCCGACGGTGGGGCTCGAACCCACTATCTCCCAATAATACATTATTATGTCCGCCTCTGTGGTGTAGTGGTTAGTGTGATTAGCTGCCACCCCCGGAGGCCCGCGTTCGATTCGCGGCTCTGCCACGAAATTTGAAAAGTGGCACGAGGGCTGGAACAGGGTCCACTCAGTCTCGGGAGGTCAACTGAGTAGAGGTGGGTTCCATTCCCACCTCAGCCACCCTGGAAGTGGTTTTCCGTGGTTTCCCACTTCTTCTCCAGGCAAATGCCGGGATGGTACCTAACTTAAGGCTACGCAGGTGAGGCCGCCTGGGCGAGGTACTGCTCATCCTCCCCAGTTGTACCCCCGACCCAGAGTCTGAAGCTCCCGGACACTGCCCTTGAGGCGGTTGAGTTGGGATCCCTAGCTGAGTTCGAGGGAAAAACCGACCCTGGAGGGTATGCAGTTTAAGAAAGAAAGAAAGAAAATACATTATTATAATAGACGAATTTGTTATTACTTCAGACAGAGCAGACAATGGCCGGTAGAAAAAGGTCATGGACTTGGGACTACTTTGAAGAGCTTCCAGACAAACGAGTAAAATGCACTCGATGTGATAAAATATTAAAACGATAGTAAAAATACATCGACGATGATAAGATACTTAAAAATTCATAATATTCGTCCTTCGTCGCATGACACCATTCCAAATGAGGGGGAGACACCTCCACGTAAACGACGTCGACATATGCAGGTAAAATATTCTTAATAGGTTCCGTTTTGTTTTTCATGAATAGCACAGTGGACGGCCGCTCGCATTTGACTGGCGAAAGGCTCAGAATGTCCGCCTAGACAGGGTCTACATAGTTTACTGTTGAGGTATACAGTTTATACCGATTTTACGTGCGTAAGCATTACGTTATGAAACCATAAATATATTAATTGATTGGCAATTAGTCCGCCTCTGTTGTGGAGTGGTTAGTGTGATTAGCTGCCACCCCCGGAGGTCCGGGTTTGATTCCCGGCTCTGCCATGAAATTTGAAAAGTGGTGCGAGGGCTGGAACGGGGTCCACGCAGCCTCTGGATGTCAACTGAGTAGAGGTGGGTTGGATTCCCACTTCAGTCATCCTCGAAGTGGTTTTCCGTGGTTGCCCACTTCTCCTCCAGGCTTATTGCCGTGATGGTATCTAACTTACGGGCTCGGCCGCTTTCTTCCCTCTTCCTTGTCTATCCCTTCCAATCTTCCCATCCTCCCGCAGGGCCCCTGTTCAGCATAACAGGAAAGGCCGCGTGGGCAAGGTACTGGTCATCCTCCCCAGTTGTATCCCCGACCCAAAGCCTGAAGTTCCCGGATACTGCCCTTGAGGCGGTGGAGGTAGGATCCCTCGCTGAGTCCGAGGGAAAAAGCGACCCTGGAGGGTAAGCAGATTAAGAC
Organism: Anabrus simplex; assembly: GCF_040414725.1. Classification (NCBI taxonomy): domain Eukaryota; kingdom Metazoa; phylum Arthropoda; class Insecta; order Orthoptera; family Tettigoniidae; genus Anabrus; species Anabrus simplex. Next base: position 209,953,380 of record NC_090272.1, read on the forward strand.
GAAGAAGAAGATGGGCAATTAAAGAAAACGATGCCGAAAACCGAAAAAGTAGCTAGTGGGTCGTAAAGCCAATAACGAACAATGGGGTTCTTTACTTCTATGGTTATGGCCCCAAACAGGAAATAAAAACCCCTTACATCCTCGTTTTAAAGCGCTGGGGAAATCGGGCTAAAAAAATATAAGGGCCAAGAAAGAATAATAATTTTATTGGCTTTACGTCCCACTAACAACTTTTACCGTTTTCGGACACGCCAAGGTGCTGGAAGTTAGTTCCGCAGGAGTTCTTTGCGTGCCATTAAATCTACCGACAAGAGGTTGACGTATTTGAGAGCTCGAACCTCGGCGCGTATCGGGTCGGCTCGATCCCGCTCGAACACGGGTATCGTTTGCCCATCACTAGCTGTAGCCCGAGTTAGACTCCGCCTTCGGTCACGTGACTGCTCGAACTTGCTTCGAACAGGCTTGAACCTCGCCGCGTATCGGGTCGGCTCGATCCTGCTCGAACACGGGTATCGTTCGCCCATGACTAGCTGTAGCCCGAGTAAACTGCGCCTTCGGTCACGTGATGACTGCTCGAGCTTACTTCGAAGAGATTCGAACCTTGGCCCGTATCGGATCGGCTCGATCCCCCTAGAACACAGGTATCGTTTGCCTATCACTAGCTGTAGCCCGAGTCAGACTCACCCTTCGGTCATGTGACAGCTCGAGCTTGCTTCGAACAGGCTCGAACCTCGGCTCGTATCGGGTCGGCTCGATCCCGCTACAACACGGGTATCGTTTGCCTATCACTAGCCGTAGCCCGAGTCAGACTCACCCTTCGGTCATGTGACAGCTCGAGCTTGCTTCGAACAGGCTCGAACCTCGGCGCGTATCGGGTCGGCTCGATCCTGTTCGAACACGGGTATCGTTCGCCCATCACTAGCTGTAGCCCGAGTCAACTGCGCCTTCGGTCACGTGATGACTGCTCGAGCTTACTTCGAACAGACTCGAACCTCGGCCCGTATCGGGTCGGCTCGATCCCCCTAGAACACAGGTATCGTTTGCCTATCACTAGCTGTAGCCCGAGTCAGACTCACCCTTCGGTCATGTGACAGCTCGAGCTTGCTTCGAACAGGCTCGAACCTCGGCTCGTATCGGGTCGGCTCGATCCCGCTACAACACGGGTATCGTTTGCCTATCACTAGCTGTAGCTGGAGTCAGACTCACCCTTCGGTCATGTGACAGCTCGAGCTTGCTTCCAACAGGCTCGAACCTCGGCGCGTATCGGGTCGGCTCGATCCCGCTAGAACACAGGTATCGTTTGCTTATCACTAGCTGTAGCTCGAGTCAGAATCCGCCTTCGGTCATGTGACAGCTCGAGCTAGCTTCGAACAGGCTCGAACCTCGGCTCGTATCGGGTCGGCTCGATCCCGCTAGAACACAGGTATCGTTTGTCCATCACTAGCTGTACCCTGAGTCAGAATCCGCCTTCGGTCATGTGACTGCTCGAGCTTGCTTCGAACAGGCACGAACCTCGGCGGGTATCGGGTCGGCTCGATCCCGCTAGAACACAGGTATCGTTTGTCCATTACTAGCTGTACCCCGAGTCAGAATCCACCTTTGGTCATGTGACTGCTCGAGCTTGCTTTCGAACAGGCTCGAATCTCGGCGCGTATCGGGTCGGCTCGATCCCGCTAGAACACAGGTATCGTTTGTCCATCACTAGCTGTACCCCGAGTCAGAATCCACCTTTGGTCATGTGACTGCTCGAGCTTGCTTCGAACAGGCTCGAATCTCGGCGCGTATCGGGTTAGCTCGATCCCCCTAGAACACAGGTATCGTTTGCCTATCACTAGCTGTAGCCCGAGTCAGACTCACCCTTCGGTCATGTGACAGCTCGAGCTTGCTTCGAACAGGCTCGAACCTCGGCGCGTATCGAGTCGGCTCGATCCTGCTCGAACACGGGTATCGTTCGCCCATCACTAGCTGTAGCCCGAGTCAACTGCGCCTTCGGTCACGTGATGACTGCTCGAGCTTACTTCGAACAGACTCGAACCTTGGCCGGTATCGGGTCGGCTCGATCCCCCTAGAACACAGGTATCGTTTGCCTATCACTAGCTGTAGCCCGAGTCAGACTCACCCTTCGGTCACGTGCCTGCTCGAGCTTGGTTCGAACAGGCTCGAACCTCGGCTCGTATCGGGTCGGCTCGATCCCGCTACAACACGGGTATCGTTTGCTTATCACTAGCTGTAGCCCGAGTCAGAACCCGCCTTCGATCACGTGACTGCTCGAACTTGCTTCGAACCTCGACCCGTAACGGGTCGGCTCGATCCCGCTTGAACACGGGTATCGTTTGCCCATCACACGCGTAGAGAGCGGGATCGAGCCGTCCCGATACGCGCCGAGGTTCGAAGCAAGCTCGAGCAGTCACGTGATCGAAGGCGGAGTCTGTCTCGGGCTACAGATAGAACGTGCAGATTAGCAAACAGCATATGAAGTGAAGCACCTTTCACACACGTGTGTGTGTATGATATTTATAACGAAGGTGCGTGCTTTCACATATTACTACATTCAGCCATTGACGTATATCTTATGAGGAATAAAGGTTGGCCAGAACATTAGAAGGCTTAGATTATGATAATATGCAATGTAAATGACGAAGGATGTACCCGTATTATTCCCTGCGTATTAACAGAAGTATTTCCTCCCAAGGCAGTACTTGTGTGCCGTGTAACAACTCCACGTTGGACGCAACACTATGAATAAAAAACCAAATCAGACCCCATGGCGCAACAGCCCCGACGGGCCATGGCCTACCAAGCGACCGCTGCTCAGCCCGAAGGTCTGCAGATTACGAAGTGTCGTGTGGTCAGCACGACAGATCCTCTCGTGTGTTAATCTTGGCTTTCTAGACCATGCAAAATTATGAATACGGTAATATTATTCTTACAATGCGATGCTTTGGGCGGCTAAGACAGCTGGCAGCGCCTCAGGCGAGGTTCTCCTTCTGTCCTCAATGTTGGGGGTTTGAATCCACTCCTTGGGAGAGTATTACCCTTGTTGCTCGTATAGAAGACTTTGAGCAAGAAAGGATTGACATCTCATCAATCGTATACACAAATACATGTATAAATATTATGATGCAGCAATGTTACTGTTTGATTGCGTGAAATATAGGCTATATGAAACTCAAACGTGACTCGCGATTTCAAGCTGTATCATTTACAATAATTCAGGTCAATCGGTTCAGTAGTTTTCGAGCCCATCTGGAACAAATAAAACAAGACATCATCTTATGGTTTTAAAAATCCTGATCCTACCGGGTGTCGAACCCGGGACCCCTGTAACCAAAGGCCAACGCGCTTACCATTGTGCCATGCACCCAAGCGAGAAACGTGTCAACAACAACTGCAGGTAAAATATACATTTTTAGTCTTGTAACCATTTAAATGAGCCAGCCCCGTGGTGTAGGGGTAGCGTACCTGCTTCTTACACGGAGGCCCCGGGTTCGATTCCCGGCCAGGTCCGGGATTTTTACCTGGACCTGAGGGCTGGTTCGAGGTCCACTCAGCCTCCGTGATTAGAATTGAGGAGCTATCTGACGGTGAGGTAGCGGCCCCGGTCTAGAAAGCCAAGAATAACGGCCGAGAGGATTCGTTGTGCTGACCACACGACACCTCGTAATCCGCAGGCCTTCGGGCTGAGCAGCGGTCGCTTGGTAGGCCAAGGCCCCTCAAGGGCTGTAGTGCCATGGGGGGGGGGGTTAACATTTAAATATGTAACTATTACAACACGTGAATGGTTTCCTTTTTCTGTCTTTATACGGCCCAAACAACACATTTTAGTAGAGAATTGGTTTATACAGATGGAGGTATGTGTAACGAATCATCGCACAAACACAAATTTTGACTGTCTCCAATATATAGGTATGGGTCGAAATTAAAATATGTACAAAATACACGGAAGTAACAGTAGAGAGGACGAACCGGTACTGTCCAGCATAAATACTCTTACATAGTGATGGGCTAGCGACGGAATCGAGTAGAATCGAGTAATGTGCTCTTAGAATCGGTATTACTCGACTCCAGACTCGAGTCCAAGCATACTGGTGTCGCTATCTGTGGACATGCCTTAGAACTAAAATCTACTGTACTGGAGTGCACGGCATTCAGGGTCACCCACAGAATATTTTTGTGGTGTGGAGTGCAATATGTTTGCTGCTGATGATTGATGTTGTTCAGTCATCGGTCGTCAATAATTCGATTGTTATGATTATTATTATCATCATCATAGGCACTAAAGGTTGTGACTTACTCAGTAGCGTAGCCAGGATCGGCCAATGGGGGGGGGTTACAGTTACAAAATTAAGATATAACATAATGAAAGTTCAGTTTACAATCTAAAATCTAATTTTCGAGGCTTCCTAGAAAATAAATTTAACACATCTGTTGGTTTTACAACTATGTCTCTGTGAATGTTCAAGGGAGCCAACCCGTTGAGTCGACTTTCACTTGTGGTATTTCTGAGGTAGGTTTTAAGGCGTCTTAATGTTGAAAATGATCTCACTGGCTGCAGTGGTGACAGGTAGGGTGGCAAACACTCTCAACAAGCAGTAGATTGCAGGGAGTTTATCTTGATCACATAAAAGAAGTTTATTGTTTACTGTCAGTTTCTATTTATTTTCTTTTTGTGAAAGTTCAATGGGGGGGGTTCTAACCCCCAGTAACCCCCCCCTGGCTACGCCCCTGGACTTACTAACAAACTGTCAGCTGTTTAGCTAGAACAGAATGACGTTCTGTCCGCTGATTTGCTGCGTGAACGTACGTCACATTCTGGACGCCTCATCTTAATACCCGACATTATATCTGCCGAAAGTATGATGTACATATAAACTGCTGTAATTCACCTGTTCCCCTGGACGATTGTAGGCTTTGGCGCGGTTAGCAATAGGCTATGGTTACAAGAAATCTGTCATACTACCGATCATATTAGCACATCTACGCCCGTGTATATGCATAATGACTACATGAGATATAATTTACCAGTAGCGAAGCAATACAATGTGTGCAGAAATACCGTCTATAGTCTACAAATAGCACATGTTTAAAATACACTAATTACAACATACATACCGTGACAGGGATTTGAAATAATAATAATAATAATAATAATAATAATAATAATAATAATAATAATAATAATAATAATAATAATAATAATAATAATAATAATAATAATAATATAACTTTTACGTCCAAGTACGTACATTTGTATGGTTTTCGGGGATGCCGAGGTACCGCATTTAGTCCCCCGGGAGATTTTTTACGTCCCAATAATTCTACCGACACTAGGTTGACGTATTTGAGCACCTTCAAATACTACCGGAATAAACCAGTATCGAACCGGCCAAGTTGGGCTATGAAGGCCAGATAAGCTATATTATCAATATTAGAATAGATGGCATATTCAGTGAAGTGTGTGCGAGACGCCGTAAACGGATATTTTCATATCTTATTATGCGTATTAAGTGGCATTATTATCGTTCTCAAGTAATTATCAAATTTAGGTTATTCCCAACGAGCTAGAAAGAGGACTATAGAGTGGCTATTGGACCACCATATTTGAATCTACTTGAAAGCCACGTCCGCCATATTGTAAGCGACCAAATCGAGTGGGCTTGTGATGAAGCAAGTGCAGAGGCTGCGGGAATAAATACCGTTTCACAGTTTTCTTTATTAGGGAAGCACTCAAAGATGCGCAATGTCTGTTTAAAAGGACATTAAAAAATACAAGATACAGGCTACGTACTTACATATTGTATAAAGAAAGAAAATTAGCGCATTTCCACTAGTCCGAATTACAAAACAAATCACAAGACATTGCCAAACATTTAGACCCACTTACAGGGAATGAAAATATAGAACAGAAAACCTTGAGCAAAGCAATATAACAACATCGAGAAATAATTCATATAACTTTAATAATAATAATAATAATAATAATAATAATAATAATAATAATAATAATAATAATAATAATAATAATAATAATAATAAATCCCGATATCTTTCCATTTACCTGGAATTGGCATTTTGTATGGATTTAGCCTAATTTTACGACCGGATGCCCTTCCTGACGACGCCAACCCTAGGTGGAGTGATGTATTTACTATTGCGTGCTTCTGTAGTGGTTTGTAGAATGTTCAGTTGTGTGTAGATGAAGAAGGTTATCCAGTCCCGGATCCAGAGGAATTAACTGTCGACTACCTGGTTAAAATGCTCAACCCGGTCGAATCTGGTGCCCTCTGAACCAAAGGCCAGCATGCTGATCATTCAGCCAAGAAGCCGGACACTAAACAACTTGGCAGGTTAGATCCTGGCTCAGTACGGTAGTATTTAGGTGCTCAAATCCCTCAGAACTCCTGCGGGACAACATTCCGGCACCTCGGCTTATCCGAAAAAGTAGTTAGTAGGGCGTAAAACTAATAATAATTTACGAAAAATAAGTATTCTAGAGCCGTGGGGTACAAGGTTTGAAGTGAACAATGGTGTAATAAAGTATCCCTTAATAATAACAATAATAATAATAATAATAATAATTGTACCGGGCGGTACACCTCTACACCGTTTATTTAAAAGTTGCGCCAGTTGAAACACCTCTTCTGGAGGAAGGTTGAACTTTATCTATTCTATTAATTCTCTACTTTCTCAGAAGATGTCACCACGTGGAAAATTTTGAGTTTTTGAACTGTGTCACTTTTGATGTGTTTTTGTTTCGCTTGAAGTAAGAAGTGTGAACTTTCTCTTCTAGAGGACACTACTGAAGATCAACAATAGTGCGACCTAGTGCGGAGTCAAAGAACTATTTTGTTGGAGAAATTTTTATTTCAAGAGTTTGTTCTTTGTTAAATTTCCTTCTGTCATTGTTTAAGTTGGCTGTATACCCCTCTTTTTCCCCTTATTTTGGATCTAGCCAATCCCGAATTTCTTTAATTAATTTTCCACCAATAATGTGTTTCTTCTTCCTCTATGTAGGGGTTTCTTTTCCCTAGCCAATAAAAACTTTGAGGGAGGGTGTTTTATTTCCCCTAACGCCTAGAATCTTCCGCGAGAGGATATAAACTGCTGATTTTGGGGTCTCCGGGCCACTTCTGTTCCATCTTTCAGTGTATTAAGTACATAGCAGGAGGCGGGAAGCGCCTCTTTCTTCTTCAGCCGTTCAACACCAGGTAATGGCCTATTAATAACTTCTTTTCTTGCTAGGTCGGCAGTTTAACACTCGCGGCAGGTTCGAAGCATTTCCATCATGTAACCTTTTCCTAAAATGTAATTACTCTTTTCATCTTTTTCTTGTAAAGCTACATATTGGGATAGAGAGTGCTAACCCTCTCGAGCTCCCACTCACAGTTGTTTTGAGGTGAACTTATTTTCTCAAACTATTCTTCGTTTATGTAATGTAAAGTGTTCTTCTCTAAGTCACCTCTGTAGTATGGGATTAGCCCTTGCGTTAGCGGCCCAGAGCCAGATTAGGTTTTTAAAAAAAAAAAAAAGTGTATTAGGAGTGCAAGATCGCCTCCTCTCAAATTGTTATTTTAGAGGTCATATAATCAACCTTCTTTTCATGTAATAGACCTCTGTAGGTTGGGTATTTTACCCCTGTGAATACGTCCTTAGAGGACAGCTTGAAGGTAGAGTTTGGTGTGGCCTTTGAGAGGCTTAAATTTTAAGAGCGGATCGCTCTTTTGAAAATGGAGTGTCATATGCCTCGTGGAGGCTTTTCTGTGTAATTCGGAGCCAGGGGCTCCTAGGGATGAATGGGGTTTTCTGCCCCTCTGTTAAAACTTGTGTTTGTGGTAAAACTGAGCTGATCGCAGAAGTCAGGGCGTGAAGCCCAAAACCTGTAAATATTGTATCTCCCCTTGTTTTGCTACATTGTACCTGCCATGTCTGTTATTGCTTTGTTTTTGAAAAGAAAATATAACCTAGTTAAATTTTAAATTACTTTTACATTAACTCTGATTCCGTAGTTTGAAACCCATTCACGCCCGCACCTTCTTACGCCTCTACCTACCACGGATATCTCCGTAACAAGTGGTAGCAGAGCGTGGTTGAATGGGTCTCAATTTAGCCCCTTTTGACGGCTAAACTTTGCTTTGATTCGAACTCTAACAATTTTCTCAGTTGCTGGAATTTTTGAGTTTTTCAAAATTGTTCTGTCATCATGCCCGGCCCTCGCGATGTTCTCCTCCTTAACTATTTGCGCAAAGAAGAGTTGATATACGAGTTAACTATCAGAAATGTGCAATCTGGAGGCACGGTTGCAATCGACACCAACAAGCTTAGAGAGTCCCTTGATTTGCCCATTTCCATCCCCAATTTGGGAGAGAAAGAAATTGATGACTCTCTTTCCACGATCGTCGAGAATATTACTGGGCTAGCATCGGTAGTCAGCTTTTTTGATGAAAACGATCCATCTCCTAATCAAATTAAGCGTGTGCAAGGCAGGCTGTATCACTTTGCAAATAGAGTTAATGATCTATTGTCTCTAAAGGTGAATGACGTTCAGAGGAAGCAAGCTAATACGCTCCTTGAAACTATTTCTGAATTGTCTAATAAGGTCACTCAATTGCTAACCGGCGAAGCTCCTCCCAAAACTGATCAACCCGCCACGGTGAATGTAGGTAACGAGGAAGAGCCTCCTCAGGGAGAAGTCAATAGGATAACCGTTGCTGCTCAAACTATCTCTGCCCCATCGAACAACGAAGCTGAACGTCGTGCATCATTGAGTAACATCCGTTCTGAATTGACTTCCTTGCCATTGAAACCTTTACCTACTATGTCACCCGGATTTAGTAGCTTGCCTCATCCATTGGCAATGTTGCTCAGAGGTATATCCAAGTTTTCTGTTAATACCACCAGTGACGTAATTTCATTTTTAAGATTTCTAGTGGAATTTCAGGATCATGCCCTTGTTTTTTCTCTGTCTCCATGTCAAATCTTGCAAATTATCTATCCGTATGCTATTGGTATTCTCTCCGACAAAATAGTTAGAGCCATTGCCGAGCAATCTTCTATTGAGGATTTCCATGCCCATTTGCTAGCTAACTTCATCCCGGCTAGGGCCAGGTCCTCCCTTATTCAGAAATACTATTATCGGGTACAGCGCTTGGATGAAAACCTGGCAGACTTCATCCAAGATATTAAGTTTTATACTAGGGTGTTTGCTCTCCACTTCCCTGAGGATCAGATCGTGCAAGCTATTGTCGAAGGGATTTCACCACCCTACAGGTCATATTTGTGTTTCGCGGCGTGTCCGCAAACCTTCTCTGAACTTGAAGCATTGGCCGTCTCAGCGGAAGGAGTTAGATACGCCGATTCTTTGCGTGTCGCGAAAGAACCCCCGCCTTCCTTTAGTAACACTCGGCCTCCACCTCGCCGACCAGTCAATCCCCGTAAATGTTATGCTTGCGGGTCGCCTGAACATCTGCGGAATAAGTGTCCTCTGATCAAGTCAAGTGGGACAAGGAATGGAGCAGGGTCATCACAAGGCTGTTTTAAGTGTGGGGCCTTCTCACATATCGCCAAGAATTGCCCAAACTCAAATAGCACCCCCTCCTGCTCAACTTCTGGTGCAAATTCCAGCTATGCCAATAATAAAAAGTGACTAGTGGCGTCGGCTGAGCCGACTAATCCATCTTCCCGAGACTCAGCCCCTAGTAAACAGGTTGTAAATGCAGAGAACGACCAGCCTTCAAATTCATCTTTTGAATGCCCTAAAGAGTGTCTTAGGATTGCGGCGGATACCCCCGCACCTGTTCCTTTTCTTAAGATTGAGTTAAATAACGAGCCTATAACAGCTCTCTTAGATTCAGGCAGTGTTTGTTCCATTATTTCGGCTGATTGGTATTCTAAATTGAAATCTGTTTGTAAACTCCCTGACTATGTCTCTTCTCCTGTTCAATACGTTTCGGCTAATTCATCTCCATTAGAAATTCTAGGTTCCTTACTGGTCAAAATTCATGTTTTTAAGTTTACCTGGAAAGTTAAATTGTTTGTGGCCAAGCAATTGTCTTGCCCCATTATATTGGGAGCTGACTTTATTTCTCACACTGGTCTTGTGCTCGATCTCCAGAGTAGGTCGTGCACATTCAAATTTGCGTCCAATTGTAGAATTCCCTTGTTAAAGTGTAATTCTGTATCATGTTCATCTATTTCGCCTACCCAGGATGAGATGTTGTTAGACCTTAGACATCTACCTGAGGAGCAGGCTGATAGTATTCGCAAACTGTGTCAGTCGTTTCCCGAGGTGTTTTCTGATACTCTTGGTGTTACTGACCTTATTGAATACAAAATTGAGGTTACGGATTCGATTCCTGTCCGTTTTCCACCGTATAGGCTATCTCCACCTAAAATGAAGGCTCTGAAAGAAATCATCGATCAGATGTTGAAGGATGGTATTATTAGGCCCTCTAAGTCAGCGTATTCTTCGCCTATTTTTCTAGTCCCGAAACCCCAAGGAGGCTTCAGGCCTGTCATTGATTACAGGGCTCTCAATCGGAAGGTGGTGTTGCAATCTGTGCCCCTTCCCGACCTTCATTCTTGCTTTTCATGGTTTCGAAAGGCCAAGTTCTTCACTATCTTGGACTTGAATCAGGCCTATAATCAAATTCCCCTTGCCGAGGAGTCTAAACATCTTACAGCGTTTGCCACGGACTGGAATTTATACGAATACAACCGCGTGCCTTTCGGGCTCCCCACGGGGGCAGCTGTGCTCACTAGGCTACTAGATAGGGTCTTCTCCGACATCAAATTTGAGTACTTATATCACTACTTGGATGATGTCGTCGTATTTTCCGAGACTTTTGAAGAACATCTAGATCATCTGCGAGAAGTTCTCGATCGCCTTCGTAAGGCTGGGTTAACTGTTAAGGTGTCCAAGGTTGCCTTTGCTAAGCCCTCAATGTCATTCCTGGGGCATATTGTGTCACCCGATGGGGTAGCTGTCGATCATTCTAGAACACAGGCCATCCGTGATTTTAAACCTCCTAAGGACATCAAAGGTATCGCTAGATTCATTGGTATGGTGAATTTCTTCAGGAAGTTTATTCCGAACTTCGCTAATAGAGCGGCGCCCTTAAACCTTCTTCGTAGGAAAGGCATCAAATTCGAGTGGGGACCTTCTCAACAAGCCGCTTTCGAAGATCTTAAATTAGCTCTCTGTAATGCCCCTGTACTTGCTATGCCTGATTTCTCGAAGAAATTCATCGTCCAAACGGACGCGTCGTCGTCAGCTGTAGCTGCAGTCCTTCTTCAAGAGACTGAACTAGGGAGGCGTCCCATCGCCTATGCATCTAGGACTCTATCGGCTCAAGAAGCCAAGTATTCCATCTATGAGCTCGAAGGGTTGGCAGTCTTATTCGCCCTAGAAAAGTTCCGTCTCTATCTGGAACATGTCAAATTCGACCTGGAGACAGATAATCAAGCCTTAAGCTGGGTCTTAGGTAGGCCGCGTCGTACAGGTCGTATAGCCCGTTGGGCCATCCGTATTTCTGCCTTCCAATTCGATGTACGGCATATCAGAGGTACTGAAAATGTTGTTGCCGATGGACTCAGCCGTATGTTTCATAACGACGTAGAGACCCACGAACCGGTCGATAGTTCATCACCTTCCGAGTCCATACTATCTGGTGTTAATGCCATCTTAACAGATGCTCCCATGCTTTTTAGGGATATTGAGAAATACCAACGTGAAGATCCGACGCTGGCTCCTATAATGGAAACCCTTTCTTCTGGGGAACATGCTGTCCCTTATGTTCTGAGGAATGGTGTTCTATGTTGCCCTTCGAGGCATGATAAGTTGATGAAAGTTGTTGTTCCAGCGGTTCTTGTACCTATGATCTTCAAGTATTATCATGAGACCCCATTAGGAGGGCATCTGGGTATCTTTAAAACTCGTGAAAAGATTCGTGAAATGTTCATCTGGAAAGGTATGGACGGTGAAATTCGGGAACTCGTAAAAGCTTGTAAATCTTGTTTGATCAGTAAACCCACCATGTCCACTAAAGTAGGCCTTTTGTCTTCTCATCAAGCGTCGCGCCCCATGGAACGCCTGTATATTGATTATGTGGGACCCTTCCCCCAGTCAAAGGGCGATGCCAACAAGTTCATCTTTGTGTGTGTAGATGGTTTTACAAGATTTTCCTGGTTATTTCCGACTAAGCTGGCTACCGCTCAGTCAACTATTACTTGCTTAAATTCTATTTTTGCTTCTTTTGGTCCGTGTCAATATATTGTATCTGATAATGCTAAGGCGTTCACATCAAATTTATTTCGTAAATTCTGTTTTGACTTGTCCATCTCTCATGTAACTACTTCTGCTTATTACCCTCAACCTTCTCTGGCTGAACGGGTTAACCGTAATCTCAGGTCCGCACTTATTGCCTATCATCATGAAGATCCTTCCAGGTGGGACACGTCCCTGCATTGGATAGCTTTTGCTTTGAATTCGGCGGTTCATGAATCTCACAAGTTTACTCCAGCTTCTTTGATGTTCAAGTTTGTTCCCAACTCGCCGCTCTCTAACCTCTGGTCTTTGAATGACATTCTACCCGAGACAATAGATCCGGATAACATTAAAGATCTTTGGAAGAAGGCTAAAGCCAATCTTAAAGTGTCTCATGAAAAGGTTAGGGAAAGGTATGATCGTGGACGGAGACCCACCACTTTGAAGGTAGGTGACCAGGTTATGGTCAAAAATTTTGTTCCCGCGGGCAAGCTTGCCCCCAGATTTCATGGGCCTTGTATCATTCTCGATTTTCTTACGCCAGTTACCTTATTGCTAAGTAATCCAGCCACCGAGAGGATATTTAGAGTTCACCTGTCCCAGGTGAAACCGGTGTAATTTCTGTGTTAACTTGCTTCATATTATTTTGAAAGGATATGAAGGTTATATTTTTTTGAGTTTCACTTTTAAGGCATTCTGCCCCTTCTGTAATATTTTGGTTTTAGATGTAAGCCTTGTGTAAAACCTGCCCCGACCCGTTAAACTGCCATCCTGTTCTTGCCACGGCCATTACCACGCTCCCGTCTCCTGCTCCACCTTACACTGTGGCTTCATAATAGTAAATGCCATGGATATCTACACGCCGCTGGCCCCTCAACCTCTCCACAAGCCTGTACCCTCAAAGAAGATGATAGTCCAACACAATTCTGCCGCCTAGCTTTAATGTTTCAGCGCCCCCGCAGCCGCGCAGCACCGTGCAGCGACTGGGGAGGGGGATGGGCCCCCTCCTCTCCAGCGAGGACGACATGTGCACGGCGAGCCGGAGCTCTCCCCCCGGCCAAGGCTGATGTGCGGCGCACGTCCTGCTACATGCCCGCAGCCTGTATCTGTTCACCGCGGGCGCGGCGTACTTCAACACCTCTGCTCCCCTCATTGTGCGGGCGAGCGGTATCTCAGGGTACTTAAGGGGTCCGAGCGGCCTCCGTTGGACGCAAGCTGCAACGGCCGGTCTGGCCATCCGACTCAATCTACATCAACTACATGGACAGTTACTATAAGAGATAACTACATTTGGGAATTCAACAACAATATTTGGTGGACATTGCAAAACTTTTCTTCACTTTTAAGCATTAAAGATTTATCTTCAGAAATTCAACTACTACAACAGAAAAACTTTACTGCACCTGCAACAACAAAATTTTGAAATTGCAACCAACCAAATTACTAAAATCTTATAAATGCTTCCGCAATTAATCTTAATATCAACATCAAAACTTGGACCTTATTTTGGAAACAAAGCTTATGTTCTTCTGTGTTACCCCTTGGAGGAACTTTTGGGGGGGGAGGTCTGTACCGGGCGGTACACCTCTACACCGTTTATTTAAAAGTTGCGCCAGTTGAAACACCTCTTCTGGAGGAAGGTTGAACTTTATCTATTCTATTAATTCTCTACTTTCTCAGAAGATGTCACCACGTGGAAAATTTTGAGTTTTTGAACTGTGTCACTTTTGATGTGTTTTTGTTTCGCTTGAAGTAAGAAGTGTGAACTTTCTCTTCTAGAGGACACTACTGAAGATCAACAATAGTGCGACCTAGTGCGGAGTCAAAGAACTATTTTGTTGGAGAAATTTTTATTTCAAGAGTTTGTTCTTTGTTAAATTTCCTTCTGTCATTGTTTAAGTTGGCTGTATACCCCTCTTTTTCCCCTTATTTTGGATCTAGCCAATCCCGAATTTCTTTAATTAATTTTCCACCAATAATGTGTTTCTTCTTCCTCTATGTAGGGGTTTCTTTTCCCTAGCCAATAAAAACTTTGAGGGAGGGTGTTTTATTTCCCCTAACGCCTAGAATCTTCCGCGAGAGGATATAAACTGCTGATTTTGGGGTCTCCGGGCCACTTCTGTTCCATCTTTCAGTGTATTAAGTACATAGCAGGAGGCGGGAAGCGCCTCTTTCTTCTTCAGCCGTTCAACACCAGGTAATGGCCTATTAATAACTTCTTTTCTTGCTAGGTCGGCAGTTTAACACTCGCGGCAGGTTCGAAGCATTTCCATCATGTAACCTTTTCCTAAAATGTAATTACTCTTTTCATCTTTTTCTTGTAAAGCTACATATTGGGATAGAGAGTGCTAACCCTCTCGAGCTCCCACTCACAGTTGTTTTGAGGTGAACTTATTTTCTCAAACTATTCTTCGTTTATGTAATGTAAAGTGTTCTTCTCTAAGTCACCTCTGTAGTATGGGATTAGCCCTTGCGTTAGCGGCCCAGAGCCAGATTAGGTTTTAAAAAAAAAAAACAAAGTGTATTAGGAGTGCAAGATCGCCTCCTCTCAAATTGTTATTTTAGAGGTCATATAATCAACCTTCTTTTCATGTAATAGACCTCTGTAGGTTGGGTATTTTACCCCTGTGAATACGTCCTTAGAGGACAGCTTGAAGGTAGAGTTTGGTGTGGCCTTTGAGAGGCTTAAATTTTAAGAGCGGATCGCTCTTTTGAAAATGGAGTGTCATATGCCTCGTGGAGGCTTTTCTGTGTAATTCGGAGCCAGGGGCTCCTAGGGATGAATGGGGTTTTCTGCCCCTCTGTTAAAACTTGTGTTTGTGGTAAAACTGAGCTGATCGCAGAAGTCAGGGCGTGAAGCCCAAAACCTGTAAATATTGTATCTCCCCTTGTTTTGCTACATTGTACCTGCCATGTCTGTTATTGCTTTGTTTTTGAAAAGAAAATATAACCTAGTTAAATTTTAAATTACTTTTACATTAACTCTGATTCCGTAGTTTGAAACCCATTCACGCCCGCACCTTCTTACGCCTCTACCTACCACGGATATCTCCGTAACAATAATAATAATAATAATAATAATAATAATAATAATAATAATAATAACAATAAAATAAGAACAAGAATTTGTAGGATAATTTGAAATAATTGCTAAAAAAGAGAACAGTTCTTCTTGTGATAATGATCTTAAATCACATAAGTTTACTTTCCTGAATAATTCACTTCGATTATCTTTGGAAGAAGATTATGGTAACGCCGATTTTTTATTTGCCTTATGTAGCACCCACTCAGACACGCCTTATAGCTACGATGGGATAGGAAAAGGCTAGGACTGCGAAGGAAGTGTCAGTGGCATTAAGGCACAGCAGCCCCCGTATTTGCCTGATGTGAAAATGGGAACCACGGAAAACCAGCTATCAGTGCTGTTGGCAGTGGGATTAGAACTCACTATATCCCGAATGCAAGCTAAGAGCTATATACCGCGAACCACGTAGCCAACTCGCTCAGTAGTAGTGGTGATGTAGGACTGTAAGTCCTCATATTACTTCGTATCGTTGGCAAAGGGGATGAGGTGACTAGGAAATTCTAAATATTGTAGGTGTGGCGTTGGACAGCAGGCGTCTTGTAACATCGTTGTTCACTTTATATTTATTTTCAAAATGCTGGGGAAATGTGCTCTGTAGGATACAATGTAATAATAAATAGTGGTATTGGTTTTTCGTCCTACCGACTACTTAGTACGGTTTTCGGAGAAGCTGAAGTGCCGGAGATTTGCCCCGGTGGAGTTCCCTTACGGGCCGGTAAATCTACTGACACA
This sequence comes from Anabrus simplex, assembly GCF_040414725.1. Taxonomy (NCBI): domain Eukaryota; kingdom Metazoa; phylum Arthropoda; class Insecta; order Orthoptera; family Tettigoniidae; genus Anabrus; species Anabrus simplex. Next base: position 209,969,459 of record NC_090272.1, read on the forward strand.
AAGGTAACCTATCTGAGCACCTTCAAATACCAAATACAAGAAAATAAAAGTAGGCCTAATGTACACGTGCTGGATTGTGCTACACAGGCAACGTAATTCTGCTAATCGCCCAAAAGTGTGTACTTTAGTAAAAAAAGAATCTTATCTAAAATATGATATTTATTCTTCGTGTTTTCTCTACAATTTATGAAATTGCATGCCACACACGTAGAGAGCATATTTTCTTCGATCTAATCTATTAGAAGTATCGCACCGTATGCGGAGAAATTATATGAATGGCGCTTAAACTATGGAGTCGCAATTTCGCCTTGGCACCACCCAGAGCACTGTAGCAGCCAGGTTAGCCACTCTATAGTCCTCTTTCTAGCTCGTTGGTTATTCCTTTTGCGCATTCATTCAGTTTTATCATATCGTACCTAGGGATGGCAACGATTTATCGGTTTTTATGAAATACCGATATTTTCCTTTCGATTTATCGATATATCGATATCGAAATTTTGATTCGATTTATCGAATAATATATCGTTTTTTCCATTAATATATCGTTTTTCTTTGAATTATTATTTTCATTAACAACATCCGCACTAGAGAGCGCCGATAATTCTGCAAGAGATGGTGCTAGTGAAGGTGGAATTGCAACCTGGAAATATCCAATCTAATCAATACCTTGCTCTGAGCCTCTGCTAGGCCGGACTATAATTCGAATACAAACGGTGGAATATGTAACACAGTTGCCTCCGCATGGCAGTTTACACAGCGCGAAATACGTTCTAGTTCCAGAGTCACCGCTAGACTTCGTGTTAGCCCTCCACCATTTAACAACACAGACTATATGGAAACTGTGAAGGACGATCAAGGATCGCTTCTCCACGCAAGGTCTCTTTTTGTTCGGCCGGGTGTTTCCACACCTCTACTATTTCACCCCGCCGATTCCAAACACGCATAACGGCCTGACACCTCGTTGGAAGTCGGCCTCCCACCATGTTTACCTGTATCATCGAAGAAGTGAGCCTTGCTCTCTCCAACGACGACATAAAGACCGTCCTCCGCGGGACCGGCGTCCATAGCGCCTCACGGCTCTATGATGGCCCCGACCCATCTCCCGATGTACTTCTGCATTTCGCCTTTGAGGACGACCGCAATCGCCTTCAAGCAACCGGAGCGCTCATCCATGGCTGCCGACACCGAGCGACCTCTACTCCATCATATATATTAGCCCAGCTGCCAGAAGATGAACCTGCTACGCCTGTTACAACTGCCTCGCCCGTCGTCAACTCACCCCCTCCTCCATCACCACCGTTGTTTCCTAGTCATACCAACCCTGTTACCACCACAACTACTACCACCACCACCGTCACCACCACCTCTGCATCCACCTCCCCAACCCAAACTACCACCATTACAACTCTCTCCCATCCTTTACCCCTTATGATGTCTACACTCCCCAACCCTCCCACCACTGATCAACAAAGACCTCAGTGTATAACCTCCCAGCCACCTGCCGAGCGAACAAACACCGGGACTTCAACAAACATGGCCAATTCACCATCGCCACCACCGTCGCCCAACCGTACTCATAACTACAGCTGTGTTGCTTGCGGGGTGGACCCAAGCATTCCTACTGACGACATCGCTACTCACCTCCGTCAGCAAGGACTGCCCGTACAACGAGCGCTTCGGATATACAACGCTGATGGTCCAACGTTTTTAGTTCGCCTCCACCTGCCGACGCCCGAAGACGTGAACCAACTCATCACTCATGGGATCCAGCTATATGGCCGTCACCATCGTGTGGAACCCTCCCGTTCGCCTCCCCAACCTTCGACCCGATTTACCTCTCCTCGTCGCCGACCCCGGCCGGACCCTCCTCCTGTTTACCCATCTCCACCAGTTTGTCCTCCCCTTCCTCCGACTGGTTTCATCCCCCCAACCATCCCAACGTTTGAACTCCTTCGACTTCTCCTCACTTCACTTAATCACATGACAGCCACCCTTCATCTCCTTACCTTGCACCTTTACCCCGGCACTTCCTTCTACGCTTCATCTCTCCCCCTTGCACACCCCCTTATCCCTCACACCCTTTCGTAAATCATATATGTTTTATGTATCATGTACTTATGACTTAAATAAAGCAATTGTGTAATACCCAGGCATAGGCACAATTCCTCTCCCATCTCCTAACTCTCCACATCCTTTACCCACCTCCTTCTTCCATCACATCTCCCCAACCCGCCCGCATCTCTTGGCCAGAGAGAGGGCGACACCCTCTAGGTGGCCCGCCCCACCCCTTCAGGGTGGGGAATGAAAGCCTTGAAGCAAGCAAGCAACTGTGAAGGAAAAAGGTAAGTTTAGGTGAGATAAGCCTTAAAATTCATTATAAAAGGCGTTGATTTGTGTATTCAGCTTGTGATGAGTATATGGTTCATATTTAAACGTAAAGTTATGAAAATAGAAGCCTCCGCGAGTCAGGTGGCAGCGCGCCAACTTCTCACCGCTGGGTTTCGTGGTTCAAAACCCGGTCACTCCATATGATATTTGTGCTGGACCGGTTTTTCTCCGGGTACTCCGGTTTTCCCTGCCATCTTTCATTCCAGCAACACTCTCAAATATCATTTCATTTGTCAGTCATTAATCATTGCCCCAGAGGAATGCGACAGGCTTCGGCAGCCGGGAAATTTCCTATTCTCGCCGCTAGATGGGGCTTAATTCGTTCCATTGCTGACCCGGTCAAATGACTCTAAACAGGCTATGGATTTACATTAAGAAAATGTTTTGTGCATATTGATAAATATACAAGAGCCGAGAGAGCATTTATTGTAAACATTCTATTCACAAGATGTTTATTGCGCGTGATAAACAATGGTTTATTGCTGTGCACCATTCTGCAAAAGTAAACTTCA